>NC_081529.1:26521753-27121753 GCF_030273125.1 Centropristis striata | reverse complement strand
CAGACCTCCGGAGAGTATACAGCTTTATCCCGAACCAGCTCAGGCTTCTGTCTCACTCCGGGCTCGAAGCGGAAGGGCCTTCGCAGCGCCACAGCTCACGCATTTAATGCAAGCGGCTCGTCGGTTGGCCGTGCAACGCATTCTGGAAACACTCCATGCATGTAACATTCAGTTCTTTCACTGGCGGTCTCAACCACGAAGAGCTCTTCATCTACCTTCATTGTTAGACGAGCAACAGGTGAAGCCCGCGGCAGCCCCGCGGCAGCTAAGGGCGCGCGCCGCTCCCCACCGGCTTTTGTCATCCTGCGGCCAACGTTCCTCCAAAAAGAATCAAGCAGTCCGTGCCCAGTACTGCAGAAGCATTCATCCTGTTTTCTTGGTGAAATAAAGTCGGCAATCAATGTAACCAACGCACAATTAATCCCTGGAAGAAAACGCCGATTCCTCTGCCTCCAATGTAAACAACCGTGACGTAATCTGACACGGCCAGTGCTCCCGCGCTACCTGCTGACGTCACACCCCACACAACCCTGGGAAATGCAGTCTCAGCTCCACCCATGGGCTCCAGACTCCTGCCACCTGCAGCAGCAATTCACGAGTCCCTCAGGAATCAAATACTAAGGTATTTTATTCTTTCGTTAAAATGAATAAATATGCACAATGATTTTTATAAACAAATGATGGGTAGTTTTAACAGGCATAAATCAATAATTATAGTAAGAGCTTTGGATGCATATGTCTGCATGGTATAAAAGAGTATCAATCATTTAATAAATGCTTAATTAATTTGAATATAATATAAGAATAATTATATAATTTTAATAAATATATCTTTCTTGAAGGAAAAAAAAAAAAAAAAAAAAAACCTGCGCTTATCTCGGCAGGCCAGGACATAAATCTGGTGTAGTTTAGCTCCTCAAGAGCCTTTTGCTTGTTCCATGCTTCTGTTAATAATGTCCAAATTATTAAGCCTACAGGTGTCGGTGCATGGTGAGGAAGCACATATCAGATGCCACCTAAGTCATGCCACGTCACCCCTCTCAATGGCATCTTTCAGCATGTAATGGTGTTCCAAATTGAATTTCTGGTTTAATGCCATTTGGTTGGCGCAGTAGCCATGCTTTCGTATCTGTATCTGAAGCATGCTGGATCCTTCACAACTCCTGTAAATACCCTTTCATCCTGCATCTTTTAGAATAATTTCTAGTCATAGATTTTCCTTTCCCTCCACCTCTTGCAGCATGTCTGTAGTTTTAAGCTTATTCAATGAGCTTATTCAATGAGCTAGGTGTCATATAACAATAAAATAAATAAATATAATTACTAAATTAAATTGTCATTATTAAAAGTGCAACATAATTTGTGCGCAATCCCATTCATTGCAAAGAAAAGTATTTAAGCAGGAATAAAGAAGGAAATTCTGAATAAATTGACCAATAATAATGTGTGTGTGTATATATATATATATATATATATATATATATGCGTGTGGTTATGCAAACAATATATATATTTTATTTAGTAGTGACATTTCATGCGATATTGCCGAGTTTAATGATTTTTATGTTTGTGTATAAAAGAGTCTCCAGTGTTCATTTAGTATCGCAGTAGCCCTGAGATATGTGCTGCTTTCAGCCTGTTTGTTGTGGTTTTAGTATCTGCATCTCCTCCTTGAGGGTAGCAGTTAGAACAGGTGATGTGCTGGGTGGGATGAGTCCTTCAGAATACTGCAGGTTTCCGTGGCAGCGGGACCTGTACAGCTTCTCTAATGAGAGGAGAGCACAGCTGTTGATTTATGTGCTGTATTGATCACCTTAACTTTGCCATGCGCATCATTCCTTGACACAAGCTGTCGTCATCTCAAAACTTGACTACTGTAACGCCCTCCTGACAGGCCTGCCAGCCTGCACAATAAAACCGCTTCAGATGATCCAGAACGCGGCGGCGCGCCTGGTCTACAACCAGCCAAAAAGGTCACATGTCACACCGCTGCTCAACAAGCTCCACTGGCTACCTGTTGCAGCCTGCATCAAATTCAAATCTCTAATGCTGGCCTACAAAGTTGTCTCCGGTACTGCTCCTACCTACCTGAACGCCCTGATTCAGACATATGCTACCTCACGACCGTTGCGCTCTTCCAATGAACGGTGCCTGGCTCTGCCCCCTGTTAGTCCAAGGCAATCCAGACTCTTTGCATTTCTTGTTCCCCGCTGGTGGAACACACTACCAGTTCCAACCAGAGCAGGGGCGTCCCTCTCTACCTTTTTTATATAATAAAAAAAAAAACCTCCTGAAAACCCAGCTCTTCAAGACACTGTAATCTCAGGTGAAGTTTGTGCTCAGATTTGCAGTTCTGGTTCCTGCTATGTGAAAATGGAACAGCATTTCGTTTTCTTTTTACAATGTCTATCGAGTCTTCAAATTCTCTCAGGCCGATGCAGCTCCTTCAATTGGTTTTGGGGGAAATCTTCAATATGAGTGGTTTGCAGATGCCTGGTCAACTAAAATCAGTCCCTCAGTAACCACTTAAATCCAAGGCTCTTTATGAGCATACCATATCTCCATCGCACATTTACTGTGGGGTAGTATAGGTACAAGAAAGCAATCATAGCATTCTGCAACAATGCTCCTACAGTGGAAATAATCAATAAGGTTTGCTCTTAAATACCCATTAAACAGTCTCATGCGATGTTTAACATAGTCATGCACTTTTAATATCTTCATATTGTGAGCTACCTTCATCTCTGGTCATGGGAATTATGTAGTTGATGCTATGAAGTTCAAAACTATATGCCTCAAGGCCAAGCCCTCCATCATGACATGCCCTCCATTCTATCAGCTGACTCTCGATTAAGCAAATCCAACCTCTGAAGGATTTCAGACGGCTGGTGCCAGGCCACACATAGCAGTTGCACTAGATAGCATATTCCCCTTGCAGCCGCTGTGCTCTATGGGAATGGCCTCACGGTGGCTGGGGCCGGGCCCACACATAGCAGTCCCAATAGATAGCTTATTCCTCTTGCAGCCGCTGTGCTCTCGAGGAATGGCCTCACGGCGCGGTGCCAGGTCACACATAGCAGTTGCACTAGTTAGTATATTCCTCTTGCAGCCGCTGTGCTCTTGAGGAATGGCCTCACGGCGCGGTGCCAGGTCACACATAGCAGTTGCACTAGATAGCATGTTCTGCACCAAACATATGAGACTTGGTTTAACCAAAAGCTCCATTAGAGCTCATGATTCGGCCTTGTATTTCTTCTTTCTGCGCCAGCCTCCTCCTTAGTCCTGTACCTATAAAGATCTCCGTAGCTTGGCATTCATTGTATTTTTATTAGGATCGTGCCATCTGCAAGTGCAAGTAGCATAGCATGCTAGCAGGGTTTCAGTGCCATATAAGATGCCAAAACCCAGCCTCCCAGAGCATTCTTGGGAATCCCTCACTTCAGCTGCTTCTCAAAGGCCTTAAAAGGCCCATCCTCAGGCAATGACCAAGACTGCTGTTATCTATTTCAATGGTGCATAGGTTGATGTCAAGGTCAAAGGAATGTCGTTTTACTATATGATATTCAATGCTAGAATACATTTTTTCTAATGGCTCTATGGGTTCTAAGGCGTGGCAATTATACTACTAGATCAAATTCTTTCAACTCACATTATCCTTGCAAGAAACTAATTTCACCTTCTGTCCTTTTCTTCCATGATGAATACCTGAGTCTTCACTTCTCGACGGATCCTTCAGCACCTCTATTCATCACTGGTGGACCAAACCTCCGACAAGATCCGGGTTCTCATCGAAGCTGCACAATCTATGCCTGAACTGTGGAATACCTCCAGAACGATACTTTCCTCATTCTTTAAGAATGGCAGCTACATCTGCAGCATCATCTGCCCATCTCAACATTAAAAATTATGGGCAGATGTTGATCCTCAGTGTACTAACGACATTTCAGGTTTAACAAGAATGAGAGCCTGCGTGCTCAAAAGCTCATAGTTCCTGCAACCTGGTCATATTCAAAGAATAGATATTTGCAGCTAATCCCCGCCTAATTTCATTACTGCATCAGGTGGTTTGCTGGATCATTGATCTCATAGTTTGTGCATGTGCTGTTTTGAATTTCAGGACTCTGCTTTCACCGTTAATATTTGCCAGATGGCTTAATGATTCCAGTAGGTAGCATATTCCCCTTGTAGCCGCTGAGCTCTTGGGGAATGGCCTCACGGCGGCGGTTGCCAGGCCACACATAGCAGTTGCACTTAATAGCATATTCCCCTTGCAGCCGCTGTGCTCTATGGGAATGGCCTCACGGTGGCTGGTGCCGGGCCCACACATAGCAGTCCCAATAGATAGCTTATTCCTCTTGCAGCCGCTGTGCTCTTGAGGAATGGCCTCACGGCGCAGTGCCAGGTCACACATAGCAGTTGCACTAGTTAGCATATTCCTCTTGCAGCCGCTGTGCTCTTGAGGAATGGCCTCACGGCGCGGTGCCAGGTCACACATAGCAGTTGCACTAGTTAGCATATTCCTCTTGCAGCCGCTGTGCTCTTGAGGAATGGCCTCACGGCGCGGTGCCAGGTCACACATAGCAGTTGCACTAGTTAGCATATTCCTCTTGCAGCCGCTGTGCTCTTGAGGAATGGCCTCACGGCGCGGTGCCAGGTCACACATAGCAGTTGCACTAGATAGCATATTCCTCTTGCAGCTATGTGCTCTTGAGGAATGGCCTCACGGCGGCGGTGCCGGGTCCTCACATAGAACATCAGCGCTAGGCTCTGAATCTTTTGGTTTTGGGGGATTTATTGCATCACTCCTCAATACCTCATGTAACTGCTGAGGAGTGATTTAGTCGGAGCCTAGACGCCAAATCTAAGCTATGTTTATTGTCCAATAAACACATTTTGTATCACGTGAGTTGTCTGACTGAAATGGAGCGACGCCTGCGAGCTAGTTCAGGCAGGCAACTCGAGCTGTGCTGCCATACACATGACATGCCCCACTCCTCATACATCCTCCACTAAAACACACCCTCTATCCAATCTGGCGCTCTATTTAAGATGAGAGTAATCCTCGCTCTCCTCTGCCTGCCTATGCTGCTGCTACATCTGTACTGCCGCTTGCTTTCTCAGTCCCACCACCACCCCAGCATCCACCTGTAGGCTCCGACTGGGGGATTTATTGCATCACTCCTCAATACCTCATGTAACTGCTGAGGAGTGATTTAGTCGGAGCCTAGACGCCAAATCTAAGCTATGTTTATTGTCCAATAAACACATTTTGTATCACGTGAGTTGTCTGACTGAAATATAACATATTTCATTAACCTGACCAAACTGGCCGTTTCACAATGTTGAAAAAGTGTAGTCACTGTTACATTTGGGTACATATTTGAGGGTAGGAACAAACAACATATGTGGTTGTATGGTTTGAAGGGCTTGTTTTTAGTCATTTTGAATCTCTTTATGGTTGCTTTGTGTCTCTTTGTGGTTGTTTTGCCCCAGTTTTATAGTTTTTGTGAGTCTTTATGTAATCTCTTTTGTGTCTATTTTTAGTTGTTTTGTTGTCTTTGTAGCCTTTGTGTGTCTCTTTGTGGTTGTTTTCTGTTTTTGGTGGTCATTTTTGAAAGTCTATCATGAGAATAAAATAAAAAACCTTCTACAAGAGCTGCATTTTTTCACACCATTAACTATTCTGTGACTTACTTCTGTAAACATCTGAGCACAGTTAATCCAAATGAGCTAGAAAAACACTTGAGAGGCAACCGACGTGCCTCTCTGAGGTCGTTCCCTACACAAGTCGTTCCCTACAGTTGGACATAAACAGGAAAATGAAGCCGATAGTGATCACACTGCACGCTAATAACATTGAAGGGTATCAAAAACTCATTTCAGTTCTGTTTGGCAGCATGCTTTGTTTAGTTTTCAGTTCCTCTCCTTTTGTTGCTAATAAAATAACAACCCCTGTCAAGAGATTAAAGCCTATCGGCATGTGTTGTGCATTATTGAAATGTTTTACTACATGAAGTGAGAGTGCAGAATAGTTCCTGTGTTTAGTTTTTGTGGAGAGGGAGTGCTTTTAGCAAACACGACTGGAATCTTAATGCTTGTTTTCTTAACTGAAGCCCTCTTGTTTGCCTTTCATGGTCTCCCCCATTGAATATCTTCTTCTATCATCCCCTTCTGCTCCCATCTGATGAACCACTCCAACAACCTTTGACCCTTGCTGGGTTAAAGGCGTCTTACTGTGTGCAGCTGTTTATTCTCAGCATTCTCACTTTCCCTTTTTCAGCTACAAACACATTGTTAAGGTTTTCAATTCATCATTTCTGTGGGTCACAAGGACTCAGGGAGGATGTGATTACACGACATGCTTCAGGTTTGTTGCTTATTGCTCGAGATAATGTCTCCCACCTATTCACCACCCTAAGGGGACTCATCATGAGCATTCATACATCATTCCACCAGCGCATCAGGGCAAATTTTCCCCCATTCCAAGGAACTCATATCCTGCATGTCCTGGAATATCCTGTACTTCTGAAATCTGAAACAAGTGAAAACAGGATGTGACTGAATGCTGTGTAATGTGGAAATTCCATCCTAATTGTTCTTTGAGAAAGTGAAAGATGCCGTAATAACAAATAACAAAAATACAAAGCCCTATTTTGTTATATGCCTGTAATGGATCTTAAGAAGAATACATACTGTTTATCTCATTTCTGAATTGTTGATACATCAAAAATTATCCCAAAGTAATAAAAAAATGGCTTATTTTTGTCTAAAAACATTCCAAAATGATCTAAATTATGAGAACATGGTGCTGGTAGAGCTGCAAACTGTCTTAAAGTGTGGGTGTGAATCTCTCCGCTGCTGACCTGTGTGGGCAGAATGAACCTTCCAACATGAGCACAAAACATTTGTGACGGTTAAGGCTGATTGAGAAAAGCTGCATGATACCATCACTGTCATCAGACGTTTTCCTCACAAATATGCCTTTTTATTTTCTATTGTAAAGCGGTTTTTAATGTAAATATCTGTTTCATTTGCATGGTAGATTAAAATGTCTACATGTACATTTTAACCTCAAGTTGTTTTTATCTGTTTTCTCTTTTCTTTTCTTTTTTTCAAAATGATTTTAAGACTTTTGCTGCCTTTGTGAAGCACTTTTATTTTCATGTTGGCCATCCTCTCTACTGCTGAAGAGTTGAATCTGTAGCTGCGCATTAAACTCCAAACTGTGTACTCATGATGTATTTATGTAAAAGAAAAAAGGAGCGGAGTACAGAATAGTACTTTATTTTCTTTTTACATTTGCTCTGTTCCATATATTCAAAAGTATTTCCATATAGTAAGATGTGTTTGAGATATATAGGTCCAATTTGCAATACTCTTTATGTCCTTAAAAGCCGGCTGTTAAATGTTTGTTCATATCTGTTATAAGACGTAAAAGAAGCCTATATTTTCAATAAAAAATAATTAAAAAATACTTCAGTGTGTAGCTCTAATTTGATATATGATCATTAAACAAACATGTTTCCAGTGTCACACCTATCAAACAGCTCAACATGAACTATTTCCTCTGTTTCACACTTTTAATTGCCTTGTTGTCTTGAAAAGTGCCACACAAACAAACGTGTCTTACCTTTTAAGACAAACTTAAACCATCTGTAATCTTAACCACTCAATCTATTTGTCATAAAACAAGACTCACATATCTTCAGATTTTGGGATTTATTATGAGATTTTTGATTGCAAATAACTTGTCATTGTACGGAGAGAAAGACAAGAAAAATGCAGTAGTGTAGAAGTATCTAAATGAAATTTAAAATATGGAAGTAAACAGTGAGGGTATATTAACAGTGGTATGAATATGCCAAGATTTATACAGTAAAACATAATAAACAGCGCAGGTAAGTAAAAAAATGGTGCAGAAAGTGTAAGTACAAGTTGTATTAGAAGTAAATATTATTATGAGAATTACAGCTGGCAGTACAATATTGGTATATAGGTGAATTCACTATAGCTATACACGGTCACCCATAAAGTTGGAATAATTTGGTTTTCAGACACAATCCTCTCCTCTATCAATGTTAATTGTCAAGAATAAATCCCATTATCACAATCATTTCATGGAAAGAGGTAAAAAAAAAAAATAGCATTCCAACTTTATGGGCAACCATGTAGGTTGTCTGGTGTGTAGAATATAGACAGTGGTTAAATATAAATAGTCTTTAGGCCAGTATGTACAGTATGTGTATGTAGTGCAGTAAGGAAGTGGGCAGTGTGTTGAATAAGTGACAGAAAAATCTATATCTTATATAAAATATAATTAATACAAGCACACATTTGCTCTAAACACTACAACAGCAAACCACCAGGCTGTGGAAGATTGTCTGACTCATGAATAACAGAAAAACACACACACACACACACACACACACACCTACAGAGAGAGAGAGAGAGAGAGCGTTGGCTGCATTTCTCTCTCTCCTTCTCCTCTGAATGTACTTGATTGGTTTACTACAGCTTCGGACAGTGCAGCACCAGAAGAGAAGGCGAGCAGAGCTGGAATAAACGACAGAAGGGACATTGTTGTTCTAGTCCAATGAGTGAAAGTACACCATTTGTTCGGCTCTTCGTGGGGTTCCTGCTCAGTGCGACAGGTAGGCGCTTTATACTCCTCTAATTATAATCAATATTATATATAATGTACCTCATATTTGTTTGTTGTTATTCAGCAGTGGTTAGTAGGCTATTTAACGATAAACCATAATGAAATACACTGAAATGTGAAAACCGCTGTATGAGCTTCTGTTGAATCAACCAATCGTCTCTTTTACTAACGGTAAAATAGCGGCAGGTAAAGTGTCACATCACATGCCGTGTAGGTGCAGAACTTTGTTTTAACCAGAAGAGAGCGGTATCATATGAAAAAAGGGGGACAGTCAGCTCACTGTGCACCGAGAGCAAACAAACAAAGAAGTTTCACATATCCAAGGTAATGGGAAAACTACGTGTTAGAATCTGAGACTCATTTACACAACTACTGATAACAATAATACACAACTCCAGCAGATATAATATGAGAAACGTGTAATTCCTATGTAATTATCACTATGTAATTCCCTTCAATTAACAGAACAAATGAACACTCTTAAATCCTCTTTCTGTGACAGCCTTGCTCCAATGGCCAGAGCAAGACAACCCACATTTATTTTACATCTGTGAATGTTTACTAGTGGGCAGAGGTGGGACCAAATCTTTAAAATCAAGTCTCAAATAAATCTTTAAACTGAAGCCCCAAATCCCAAACTCTGATTTTCAAGTCCTGTTACATTTATATAACTCATGGATGCTTTTTTTATTTTTTAAATTGAGTTTGTTTGTTAAAACAATTGGACTGAATGTAATCACAAGACAGTAGTGCTGACGTTGCATTTTCATAGCATAGAGCATGGCTTTGGGGAGGGTTTCAAGTTTTTTCAAGTCAAAAGGCTCAAGTCCAAGTGAAGCCAAGCGTCGCTGATTTTACAGGTCAAAGTCAAGTTGCAAATCTTTTTTTAATTTGGCAAGTTTAGTCTTTCAATTTGTGACTCTAGTTCCCACCTGCTACTGAGCTATAGAAGACTAAGAGGAATATGTAGAGGAGACCACGGAGGCAATATTGCTGACTTTAAGTGCAAATGACCCATTTTAAAATATCTGGTTAATTTGATGATATGGCTGTATGAATTCCACATATAGCTAAAAAAATGTTTTAATCTTATAACATTTTTGTGGTATTTTTGTATAATTATTCATCATGGAGAGTCTTTGACCATAGTAACATTGAAGTAACAACAAAGTTACATCAATTGTTGAATTATATAAAATAAATATATTGATCTGGCACTTCTGATACTTTTGTTAGAGCTATTGTGTTTGCCTGTCGTTCTTTGTTTTTATTGAAGAAAAATATATAAATAGGAAGTAAGTGAAAGGCTTTTTGCGGTTGATAGAGACAGTCTGGGGGACGCACCCATGACAGGAAGTGAATGACCTGCTCATTCTTTGAACACCTTTGGCTTCTTGCCATGCTGCTCAAAATAAAAAGTGAAAGTGCTGCTTTAAAGCCATCTTCAACTCACACACAGGACATTACACCAGGATGAGGGTTGATGAGGGTTTTATGGAGGTAAATCCAGATTACTTTTGACTCAAGTCAGAATTTTCCAAGACTTTTATTTTATATTTTTTTAATATATATGGTTTTTTTTTAATGCAGCTACACTGCTGAATTCAGAATTGTACTTTGAGGTCAGTCTCTGTTTTGGTAAATGAAAAACACTCTCATTAATCATCTTACAATTAATATATTTACTTACAATACTGGTACCAGGAAAAAGACTCAGCCCAGAAAATTAAAAAAAAACCTTTCTAACTTTAATTTTAAACAAGAAACAAGATCACAGATGGATGTGGGTGACTCTTCTTAGTTACATAAAGAAACTGAGACACATTATTGTCTCAAAGAGTGGGACAATTGTCTTGAGCTTTGCATCCATAATGCAGCAATAAAAGACAACATTTACATACAATAACTACACACATACAAAGGTGACAATAAATAACATAGCAATTTTCTAAACATATCCAGGCAAACAGAGAAGGCAAATATATAAATAATAATAAAAAATGAAGGAAATTCCCCTTTTCCGATCATTCAGAGTCCATCTCTTATCTGCCACTATTTAAAAGTTGTATTGACACAGGTTTAAATCAATCTTTAAATTTTAATTTGTTACAAAGGACTCTGAACCTCCTACCAGAGGGCAACTTCTTATAAACTTCCTGAAAGGACAGGTCAGAACACCTTTCATTTGCTGACAAAGAAAGTTAACAGTGACAGTTTTTTAAACCTCACAAACACATTCATTGTTTAATTTATGCCTAAAAGTATTTTTTCACAGCTTCCTTGAGTCTTCGACATAGCGTGGGCATGCAATCAAAACCCAAGTGGGAGGCATTTGTTGAATACATTTTAATTAAATGACTGACAAAACGCTTTGCAATGAAATGTTTCTTTTATATACTCCCATTCTGTAGGTGTACAAGCCTCCTGTCCCATTGAGTTGAGCCCCCCCAGTGTTGTGCTGAGATATGGAGACTCAGTCTCAATCAACTGCAGCACATCTGAGAGCCTGTTCGAAGGAATGGGCTGGGAGGCTACAAAGGGAGGCAAAAGTCCAGAGATGGTCCAGCATGTGGCCTGGACTGTGGAGAATCTAAAAGATTGGAACATCGCTCCTCAATGCTTCATCAATCCATTACCAGATAGTCCATTTAAACAATGTTCCCAGAAGCCACAAATTATACTTTACAGTAAGTCTTGCTTATTTTGTACAGATTTAAAACGATGTCAGGACTGTGTCTGATAACTTTTTTTTTTCTTCTTCAGCATTCCCGGAAACCATCAGTATTTCCAGCAATGCCCTAGGTGGTGTGATGGATGAAGGAAAGACATATAACTTCACATGTGACATCCACAATATAGCACCTGTTCAAAATCTCACTGTAAGGTGGTACAAAGGAGATGAAATGGTCGATACAGACACTTTTGACAATCCCAGTAAGCCTCCAGTAAATCAATCATCCATATTCAGCTTTACACCAACCAGACAACACGACGGAGTCACGTTCAGATGCGAGGCACATTTGGACCTGTGGCCAGAAGGACCACAGCTTAATGCATCTTCGCAAGAATATAGTATTACAGTTCACTGTAAGTACATCATGTGTACTCAGTAATCTTAAATGTCCCTAAATCAGTTTTCCTATGCATGATTTAATATAATGTATGGTGAAAACATGTGCACAAAGGTTTGTATGATACCTTACAAAATGTGACTATTTTATTAAGCGTCGTGAAGCAGTTGCAGTTTTAAACACATGCATAATGTTGTGAAACTAAACTACTTGGGAAAAAAATGATTAGTAGTATTATAATTGCATCACAAATGCAACATCTTGACGTTGCAGGCGAAGGAGAATGTATGTAAGAAAGTAAGCAAGTTAACTTACGAATTTATCTGAAAACAAAGCAAATAATTATTGGTTTGAAAGGGGACAATCAGTGTTCTCCTGGGTGAAAGTCCTGTGTTTGTTGACCTCCTCCTTGCATGGACTTTGTCTCTCTTTATACTGTGTCAACCCGACTTCCTGCTTTGCTCCTGTCATATTAACTACAGCCACTCTAAAAACAAACATCGATATAGGTTGTAATAATCTGCATCTCGTGGCTCACGATTATGTGGGTTATATAACAATTAGAATGGATTACATTTTGTAGGTAAAAGTATGAACAATGAATAAGCATATTTACGTAGGTCATTTTAGGTTATTTTAATGTTTCTTGTGCTTGAGTTTGGAGAGTTGGTTACTATTTCACTGCTGCAATGCTTTTTCAATTAGCATTAGTAGATTGACAAAAAAATCAGCAAAAGTCTTTGAAAACTGACTTATCATGTGAGTCATTTGTCAAGAAGAAATGCCAGTCATTTGACATTTTTAAGCTCTGAATTGTGAGGATGTACTGTTCTTGTCTTACTGAATAAACGGAATATCTTTGCGCATTAGACTTATGGTCTGACCGAACAAGCCATTTCATCGTGTGACCTTGAGCTGTAGAAGTGGGCAGTCCTGCTAGGAATCAGGCTTGTAACCGGTGGGTTGCTGGTTTGAATCACAGACTGAAGTACTTGAGCAAGAAATCTAACCCCCCACTGCTCCCTGAGCGCAGAAATGTGCTGCCTACTGCTCCTAGCATGGTGTGTTCACTGGTGTGTAAAAGGATGGACAAATTCACTGCTTGCTGTTTTAGTGTGTGTGTGTGTGTGTGTGTGTGTGTGTGTGCAAAACTGAAACTTAAAGAAATTGATTTCTCATTTTAAATATAAATTGTTTCTGTCTTTGCTTCCATTCAGTTGTACCAGATGTACAATGCTCTGGTAATTTAGCGGACCAAGTAGAGATACTGGAAGGTGAAACATTGGAGACGCGATGCTCTGTGACAGGAAATCCCATCCCAGAGGTCCAATGGCTAAAAGATGGACAGCCCACTGACCCGACCCTCCCTCTGAGCAGAGAGAATGCAGGCGTGTACACCATCAAAGCTGAGGGCGCTACTCTCATCG
Organism: Centropristis striata; assembly: GCF_030273125.1. NCBI lineage: Eukaryota > Metazoa > Chordata > Actinopteri > Perciformes > Serranidae > Centropristis > Centropristis striata. The sequence goes on along the minus strand of NC_081529.1, from coordinate 27,108,593 downwards.
TAAAGCCACTCCGGGTTCTTGTATTGTGTGAGTGTCACACCCAGTTATGGCCTTGCAGAAGAAATATAAAGAAGCATAAAATAAAATATTAAAGTAAAGTAAAAGTACTTTAAAATGATACCTCTGTACTGTTATCATGTGGTAAGTGTTTACTGTGTTTCTGCTTTCAGATGGACCAGAGTTGATATGTCCAGTAATAACTTACACTGTGCAGGAGGACGCTCCTCACAACCTCACCTGCACTGTGAAGGGCTATCCTAAACCTGAGACCACCTGGTCCAAAGATGGCGAGGAGGTGGAACTTCCAGAGAAGCTAACAAGAAGAGATACAGGGCAGTACTTGATCACAGCTTCAAGCAATCTGTCAAGTGTCAACGTCACAGTGGAGATTGATGTCACATGTAAGTTATTTTGATAAATAGCAAAAATTTGCATGAGCCATTTGCTTTTTCATGGGACTTATACTGTTTCAATTGTGGCCTTTAGACCCACCATCACAGATAGTTGAGCTTGAAGACTCTGAAGTTGACATTGGTTCCACTGTGTGGCTGAAGTGCTCCTCCATGGGCAACCCACGACCCAAATATTCCTGGGATTATTACCGTACTGCCAATGTGGTGGAGGAAAATGAAGATGGAGTGTCCCGTCTGCACATCCACAATGCTACTGTATACAACATGGGCTCCTACACGTGTCACGCCTCGAATGACTATGGAAATGTCTCTGAAACAGCCAAAGTCACTGTAAAAGGTAGGATCAATACAATGTACATCTACCGCTTTAATGTAATCACTTGGATTATGCCAGTTGAAGAGCTGGTCCATTATCAGAAACCTGCTCATTACATTATGTCTAATTAGAGACATGCAGTGCTGTGGATTGTTATGTGCAATATGATAGCATATGTGCGGTGACTACATTTTTAAATGATCTTCCACCTAATACTCCCTTACTTAAGTAAAAGTACCAATACCACACTGTGAAACTACTCTACCACAAGTAAAAGTCCTGCATTCAACACTTACCTAAGTAAAAGGACAAAAGAACCAGCATCAAAATGTACTTGTAATGTACAAATGTACAAAATGTACTATCAAAAGTAAAAGTACTTGTTATGAAGAATGGACCCACTCAGATTGTTATATATATTCCAAATATATTATTGGAGTATTATTATTTATTTATGAAAGCAGTGTTTACATTTTTTCAAGGTAGGGCTCATTACAACTACTTAATATACTGTATTATATATTTTTATGTTAAATCCTGACCTGAAAATTAACCAAAGCTGTCGGCTAAATGTAATGGAGTAAGAAGTACAATATTTGCCTCAAAATGTAGTGGAGTAGAAGTATAAAGTTACATGAAATGGAAATACTGAAGTAAAGTACAAGTATATCAAAATTACTGCTTGAATAAATGTACTTTGTTACATTCCACCACTGGTTAATACAACCATGTTAATACAACATGATAAAATGTATGGTTGAATATGCAAATATTAGTTGTTTTTCTAGCCATGATCAATGTTGGCGGAAAAGGAAAATCCAGTACAAAAAATACAGTTTAGTGGCCAAAGTCATGGAAGAAAGCATTGAATAAACTTAAGTGTTGTATAAACTCAACAGAACACTGGACTGTCCCCATGCTCACAAACACAATATTGGATCTCACCTTCGGATGCATTTTATCAGTCCAGAATCTATAATCTTTACCACACTGTTCTTTTTGATCAAGATATTACGGACAGCTCTGCATATTGGTAAACTGTAAAATCAACTGTAGACTATAAATGTAGATGACGAGGAAAGAATCACCTTAAATCACCTGACAGATCTGCTGAGCAAGCATAAGGTACTGTCTGGGACAACCCTAGTTTACATATGGAAAGGACACTAACGAAGGAACACTGTTATTAGCTGCACCACTTGTCCTCCTGTTATTGGGAAATACAACCCTCCTATTTTCATTACTCATCAAAGGAAAGGCTGACCTGTTGCTCAGCTTGCTGTCTGTTGAAAGCTTAAAATATTGAAGGAAAACAGTGTTGCACCTCAAATTGATTTTCAATATTTACAGAGCAACAGAAGGAACCAAAAATCAATTCCTTGAATCACCCATGGAGCACTAAAAGCTGTAAGAGAGTACTGAGCAAGCACTCCTTTGCACATGCAGGAACAGAAATAGGTCTGGCTGCACCCATTGACATTCAGGGATAAGGGAAAAACCGGCTTCTTTGTTTTCTTTAAAACAATCACAACTGGAAGGGGAAGGATAATTAAGTCTGACATAGACGACCAATGACGGGCTTATTTCAACAGTCTACATCCTGTGAGTCAGGCTAGAACTTTGGTGCCCCGCTGACTAATCGGTACAAAATTTTTATTTGCTTGATTATGATTACAGTACAGACCATCTAGCAGTGAATACCACACTGTTAAACTACTCCACTACAAGTAAAAGTCCTGCATTCAACACTTACTTAAGTAAAAGTACAAAAGTATCAGTATCAAAATGTACTCAAAGTATCAAAAGTAAAAGTACTTGTTTTGCAGAATGGCCCCAATCAGATTGTTATATATATTCCTAATATATTATTGGATTATTATTAATACATTTATGTTAGCAGTGTTTCAATTATATCTGGTTAGTGCTCATTTTAACTACTTTATATACTGTTATGAGGTTTCATTTCACTATAAATTGATCATGTTTTTCATGTTAAGTCTTGACCTGAAAAGTAACTAAAGCTGGCAGCTAAATGAATGGAGTAAAAGCACAAAGTTACATGAAATGGAATTACTCAAATAAAGTACCTCAAAACTGTACTCAAGCACAGTAGGCTACTTAATTAAATGTACTTAGTTACATACCACCACTGTTTATATCATAATGCTACAAACATGCCATTAGTTCCCTGTCCTAACTTCTACTTCGTCACTGTGTTAAAAATAATCGCCTAAGTCATTTTTTGTCAAAATTGGGTTTTTTTTGCCTAAATCATCTCCTCATGATGCCGGCCACCTATGGTAAAATCGCCTACTACATCGGTTGATCAGATCATGTGATTTTACCCCTTTAAGATAATGGCGTGTGACTTAAGCAGATTTATTATGCCTAAGTCAAAATAAAATGTGACTTAGGCAATTTTTTGAACATGCCTTTGTGACTTAAGCAAGATATGGTAACACTTTATTTTGAAGGTGTCTACATAAGAGTGACATAAGCGTATCATAAACATGACATGGGATGTGTCATGAACATTAATGACTCTTTGAAGTAACACAATGCTCATAATACTTGTCATGTCATGTTTATGACACGCTTATGTCACTCTTATGTAGACACCTTCAAAATAAAGTGTTACCATATCTTGTTTAAGTCACAAAGGCATGTTCAAAAAATTGCCTAAGTCATTTATTTCTCTTAATTTACATCATTTACACACAGTGTTATGACTATGCCAATAGCCATCTCTTGTTACATCCTTTTTGAGTGAAATGATCAATAAATGTCATATGTTACACTTTTGGTGAAGTTTTTTGTGTTTCCTGCAAAACTTGAAAAAATGACTTAGGCGATTATTTTAACAGTGTGACGATATCATAATGCTACAAACATGCCATTAGTTCCCTGTCCTAACTTCTACTTTGCAGCCAACTGGCACAGCCCGCCCGTTACATTTATAGCCCCAGTGGGTGTGAGGGCTTGCTCTATGTGTCAGTATGTGTGCCCAGTGTTGGGGGGAGGGCTGTTTCCCAGTTTCCTCTCTGGTGATGTAGAGCTGGGAGCTCTGCGGTGCTTGCAGCCATAGCTTAGCTTAGCTTTCTCCCATAAAGTCAACAAGTCGCCGCTGGCTCGTCCCATGTAGCTGCAGAGGAAGCAGGAGAAACCTCAGAGGCGCTCAGTGTAACAGAAGAGGGTCGACAGCTGTTGGAGAAACTTTATTCTAATGGATGATTTAAACTCTCTTCGTCTCCTTTCGCTCCTCTTGACGTTAGAGCTGTTGTCGCTTTCTAACGGGATTGGACCGAGTAAGTTGAGAGCGAGTTTTCTTTTGTGTCGACATTGAAACGGCTCGTTTAGGCTAATAGGCTTTTAAGGGACAAAAAGCAGGATTGTTTTGGTCTATTTATGTAGCGTGCTGAGTGATGAGGAGCTCATTTAAAGCAACACAGTGAAGTTTACAAAAAGTTGAAAGGTGACGGGAAATTCTGAATTTGTTGTTGTGTACATGTGCTTTGAATGAGCAGTGTGGATGCTATTGGTGCTTTATTATTAGTCAGCATTGTGACATTTTGTCTAAAGCATTGTTTTGTCTAATCTAATGAAAAACAACCTTATAACACATCGTCTCTTATCTTCTGGTAAAATAGTACACTTTCAAGTTGAGATAACTGTTATAATAGTTTGGAAAAGGCTGGGTGGAATGTGACGCATTTAACTGGAATATTGATATGAAAGTAAAGTCCAGTACAAAGAATGGTGCAGACTTTCCTCAGGGAGGGGAATATCCTTCCTGGCCCTTTCCTGTTGCCTCCTGAGACATAGCTTTTGTACTACGTACTTTTCACCACAGCGCTGGTATGCATGTTGTGTTAAGATAATGGATGTGTATTGATCTTGGAATAACATTTCTGGCCCCATTCTTCTTTCCACAGGTGCCAGGCAAGAATGCCCTATCGAAATAACTCCAGACAGGATGGTGGTAGAACACCAAAGCCCAGGCCAGCGTGCAACATGCAAACCAACATCCAGCGGCTCCGGACATGTCAATGAAATATACTGGCAGCTTGGGCAAGATGTCAAAACTAACAGCACAAGCTGGCTGGTTGATACTGATAATGACTGGGACCCAAGGCCTGTTTGTACTGCAACGTTTAAAGTAATAGGAACATGCCAGAAACAGTTAGACTTCACCCTCTACAGTATGTATTTCTATCTTTTTTTACTTTCACTGTCATCAGCTTTTAACCATGTTCGGAACATTTTAGAACTGTCCTCATTTTTTTTTCTTTCTTCAGAAATGCCAGACAGTGTCTCCATCCGTCCTGTGAATAACTTGAGCTCAGTGCTGGAGGAGACAGAGTTCCAGCTGCACTGTGACATTACCAACGTTGCTCCTGCAGGAAACCTTGTTGTGCGGTGGTACCGAGGGAATGCAACCTTTGATCCACCTACTAATGGTGGGGAATCTTCTTTAACACAAGTTCTAGCGTTTCTGCATACCACAGTTATCTTCCAGTGCTACTGTAGCCCAGAGCAATGCAGCATCAATAGACATGTGATAACATATACAGTATTAATTAAGAGAAACAATTATGGATGACTAATGGGACTTGTATCCACATAAGAATTGACTAAAGATACTGCACAGCCTGAAGTACATTTATTGAGATCATATACTGTAGATTAGTTGAAATAAAGATTCACCATTTGAAGTTAACATCAATATTCATTAGTTCACCCTAAAGATGTGGTAATTAATTTCCCTTTTTAATTAGATATTGCTTATTAAACAACAGCATGATAAGTAGAAAATTATTATTATGGTGTGTTTACACCAAACAAAAACATGAAGTAAAGTCAGTGCAAAGATGCCAATTTTGTGACACAAATTGACATTTTTCAACTTGTACTGATCAACTCCAAACTTAATTCAGAAAATACTCATTTTAAAAGTTGTTTGCTTGTCGTCTTGCAGAGAGGCCTGATAAAGTGTAAATTCAGACTCCTTACAGATTGGTATCATGATGTAGTTATTGCAGCATCCTTTTGATCCATTTATTGCAATAAAATCACAGAAAGTCTGTTTATTACCACTGTAGTAAACCACATTAATACAGCCAATGTTTGACTTGCTGGATACAGTGAGTATTTATTGATTTGATATTAGCTATAGTGGTTATTTTGGCCATGGTTGATGATGATCTTGTGTGAGTAATGGCAGTAAACACAAATTATTGCACAAAATTTGCTTTGTGTTTGGTGTGGACACAGAATTATGTTAGGAGTTTGTTGAAGTGATAATGTTTTTGACATAGACACGTTCTGACATTAAAAGATTAACTACAGTATTTAGAGAAAAATGGTTTCTTTTATTTGCCAATTTCTCTGTGTCCCTGAAACAAGTTTTGGTGCTTATTTAACCCTTTGATGCACAACATGGGTCTAAAGTGACCCGACAGAGTTTTCATGTTCTATATCTTTGCAATAATTCATCATTCAGTATTCCAGGTTTTCCTCAATTAGTTTGTTTTTGATCATCATACATCCTAATTTTTATGTTTTCCTTTATTTATTTTGAATAGAATCCCTTTTTCTGTCACTACTCTTCTAATACACAACATGGGTGAAAAATGAGCCATATCCATTTTTTAGCTAAGTAGCTTGTTAAGCTAACTTCTTAGCTAACTTCTTGGCTAAGTATTTAGCTTAGTAGCTTGCTAAGCTAACTACTTAGCTAACTTCTTGGCTAAGTAGTTAGCTTAGCAAGCTACTTAGCCAAGTAGTTAGCTATGTAATAATACAAAAACTTTTTTTCTTCATAAATTATTAGAAGCAAAATGAAAATAATGATCTGTTTTTATCAAAAACAAGATATTTAAACATACTTAGAATATTCAATCATAAAATAAGTTGATATCAAAACAGGTAGCACAGAAACACACAGCAAGCATTAAATAACAGGGGAAATAAATACGGGTCCTTTTTTACCCATGTTGTGCATCCAAGGGTTAAGACTCACACTGCCAGTGTGTGAATGCAAAAAAACAACATTCTCCATCAGCAGTAGAATAAAACAACGTCTACTTTCTATGTTTTGTTTAATTTTCTCATAGATGTTCATTTGTTCACCAGGGTCAATACAAGTGACTGGCTGCCTGCCTGAGAACGACACAAACTGTGACATCGGTGTTGCCCGCTCCCCGCTGAGCGTGTCGTCTACCATCAACATCACTCTGAGCAGAAACCACACTGTAGCGGAGTTCAGATGTGAGGCTCAGCTGGATCTTGGGGGATCGCATTCTCATCCAAAGATGATTTCCAGTCCTCTCAAAATCTCCGTCTACTGTGAGATCACACTTATATTTGCTGCTCAGTAGTTATACTTATGACAACAATGTAAGATCTAATGGTGATAGATATTTAATGGAATTCGCATACTTCTACTCATTTAGATTTTCAATACAATATTTTTCAGTTTGAAATTGATTGATTTCATTACAACAAGAAGCCATTATTTCTCAACAGATAAGCCAAGCATTAATACCACAAAGCTTCCAAAGAAGATCCCACTGTTCAGAGGCTATCCTGAGGAGCTTGTTTGTGAAGCAAACGGTCACCCACCTCCAAAGATCCAGTGGCTCTACAGCGCAGACAAAGTACCCCACTCGTCTGGAGGCAATCTCACCGTGACTGAGGCAGGTGTCTACAGCTGCAGCGCCACCAATGAAGTTGATTCCATCTCCTACGAGGTCGAAGTGATTTTAAAAGGTAACAACACTTGTAATCTAAACTACATTGTATCTGTTTTTGTAGAAGAACGTATGCACATCTTTTACAAAACAAAATCTATAATAGATCTCTTTTCTTCAACAAATATATAAGGTGCCACAGTAGTAAACAGATGCCGGGGGTAGGGTTGCCAACTGTCCCTTGAAAAACGGAATCGTCCCGTATTTAGAAACAAAAGCACCCGTCCCGTATTGAGGTGAAAAGGGACGCACTTTGTACCGTATTATTGTGACAGTCAAAAAATAGTCAGTAAATGCCAATGAAAATTTAATAACAGGGCGCTTTATATGTAAACTTACGGTAAACTTGTTCCAAGGCCCCGTCCTGCTCTGTGACCAATGAACTGACAGCATATTCACACACGAGTATGACGATACAGAATACGCTCATCCCATTGGTCGAGGAGAAGATAGCAGAAGACAACAAAGCAGCATGCGTAGGTGACAGTGACACAGACGCCGGCCGACACTGCTTTACGGGGCGCTGCACCTTCGAGCAGCAATGTGTCTAGTACCCCTCCGAGAAAAAAACAGAAAAGGGTGCAAAAATACTGAAGAATGGGTAAAAGGAAGCACCTGGGTGGAAAAAGTGCGTGATAACATCTATAAAGCACACTGCAAGTTGTGCCGGTGCTCTTTTTCCGTAGCCCATGGTGGACTGACTGATCTGAAACAACATGCTTCCAGTACTGCGGTCACGCCATCTGCACTTTAAATTTTAATGCGCAATTACATTGCACTTTACGGCCCGTTTGTCAGCTGCATGACTCCAAAATAGCCATTCAATTGTATTCATGCTGCTCCAATAAAATAATTACATCAATTTGTTATCAGCAAACTCCAGTGCATTCTTGAAGACCAGGTCCCCATGTGTTCATGACATGAATTTAATGCCTTTTTACTGAACCAATTTGGAATTATGGAATGCTATAATCTTCCAAAATGGCCATTCAATTGCATACATGCTGCATTTTAAAAGCCAACAAAAGGAGTGAATCAAATTGTTATCAGCAAACTCCACTACATCTTTGAAAAACAGGGCCTAATTGTTATTTTGTGTTAAAGTGAATTGCTGGATAATCATTTGTTTTCCATGTATTCATATCACACAAAAATATGCATCTAATTCAATTCAGGTTTGAGTCAAATTGTTAAAAAATCATTTTACTTACAAAAAACGGGCTAAAAAATTTCACCACGCCAGGATGGGTGAAGGCAATCGGGTCCGCCGACCCTGCCAATGAAGTGTCCCTTATTTATTTTTCGGGAAGTTGGCAACCCTAGCCAGGGGGGGGGGTCGAAGTCAGTAAATAAATACTCCACTCTGCTCCCGGAGAAAAATATATGAGTTTTTTATGGGTTTCTGTTGCTCAAAACTTAAAATCATGCTCTGGACAGCCTACATGTATGAAATGTACATTCTATGAGTAGAAAGACAAACGGCAGTCAGCTTAAAGGAGGATTGTATCTTTCATTCATTCATTCACTCATTATCCTTTAACCGATTATCCGAACGCGGATCGCCGGGGCTGAAGCCAGTTGCCGAGAGGCGGGTTTCACCCTGGACAGGTCGCCAGGTTGACTATTGTAGGTCTAGATTGTATCCAGCAATTGTTTAAAAATGGTGCTGTGTGACTTCTTTGAGCGTTTTGCGTACAAAGACAGAAACAAAAAGGCAGATGGCTGGTGGAGTGGTTGGAGGTTTAGGTAAGTTTTGTTGAAAATGCTAAAGGTTCTATATGTGACATTCAAAAGCATTAATAGAGAGAAAACAACTATTTACTATGTAAAGATATAGTGGCGTAATGGCGTCCTTAGCAGAAAATGAAGTCACTCTCCAAACTTCTCATTTTTTTGTTTTGGTAGCCAGGCCAGCCATACGTGCATGTTACTGCATGTGCATCCCTCCCTTCATGTCCCACTGGCTTGCTAGTTGCTGCCGCTCTGCACTGCGCTCATAGCACTGATATGGTGAAATTAGCTCGGTCAGCACTGTTGCTGCTGTTAGCACTGTTAGTACCATAAGCACAGCTAGAACTGCGTGCCACTGACATTTTTGCTCAGCTACGTTAATGTTTGCTTGCAACCAAATTCTTTTAATACAATGACTTGTTTTCAGTTGTCAAATGGTACAATCAGAAGAGCTTCCATGTTTTCACAATATTCATACAACTATACAGTCGCCCATAACGTTGGAATAATTTTGTTAAGACACAATCCTCGTTTAATTGTGGTTTCATTTTCATTGTGATATGCTTTGAAGAGACTGACTAATAAAGTTTTGAGAATATCTACAGTTTATCTGTCATGAATAGCTCATATTGTCACAATCATTTCACAGAAAGAGGTAAAAAATATTTTATTCCAACTAATGGGCGACCGTGTACATTAAGCCTGTATTCCTGTCTGAGCAGAAGTCATTTGTTTAAACTCTATGTAGCACCCTTTTATGATTTTCATTAGTTTTTGCATTCCAATATTAAATAACCTCTTTATTGATCCTGCAGTAGAAAAAAATGTTTGTTAATAAAATAATAGAACTGGAGATACTTGTATTTATTTATTGCAGTTTATTTTGAAATTCTTAAACATTAATAAGTTGCCTGTTTCATTTCATTACAGAGGACTACCTTCCCCTCATAGCTGGATTTGTGGCTGTCACAGTAGTTGCCATCTCCATCGTCTTCCTCTTCATTTACTCAATCTACTACAAGAACACCAAGATGCGCCGCTACAGTCTTAAAAACGCCAAACTTGACACCCACAGTGGCAATGTGGCCCACAACGGCTGGGACATGCAGTTTCCTATGACCAAACTGTCTTAGCAGTACATCTGAGGATAGCAGACCACTCTGAATGATCTCTCTGCCCCCAGAAACTTCAGTCATTGAAGTATTTTACTCTTCGAGGAATGATCTAATTATTTTTAAAAAAACAGCAACCTTGGCTTGAGATGTACAATTTTATATTTACTACTGGATTTTACCTGTTGTCACTGGACAGAAAGAAGAGGAGGACTCAAAGTTTGGGTCGAACATGCCAGAGAAACTGTTTTGATATTTTTGATGAGCACAAAGGGAATTTAATCTGATTATGAATGTTTTTTTGTTGACCTTGGTTTAACTAAAGCTTGATTTTTTAAAGCCCCCTTAATATCCACTCAAACTCAGATCTCTGTATGTAATTATTTTTACAAACTTGACTTTAGCACGCATATTAAGAGTGGGTACCCTGAACTGCTGCGGTTTTAACAGTTACACTAACAGGACGTGCACTACTTCTGGCCTCTGAAGGTGTGACATTGAATCTGTGAAAAAGGAGACCAGCTCTGCTCTTTGTAGACACTTTTTCTTGTGCATACTTGTCGTTGAGCCGATTGTCCAAGCCACTCTGCACTTCTTCTTTGTAGCCTTCTCTGTGCCTGGCGCTTTGTTGTGCCATACTGTGTCAGACTCTGGCCTTATGGGACAAATTGTCTTGTTCCACAAATGTTTGCTTTTTTTATGAAGTATTGCAGGCATTGTAGCCTAATGCCTACGAGAACTGTATATTTAGGATACAACTTTATGTAAAACTTTATATTTATTTATGATAAACAGCAAAGATGAAAAAATTTTGCATTGAAAAAGGACTGCAAACTGTTTCGTAAACGTTGCGAATGTTGGAAACGACGGTGGAATTGAAGACAAATTGTGAATACAGCTGTAAATATTTGTGACTGGTGTAAAACTGTATTTTAATATTAAAAATGTGGCTTTTCAGACAGAGTGCTTCGTCATTGAAACCTTACAGGCCTAAATATATCTTAGTTACATACATGTAAGGTCAAAAACATCACTTGTGTTTTCAGACATTACTAATACTGAGCAATAAGATTAAGATAAAGATTTCCTTTATCAGTCCCACAAGGGAGAAATTTCAAGAGTTACAGCAGCAAAGTGTATAGCAAAAAAACAATAAATAGTAAACAGCAGTATAAACTAGAAATACAAGAGAGATGTTGGCAAATAAACAAGTAAAAAATATAAAGTATTAATAACTTACAATATAGTTAATTAAACAAAAACTGCCAATTTCTTCTTTTCTGGTAAACACACTGCAGAGCACAGACTTGTTACAAAGCCCAAACTTTGAATTGTTGTCCTTTTGGAAGGAGGGACAATGGTTCTAATTATTTAATATAAAAATAGTTATGAAGACTAATGGACAGATTTGATGTAATTAATCTATGGAAATCCTAAAAAAGTATGGGTCTGATGGTGATTTAACACCACAAATACCAAAGCACATTCATATTTTACACTTGAAACTTGATTATAGGCAGATATTGAACATTACATTAAAAATCCAAAAAGCTGTGTGTGTGTGTGTGTGTGTGTGTGTGTGTGTGTGTGTGTGTGTGGACGTAAGGAGTCCAATTACCAAAAGAAGTAATTTATATGTACCATAGACGGGTTGGGCCATACAGTTTTACGAGCAGCATGCTGCCTTCCGGTGCTGTCGGAAATAGCGCAATTACAGAAAATACTCAATAACTTCCTACCTGGGAAAGTATCTATCTGATCACAGAATTGCTGAATATTACTTTTCTGGTTGTACAGTTCGCCAGATTTGTGTCTCCCCTTTTCCAGCGTTTGCTAAGCGCTAAGCCTGCTCCAGCTGCTTTAGGTCAACACGAGAGAGGTTTCAACCTAAGCAAAGCCATTTCCCAGAATGTCCAACTATTCCTCTAAGTCTCCCGTCCTCCAGTCCAGTCCCCGCCCCGCCTTGGGTGGGCATGCCTACTGTACGTGTTTACTTCCGACCGACGTATCAGAGCCAACCTGTGGTTTACAAGGAGCACGTTAATGCATCACTGGGATCGTGTTCGGGACTTTCTTTGCCACCAGGTGAAAGGAAAAGTACAACAGAGCGACAACGAGCACGGAATTGGAAATAAGCTTATAAAGTAGAGTATTTTTATGTAGTTTGCTCGTTGAAGTCTTTCTGGTTGGTGCACCGGCAAAATCATGAAGTGGTTCTTCGTTTTGAGCGGCTTAATAGCATACACAGGTAACTATTGTCTGTCGTGTTCGGTTGATTTTAATCAAAGTTATAGTTACATTATTGTGAGCGACGACGACTCAGGCTGGACTACGCCCTTTGTTTGATAAACTCTGTTTAAACATGATGATCATGCATGTTTGTTTTCTATCACTGGGGATCGAAATTGAACCATGCGCTTGTTGATCATTTATATGTGTTTGGGCATATTGCAGATTACTTTAATTTAAGTGGAAGCTTTCGTAAATCATTAGGCTATCCCAAATCCCATTTCTGTGGAAGGGGGCAGCAGCACACTAGAAATGCATGTTATTCAGCAAGAAACACGTTTTTAACTGTTTAAACCACACTTAAATGATTTTCAAACTTTTCGGGGCACCATAAAAACAGGATCCCACCAATTGTGAGTGCAAATACAGTTTAAAAAAAGCATGCATCTGCATTGTTCCCAAGTTTAGTTTTATATATTTGATCAATATCTGTGACATGATTCAGTTGACAAGTATATTTTTTATGCTGGTGTCCACTCTGAAACCCATTCAAAGTGTCCCATGAGACTTTGCTGAGTTCACAAATTGCTATTATGCTGCATAAAACTGTTTTGTACAATGCTGCTTGTACTTTAATATGTAATATATATGTGTACTTCTAGGGAAGCCTGTGAGTACCTCCTGCCCAGTTCAGATGAGCCCTTCTAGAGTGGTAGTGAGATTTGAAGACCCCTTCTCAGTCAACTGCAGCTCCCCATCTGACCACATAGACTCAATGGGCTGGGAGTCTATATATGGCGTTGGCATTGGAAGTACAGATAATGTGTCATCTGTTTCCTTGAAAATTAAGTCTGTAAAAGACTGGAACATAGCACCAATATGCTTCATGAATTTCCTTGATGGTACCCAGTGCACGGAACCTCTACCAGTCACAGTTTACAGTAAGTAGCCCTTCATTTTATCTGATGTTGCCAGGAAGACCCCTTGAACTTCTTATGTTGGATAGTTTTTTTCAAACATTTTGAAACTTCCTTTTTTCCACACAGAAACTCCAGACACTGTCTCCATGTGGACAAATCACAAGGGCCTCATGGTCGAGGGTGTGAAGTATGAGATGCATTGTGACATTGTTAATGTTGCACCAGCAAAAAATCTCTCAGTGCTGTGGTACAAAGGAAATCAGATCGTCTCTACTCACACATTTAGCGAGTCCGAGCTGTCTCCAGTCAATAAATCACATGTCTACCGTCTGATTCCCCGAAGGGGTGATAATGGATCTCCGATCTGGTGTGAAGCAAAGCTGCATTTTAGGCCAGCAGTATCAATTCCCACCGTTCGATCAAACTCCTATGAAGCGGTTGTACTGTGTAAGTGTTTAATGCACAGTTGTTGTAATTGTAAGAGAACATTGGGTTTGTTTTGCCTTTCACTGCAAAGGAATGGCTCTTTGCTTGCTTACCATATTTTAATTTCATTTATTTCCGCAGACTCACCAGCCTTCACCAATCCTGAAAATGAGACGCTGGAACTCTCATCTGGTAGTAAACTCATTTTAAATTGCTCTGCTACCGGAAATCCAATGCCTGTATACAGCTGGGGTTTTCCACACGAGATACAACAGACAACGAAGATAAATGAGAATGAATCCATTCTCACACCGTCTATTGGGCTTCCAGGATCCTATAACTGCACAGTGTCTAATACCCGGGGCACCAGGACCAAATATTTCACTGTCATCGAAGCTAAAAGTAAGATATTACAAACACTGTAACCTTTTTTCAGCTTTTTGTAATCTATTATAGTCTTTAAATGTTTCCGTAATTCCTTCATGCTGTTGTTTCTCATCAGGGAGTCCTCCCGGAACCACTGCTGGGATTTTATTGGCTGTGTTCTTAGTTTTAATCTTTATATTGGGATGTTTGGTTTATCACAAACAGAGAAAATCTACTGTTGCAAGAACAGAAAGAACATAACACAAACTCCCATCTCCCACAGGGGATCCCACAGTCATTGCAGCCTTGGTTGGAGTATTTGGGGTCCTGGGAGTCGTGGCCCTCGTTGCTGGTGCTTTTTTTGTGAAGAGTGACGGCACATTTCCTTGTAACAAAGGCAGCTATATCAAAGGACAGCCTACCTCATCGGGACCTGTATGAGGCTGACTTTTTTTTTTAATTGAAATTTGCATGGCTTTACAATGAGAAAGGCGCATTTTAATGTTTTTGGGGCTTGGAATAATATATCAGTCATGGCTCATGGTCTGTTCTGCATGCTGGTGGATTTCTGCTTATTCTTGGCCACTGCAACTTTAAGAATACATAATCCCATCAGCTGTCTTTAAAGATCCACTAATCAATGTTGTTATATCAACCAACAGTACGTTTGCATGCACCCAAGAAAACAAGTTGCTTAGAGAAACCAGGGTACTCAGTTAATCGAGTTACATGCACTGTAAATCTCTATATACATGCAGCAGACACCCAACCTTGTTTTAGAAGCATGAATCACTTATTATAGATGTTGGAGTGATGAGTCGTGAGTGAGACATTGTCTCAGTTTCATTTTGTACATGCATCACATCGGTCCATGTCGTTAACTCTTTTTTTCCATCTTACCACTCACCACTGTGACAGCAGCATTACTTAGGTGAATGCAAACGCACTGACTGTATGTATGACTGTTGAACCCAGGACCATTAACACTACAGCTCTACTTTTTTTTATCTTCTTTTAGCTCATATTTTGGGTTTTTGGCTTGCACATTTGCTGTGTTCTTCAGTCTGAGCCACTTTATACAGCTGCACCTTGTACCAGCAGGAAGGAGTTTCCAACATAAGTTCTGATAAACCCACTGTATGCTACTACAAAGCTATGATGGTGATGCATTTTGAACCTGGAAAATTGTATTTTTTTCTGAGGAAAGAAGAATATATAAAAGTGACAGTACACAGAATTGAAAGCAGAATGATTGCCTGCATATGGCTCTAAACATTGTGGTGGCCGAGGTGTCGGCTAGCAGCTAATGTAACCAGGAATAGTTTGTGCTTCCGAAGCAACGCCATGAGTCGAGAAGGCATTATCAGCAATAATCACCATATGACAGCAGTGCAGAGCACAACAATTTGTTGTTGTTTTTTGTCCACACAGAGGAGAGAAACTGATTAAAACACACAGGACGCCATTACTCCACTGTATCATTACATAATATCTTTAAATAAATATAATGTTTTAAATATCATGTAAACACAGTAGGGATAATGCATTTAAAAGTCCAAAGTAGGTCAGGGCAGTGGGTTTGTCAGCTTGTTGTAGAGTTCTTCTGCCTCCAAGTGGCTAAACAGTTGACACTTTGGGTGTGCCTCCTCTGGCACAGTTTATTTTAATTACTTCAACAAAATCGGGTGATCATGGCACTGACTCAAGAACCATTGTTGCCTTATTGCTTGTGTTATTCCCTTGGTACTTTTTTCATTATATCAAATTTAAAGGCAAAACTGGGTTTGCTCCACGTGATGTATTTATCCACTCAGGTACCTTTTGTTTCTATTTTTTTCCAATACATTCTTCACACATTACAATAGAGCTATAGTAATTACTTGAGAGTGCTCTGCACTGCAATGGGGTACGATATTGATAGTGCTATTTTTTTGTTGTTGTATGATCATATTGTGCTAATTTCATGTTCTGTAAAATGATTTTTTAACGAAATATTTTTGTATGCATTGGTACAGCTCTGGAATGTTGAATTATTTTTGCACTGAAAAGACTGACCGTGCCATTTATGTGACGTGCCTACAATTTCATATGGTAAGATACATATGACCTGAAAACAAGCAACTGAATCCTGTGGCAGATGTACCAGTAGTAACAGTTCAAAATGTAGATTTCCATGTCATTATAAAAGTTGGACTGATTGAAAAAGAGAATGTTGGAGTGAGAGAAAGTTTTTTTTTTAATGAATATAACTAAAAAATATAAATGTATTTAAGTCAACTTCTCCATCAGTGACATCCGGTGGCAGAATACTGATGGAGGAAGTCAAACCAGTGTCTTTCATTACCATGTTTCACTGCCACCTTTTGTCTCCGTCTCTCCTTCTCATTCAATTTGGGTTACATTACAGTGCTGAGGCTGCCATACTAATTAGTCCTGCACAAAGTAAATGTAAAGGAGAGCATTTGCTAGCCTGCCTACGGTTGCCAATATAAAGCTATTTTTTCTAAAAACCATGTTCTTTATGTTCAGCAGTCCCTTATTCCCACTAAAGGTTTCTGCCAGAGAGCACTGTTTGTGTATGCTCTGACTGTGTTGCTATAACAACTTGGCAGAGTGGATATTGCTCAATTTGTCATGGAGTTTAAAAAAAAAAAGTTTTATTATAGACACACAAGCTTAACATATTTCTCTGGAGAACTTGAAGAGAGAGCAGTATGTTGAAAGTGGAGAGAGCATGAAGTGCAATCTGTACATTGAGATTCCCAGCTGCGCTCGACATGAACACAACAAAAACAGCATCCGATTACTTGCAGTCGCGGTCAGAGCGGATACGCTGTGTAGCATTCTGGTCACAGTGTGAGACTTACAAGCTACATGCTGCACCAATACTGCTGCCTGCTGGGATTCCACAAAGCATGGAGTTCAGAAGCAATAGGAGACAAGTATGCAAGCAAAACCAAAAACAGGTTTTTGTTCGCAGGCAGTCACAATCAGGCAATGAAACAACAGATTAAATCTTTGGTCAGAAGGCTTAAAAAAACATCAAACCTTCGACTCAATAGAATACATTAAAAAAAAATCTACTTTATTTCTTAATTTCAGGATTTGATTGCATTTGCATTTAAAGTAACAATTTAGATGTGATAAAGGCTTGAACACTCTGGAAATCTTTGGTTTAATTACCTTGATTCAGGTAATTAAACCTTGGTGCTTGAATTTCACTGCTAAAAGCTGCCATTTGCATGGTCCAAAGGTTATTCTTTCAGTTTTAAGAAGAAAGGGAAGATTGGGCTACAGAAGTAGGCCTAGTCTTATGATTTTAACTTTATCAGACTTTAAATCTCAATAACTATGCGTACTTGAGATGTACTGTATACTTAAGGTGACACGTTTCTCTTTTGTAAACCACATTTTGCTCGGCATAAAGGATAAATAAACCAGATCTGAAAACCAAAAAATGATGCATTGGTTTTACATCCTATCAGCACAATATTATTTCCACACTGTTCCCAAATACACCATGTATTTATAGGCCTGTAATTTCCTGCTAAACTGCTTATAAGATCAGTGCAGTACACAACATTGGGCTGTGTTTTTCAGAGGCCTACCACCTGTTAAATTTCCCTCTTTCCCTTTTACCCCCCACCCCCAAAGTCAGCTGGGATGAAGGGGGCCCTTTTGTTCCAACATAGTTCCCTGCAGAGTTGCCAAGTTTGTCCAAGTTGAAATTCTCTCTCTCTCTCGCCTGAATCGACGACTCAGTGCAGAAAATAACATGGGGAACAACTTTCTGAAATGGGTTCTGACGCTTTGCATGATTTACTCAGGTAAGAAGTTGCATTAAACTTGTTTTTTCTCCTAACTTGTAGCGATTATAGATAATGTTTGGTGCGGTGATTGTCTTGTCAAAAATAGTGGTGTATCCGACAAAGTGTGACCTCTAGTCGATGGAATAACATGCATATAAGAACGATCAGCTGTGTAAGTTATTCTCCCTTTAAAATCCAGTCCTCGCGGTACATCGTGAGTATTATAGATGTTTGTGTTTAGACACAAACTAATATTATGAGGCTGCCAGTTAATCTGTATACATAATTCTGTATTAGAAGGCCTACAAACAGTGTTGGGGAGTAGTGAACTAGATGTAGGCCAATACAACTAGAACTAACTATACCTTGCACTAGCTTGCTGGTAGTTCAAGTTAAATAACACTTTTGCGATTATTTTTGTCGTTAATTACGGAAACAATTTACCCTCTCGTGCACTATAGCTCAGGAAGACAGGTGTCTGACTGATGAACAGTGGAAAAAACAAAGCTGCCATTGCTTGCACTTACCCACGAATAGCAAGGAATTTTATAGTGTCTATATTATTTATTTAATAAGTTAGTTAGTTTCTGTATGACCTGTAATCAAGCAAGAAACTCAATTGACTGGCTTTTTTTTTTTTTTTTTTGCATTATTCTTTTCTAAGCAGCTGCATTTGAACTAAATGTCTCCCTAGGATAGCTTTGCTGCTTCTTGGTAGCTTGCAAAGTTATGAAAATAGCTTCCCCAACACTGCCAACAACATACAAATTCTTGTTGCCATATCATAGCAATAAATCATAAGCAAGATAGCTGTACTGCCCTACAAAGCCTCACTGCAGTAACTACATTTTGGGGCGAAGTTGAGTTATAACCATATGGTTATAACTAAAAATGAACTCCTTGATGACTGTTTTATCATGTGACAAAGTTTTAGACTTCAATTTTGCTTAATTTCAGATAAATAATGGTATAAAAACTGCCATAACTACAAAATCCAACTCAAAACCAAAGCAGACTACAGTAAGGTCACTTTGACTGTGATACAGTGCAGCCTTGTATTTCTTAATTGTATCGAATAGTAATGACAAGAATAATACACATTCATGTAACTTTATTTGATAGGGAAATTAATATCTAAGTAGTGATTAAGTAAACAAGTGAGATACAATTACATTAAGATATAAAAAAATATATAAAAAATATAACATAACTTTATAATATTAAGTCTAAAATACGCAAATCTTTGAAAAGAGTTGCTAAACACTTTTAAATACACTTATAACAAAATCAATTTGAAAATGTTTAGTCACTGAAAACAAAATATAAAAGCAGAAAGAAGACAACAACATTATAGTTTCTGCACTCTGTTTTTGCAAATATAACTATTGGAACCTTTTACAGCAATGCAAAACCAGAGTTTGGTAACTACATTTTTGGGGTCAAAGGTCAAATGAATCGTCATTATTTTTTGGCATAAAAATAACATTATCAATACATGTAGAAATAAGTGTCATATCACTTACCTACCTTTAACCCAATTGGCTGACCAGTTAAAAACAATAAAAAAAAACCTTTGAAGCAGTTTTTCCTCAGTTTTACCCTTTGCATAGTTACTGCAGTTAGACTTTGTAGGGCAGTATACATGAATGCATATTTGTATAAGCATTTTTTTTTTTAAATCAACCACTTCCCTGTGTATTGTTTGTGAGTTCCATTTGTGTTGTAACAGGGTTACATAATAGCTGCAGGCTGCTTGTGTAGTAAAAGTGAAAGTGCTAAAAGTGAAACGGAGGTGACACTTAATGCTGCTGCTGTGTGTCTCAGTGTCAGGTGAAGGTTGCTCCCTCATCCTCAAGCCCTCCAGGGTTGTGGTGGGCTTTGGGGAGACGGTGTCAGTGAGCTGCGAGGCCACGCGCCCGGTACGTGTCCTGGGCTGGGAATCGGTCATCAGTGCTGCACACACTCAGCAGGACCTGTCAGTCCAGTGGAAGGTAGACAGTCTCATTGATTGGATAGAGGAGCCGATCTGTTATGGGGTGTTTTTCACAGCGCCCAGACAGTGTGAGGAGAAGCTCAACCTCGTCCTCTACAGTGAGTTAAATCCTGTTTCCACACACAGTGTATAAAGGCATGACTCACATTAACCTGTTTAACGTGAACTTTGTGTATTATTTATTTAGAAACCCCGGACAGCGTCTCCATCAGGTCTGTGAACCACACTGGCCCCATGGTGGAAGGAAAAGAGTACCAGCTGCTCTGTGAGGTTCAGAATATTGCTCCTGTTCAGTACCTCACCCTGAGGTGGTACAAGGGCCAGACGGAGGTTTATAACCACTCCTTCGCTGACCTCACATCTTCCTCACCTGTCCAAGTGTCTTCTATCCTCATGGTCACACCAACCAAAGCCGAGAATGGAGCACAGTACAAGTGCGTAGCAGAGCTGGAGCTCGGGCCAGAGGGACCACAGCCACCTCCTACTGTGAGCTCGGAGCCTCTTAATGCCTCTGTTTACTGTAAGTCATGAAGCCAATCTGAAAAAGACTTCTCATATGTGTGATACAACATTGTGCATGTAAACATTAGTAGATGGAAAACAGTGGGCTCCTGGGCACACACCTGCAAAAGGCCCCACAACCTCTCCTTGCAAGACACGTACTTATTGCATTTTTGTTGTTGGTTTGCCACTTTTTGTAGCTGAGTTGTTGTAGTTGGATTGTCTCACTTTGTGGTCTTTTTGTGTCTTTTTTCAGCTCTTTTGCATCTCTTTGTAGTTGTTTCCTCCTTTGTAGTACTTTTCAGTATTTTGTGGTTGTTTAGCCCCTTTCCATAGTCTTTGGTGGTCTCTTTCTGTCTCTTTGCAGTTTCTTTCCTTTTTGCAGCCGTTTTGAATCTCTTTAAAGTCATGAAGTGTCTCTTGTGGTTGTTTTTCACTTTTCCATAATTGTTCTCAATTCTCAGTTAATGCTTTTTTGTGGTAATTTTGAGTCTCTTCTGGATTGGTATGTATCTCTCTGAGTGTCATTTTGTAGGTAAAGTCAGGACTCTTGGCCTGTGTCCAGTAGGCCCAATCAGTAATCCATCCATGCATCTAATCCCTGTCATCTTTGTTCTAGTTCCTCCAACATTCCTGAATCCAGAGCCAGAGGTTTTGGACGTTCTACCGGGTGCTGAAATTACCTTGAACTGCACTGCCACAGGAAACCCCACACCTGTGTATAGCTGGCAGTCCTCCAATCCCCTTGAGGAGAGGATGGAGGACGAAGCAGCTCTTACCTCCTCCTCACTGCTTCCTGGGACCTACACCTGCACTGCCTCCAATACACTGGAGAAGAAGAGCAAGCAGTTCATTGTCAAGGCCAATACCAAAGGTAAAAGCCAGGGACTGTGAAGTACACACGTGTTCTCTTTACACCGCGTCCTAATCAGCATCTTCTTTTGCTTTCACTTAGGTGATTGAAACTTAATCTTAATCCTGAGATGGGATCAGATGACCACATTGGACATACAACGAGAATCCAGCTATGGGGATTTTACTGCTGCTGCTTTGGAGATGGAAATGACAATGCATTCATGACTCAACAGATATTTATGAGGATCTTGCTATCAGGCAGATTTAGATCTCATTTATAAAAAATATATTTGAATATACTATGTTTGGTAACTGTCATTTAATTGTTAGTATTTTAACATGAATGTATTCTGTGAGATAGATTTGTTGTTTAGAATATAGAATGTATATTCACTTTTTATGCTTTCCGTGTGATATCCTGTCTCTAATTTATATTTTTGCTAGACTTATTTTATATTAATGAAATTATCATGTAACATTACAAATGTATAGCACCTCTTGACATAGCAATGCATTATATAGCTACATTATCACTAATGTTTGTTGGGAATTTAACACGGAATGTTAAAGATCAGCAGGCATTACTGTAAATACGAATTGTTTCTTAATTTTCCTATCTTTATGAATAAAAGTAAAATGAAAAAAAGAAAAGCCATTTCTTTTCACTTTTTTAAAAATTTAGTTATAAAATGTATAAACAGTCACTAGTGCCAGGCTATTTAGCTGAGAAAGAGAAATAAGAGCATAGTCACAAAGTAATATCAATAATTATAATAAGAAAATAAGAATAATTTTGGTGACCAACTTTTTCCAGACATATCTCCAGGTAAATTTTATGCACTGACCTGCATTATATTTTTTACTTTAATAATTAATACTTATTTTATTTTTACTTTAATAATAATTGCATGTGTTGTTTTGCAATATATGTAGTTCTTATTCTAATGTAGTGCGGTATGGGCAACCATGTACGGATTAATTAGCCTACCTTTTCAGCCTTACGTAGTCAGTCTTGCAGAAAGTACAGTTATTATTTTTAACATCTGAAAAACTTAAATATGTTTGTTGGATTTTGTTTTGTTTAACATTCTTATATGTATTTCGTGCCATTTATCCCTTTTTTCAATTTGACTCTCTGTGGTGCACTCCCCTCTCACCACCAGAGGTCGCTGCTGCACTTTTTTAAAGCGATTATTTAATTGGTTGTCGTCGCATCACGTGATGAAAACATCGCCTTGCAGCCGCAGGAAGAGGTGGCATTTAGCTTAGCGGCTAACACTAATAAACGACCTTTATTATAGGACCTTGAAAAATACGTCCTTGTCAACTACCTGGCGTGATAAAGGTGGGAATTCGTCTTTTGTAATTTAGCATAGGATATTTGTTGGCAACTTCTGAAATTGTACCTCTCTGTTCACTTTCAAGTATGCCGCAGAAAGATCCCTGTCAGAAGCAAGCATGTGCAATTCAACATTGTTTACAAGGTACAAAAAAACAACTTTAGACAGCATTGTGTTGCTATGTTGTCAAAGCAAATACCATATTGTCGTTTTGCTAACTCCTGCAGCTAATAAATACGTGGAGAGTATGTGTCAAGATGTGATCAGGGAGATGCGGCGGTGCTGTGAGACTCACGCTGCAAACTCCATCTGCTGCTCTGGATTCAAGGACCCAAAACCCACTGAAAACAAAAGTATCACATAGCTTTCCTGTGGAGCGCCTTTGATGGGAATAATAATGGGAATAAACATTGTATCAATGTTTTATTGACTGTAACAGTGCAGTTGATTAAGTTAAATGGGCTATTTTTTATAGCAAATATGTATTTGACATGTCATTGCACGCAAATAAAACTACTATGAGCCCTGGAACTGGCACAACTTATTACACCTGAGTTTGACAAGTGAAAATGTCACACCTCTCTCGCACATCAAGTGGAAAATTAGCCTGTCAAGTGAGATTTATTAAAGATAATTATTTTCTGTGGCATTGCATGTCAGTGTGTCCACACCCATGTATGATTTAAGGCACATGTTTGTGTACTTAGTCATTGCACAGATTTGTTATTGGTCTTGCAAGGCCACACAGGTTTTTCTATGTTATATTTCGCTGTTCTTCATTGACGCTGATGAAAAAAAAAACCGTTGGCTTCACTGAATGCATACGCGCTTCCTTTTTTTGACAGTTTACTGCGTCATCAGAACACGACGTCTCCTCAAGTTTTTTAAAATATTTTTTTTTATTTATTCACAATAACAATTTACAATATATACAGGATTTGCCACAGGGGTACAGAAAGAAAAGCACACACACAAAATCAGACAAACGTCAATTCCAAAACAGAGATCCAAAATAAACACAGGGTAAGAAACGGAGACAAAACAAACAAAAAATAATAATAATAAAAAACATGATGTATGATTCATAAATCAATAAAGTATTTGTCCAAAACAAAGTCAGTTTTCAGAGCCTTCTTGCTCTCAAGTCCTTTAATAGAAGTGCAGTATTGCTCCAGTTCCTGTAGAAAGTGAACAAAACTGGGTTTATCGTCAGCCCATTTCTTTTTATGTATGTGAAACTTCCCTAAAAACAGAAGTAACTGTACAAAAAAAAACTCAAGTCCTTTTTCCCTCTGATATTCTTCAAAACAAATAATAATGCGCTTTCATACGCGCTCCCCCGGCCAGCGTCTGACGCCCGTGTGACGCAATGACGTTGTTACGCCGAACGGAAATTTGCAACAGCAATTCTTTCTAGAAATCTGTAGCAGTTTCTCGCTAGCCCGCACTGGGTAGGTCCACATAAGTTCATATTGGCTACACACAACCAGCCGATGCGTTTAATATTAATACACATTTATTAAAAGCACTGAGTCGTTGCGCTTTCTGTTTTTTTGATTAGCGATTCGGGTAAGCTTCGTTTAGCCAACTAACTTAGCCGAGTCATATCCAAAGCTAACGCTATTAGCGTTAGGTTGTTACTGGCATCATGTCGAGGATAGACTACAGCGTGTGGGACCACATCGAGGTGTCCGATGATGAAGATGACACCCACCCTAACATCGACACTCCCAGCCTCTTCAGATGGAGGCACCAGGTAACTTACAGTTTAAAAGATTTAGTGTAAACCATGCACAGTAACTATATTGTAGCCGTTAGCTGGTAAAAGCTAAGTGTTTCCTGTGCTAACTTTGATGCAGTATAGAATTGCAAGTAAATATATTCGAGTAGGAATTAACTTAGACATGTTTACTGTATTGTAATACTGTTCAGCTGCAACATCAGGGCAAAGGCAGTGGAAGAGGGTAGAGGTCCCACATAGTCTAATCAAATAATGTGAACCTCCACCCTCTATCACTTGCTAAACTCCCTAAAGAAAACATGAAACCTTGGCTGATGCGAGATTGTTATTACATTTGTTCTTCAGGCTCGTGTGGAGCGAATGGAGGATTTTAACAAAAGAGGTGAAGACCTCAACAAGTCACTCACTGAATGCCGGCGTAAACTGGCAGAGGCACAGAAGAAGGTACAAGAGCTGTCCAGTTCAGCAACGGATGATAGCAAAGCAGAGCTGAGCAAAGTCCAGGCTGAGGAGAAGAAACTGAAAAAAGAGGAGCGGGACTGGGAGAAGAAGGTGGCAGAACATAA
This sequence comes from Centropristis striata, assembly GCF_030273125.1. Taxonomy (NCBI): domain Eukaryota; kingdom Metazoa; phylum Chordata; class Actinopteri; order Perciformes; family Serranidae; genus Centropristis; species Centropristis striata. The sequence continues at coordinate 27,083,526 of NC_081529.1, read as the reverse complement.
CAGGGAAGAGAAGAAGATGCCATGGAACGTGGACACGCTCAGCAAGGAGGGTTTCAGCAAGGTGAGGGAGAGAAAAGGGGGGCGCTAATATCCAGATAGTTAACACGCCTAACAAAACAAGACTTGAACACACTTGAAAGTCTCAATCAAGGTTAACGTTTGGTTAAATTGTGTACATTTGATCTTATTAGATTTGCTTTCAAATTGCGATGACAATGCCATATTTAAGAACTACACATGACATGCCTCCATCCTGACATCATTATTACATGAGTGGCATCTCCCAATAGACCTACTTGATATTGATTGGTTTGTGGACTTCACTGAGCATGCTCATGGAGGCAGCTTGTGTTACACTACTGCAAACTGAGAGCCTTAAATAGTTTATTGCCTCAGTTGTTGCCTCTGTGTCTGTAGCTTTCTAATATAAATAATTATCACTCTACTTGCAATTTGTGTTACACGTTATTTCATCTTAACACCCCTAATTTCCATCAATGTTTGATACGACTATTTCTGTAAAAGGTACTAGAGAAAAAGTATGTAATGATGATTCTCTGTTTGTCCTCCATAGAGCATTGTCAATGTCAAACCTGAAGCTTCTGATGAGACCGAAGAAGAGAAGGAACAAAAGCATAGAAGCTTTGTGGATAAAAATGAGAAGCAGATCAAACATTTTGGTAAGGATTGTTCGCATCCATACATGTAACAGGGTATTGGTATTATAAGAAAGTAAAGATTGTCCTTCATTGCCTTCTTCACTACAGGCATGTTACGCCGTTGGGATGACAGCCAGAAGTACCTCTCTGACAACCCTCATCTAGTATGTGAAGAGACCGCCAACTACCTGGTTATTATGTGCATCGACCTTGAAGTTGAGGAGGTAAATGTTATGAAACAGAATTCTGGGCTTTAACTCAGGGATCCTTGTTATTTTCCGCATCTTGTTTTCTTCAAAATATGTTCATTATTATTCTTTCTTTCTTTTTTTTTAGAAACACGCACTGATGGAGCAAGTGGCTCACCAGACCATCGTCATGCAGTTCATTCTAGAGTTGGCAAAAAGCCTCAAGGTGGACCCTCGTGGCTGCTTTAGGCAATTTTTTGCCAAGATTAAGGTGACAACTATGTTTAGAAGCTACAAAATATGATGAAATGACTTAAAGCTATTTTTGACCAAAGGTTCTAGGAACTATGGAGGAAACGGAAGAACTAAACTCAGAGACGTAAAGTAGGAACTAAAGTTTTCCATTACATCTGAAGACCCTTCAATAATAGACATATTAGTCCAGTGATGGTTTAACAACAATGTTAGTTGCCTTCTAAGTCCCTGGGTTCCTCCAAAGATTCCCGTGTTGAAAATGCCACAAAAATGCCATTACTAATGAAATTTTCAATTAAATGCCTTTTTTAATGTCCCCACCAACACCATATAAAAATGTGTCCCGTCACAGACCGCAGATCAGCAGTACCAAGACGCATTCAATGACGAGCTGGAGTCATTTAAGGAGAGGGTTCGAGGCAGGGCGAAGATCCGCATAGAAAAGGCCATGAAGGAATATGAGGAAGAGGAGCGACAAAAGCGCTTGGGACCTGGAGGACTTGATCCTGTTGACGTGTACGAGTCCCTGCCAGCTGTAAGTTAATTCTCAAGAAGCCTCAGCACTCTGGTTTTATCTTCTCTTGTTAGTTTTGAATACTTTACACAATGGTTTCTTCATTGCAGGAGATGCAGAAATGCTTTGATGAAAAGGACATCCAATTGTTACAAGATGTTATTAGCAAAATGGATCCAACGGTAGGTGTCTTTGTTAAAGCCTTTCGGTTGTTTTTAAAAAAAATAAACAACAGCAGTGTTTTCACCAATAACGTCTGCTGGGAATATTTCAGTTATGTAAATGTACAGTTATTTTTTACCCACTGTTTTGTCTATTCTAGGAGGCAAAGGTTCACATGAAGAGATGCATAGAGTCTGGGCTCTGGGTCCCCAACTCCAAGACAGACGATGGGGATGAAAAAGCTGAAGATCCTACCTACGAGGAGGTGAAGCAGGAGCAGGAAGAAACTAAGAAAGAATGACCAACATTGATCCTATGAATCGTTTCTGCAAATGTACTTACCCACTGTATTGCGATTCCAATATGTGTATGACTAGTTTGCCAATCGTGGAACAATGAAATACCTTCTCTTAAATATTTAGCTGAGACTTGAGGGATTAGCGTTCACCTATCTGCACAACTACGTTGCATCAGTAACTCCCGCTTGGAAAAGAAACTGCTGCTCGTGTTTAGTTCTTTTGTTTGTGTGGACATCAGCTGTATTCTTACATTTCTTTGTATACATGTTAATTTGTGTGGGAATGTATGTGCACACAGGCCTGCTTCTTTTGTGCTGTTGTGTAATTGGAAAAACATTCTGTACATTTTCAGGTTGCGCATACAAAGAATTGGATGGATGGATTTTTTTTTTGTCATCAAATCATTTAAGATTGTGTTAAGACTTTTAGGGCTTGAGCAACCAATGTATTCTGATGGTTATTTCCCCCCAGAGTGACATTTTCTACAAACTTGCTTAACTAAAGGTTGAATTATATCCAACTATTCAAGACCAATGTGTTGTGGCTGTATTTAAAAACCCAGGGTGTGGGTGGAAGGCTTTTTCCAACCAAGGTCAAAATCTGAGTCATTGCACAATCACACGAAAATAATGATCCATCTGGAAGACCTGTAGTTGTGGTCACCACTGCTTTTCAGTGTGGAGCAACTGCATCTGCATGGTTTTTTTTTTCAGGTGGCATTTGCTCTACATGGTAATTCTGTGTTCTTACAGTTCACCTTTATATCAGCATTTCAGTCGTATCTGCTATATTTAACACAATTTAGGGTGAAGACCTGAACACAATCTATAGTCACAGAGCCTTCAAAGTCTGGACATTAAAAAAAAAAAAAGTAAGTTAAAACAACCAAAGAGCTAATACAATACTAGCCATGCATCAGGGAGAAGAAAACATATTTGCCGACAAATGAAGCCAATAAGTATCTGTGATTGTCAAAATTTAAAATGAATTAGATACAGTATTGTTTCAAAGGTTCCTAAAAATACCTGGAAAACGTATCTGCAGTAGACTCTGAAAAGACAACAATCAATATTAAACACCAGAAGTGCTACATAGGTGTGGTTGGATTCCATTCTTTTAGTTTCACTGCTTTTATTTTGAAGGTGAGTTCTTGGTTGAAAACAGCTTGAACAAAGGCATCATTTCACTGATATGTTGGATATTCTAATATCACTTAATAAGAAAGCACAATGTATACTGCCAGAAGCGATTATGAAAATCCCATCTTTTCTCCAAAGCTTTTGTGTGAAATGATATGTGATGAAGGACTGTAAGCTAATTTTGATACCAGGACTACCTTCCATTGCAAACAAACTCATGTCTGACAAAAAGCAGAACAAACAAGATACCATTAAAATTTGACAGTTGCGTATGAAGTTGTGACGTGGGGGTGAGGCTTCTGAATGGCAGCTGCAAAGTGTAGTATTAGACAACATCAAACAACAAATGCTAATGAATTAACGTGGCCTGTTATTATAAATTCTAGTGGTGAACGGCAGAGCCACACCCCCACAACCTGTTTTCTACAGGTGTGGTTGTGGGTTTTTTGTTTGACTTTGATTATTTGATGGTTGGTAAACATGAATATGAAAGTTAGATAGTTATGGTAAACAAAGCTGTAACTGATACCATTAATAATGATTATCCCATGCTATTTAAATGTAATGGTTGTTATTAAAGACACCTGTACTTTTCATCTTATATCAGGTCAAAATATGAAAAAGTTGTGGTCACATAGTAAATTCACATTTATAAATTCAGAACAATCAAAAATATGAGATTGATTAGAAATAGTGGTGTCCCGATATAACATAATCGATAACCGTGATATTTAAAATATAAACTATTGATATATGATGTTGATAATATTCATATGATGGCATCATGTAAATAATACATTCCCTCTGCAATTATTTTCATGGGCTTTTTTATTAATCTGGTTGCCTTTTCACCATATAGTGTTATTGGTAACAGACTCTCTCCTAACAATATTGTTACTGTGAATTATTCTGGCCATGTAGTGAAAATCTGATACTGTGCCAGCCCTAATTACAAAATACTTTTTTCATATATTGTTTTGGAAAATTACAGGTAATATTATCCAAGATACATCTCCAAATATCTTTCCACGGATCAGTGTATGATTATAAATTTGTTTATTATAGTTTTTATTATTTAACAATCTATTCTTAATGACTTGCCTGAATAAATAAAAAAAAAATATTTTAAAATTATTTTAGCAGTTCTATTCTCTTTCAAAATTATTTTTATTGGATTTTCCTTGGATGCATAATTATATCAGCTGTCAGAGCACACATCAGTTAATCCAATACATCCATAGACTAGGCAAGTACAAAATAAATATAAACACCAAAATGATATAGTCAAAATACACAAAACAAAACAAATAGAAAATAAACAAATACACGAATGAAGATAACCATATATAAGAAGAAAAATGGAATAAAAGGAAGATAAGACACACATACAAACAGACAGGAAGGGACAGCATACGAGGGAAGGGAGTTCTATTCTCGACGTTTATTTTGAAAGGTCAGCCCGTGTGCGCATGCCTACTGGAGGGAGGGACTTTTTTTCTGTTTTTTTTTTTTTCAACTTTCTTTATTGTACACGTTTACACACAGTACAGGAGAGGGAGTGACCAATAGGTTGGTATCAGGAACCAGCGATGTCTCTCGCTCGCAGTTCACGAGAAGCCGAGAGTAGGCGAAGGGGGAAATACGCTCACGAGATAATGAAGGCAGACTGTCCGCTCAACTCACCGTGTTATCTTCTTATGTAACACCGTAAAAAAGCTCACCGATAAATGGTAAGATACTTATTTGTCACACTCGTTAAGTTTTTATCGACATGCTTATTATAATATGTTCATAATTCCTTGTCATGGCATCGGATACACCGTGGAATTAAATGGGTGCGTGTTTCTGGGTCACTCGATGACGCAGTCAGTGTGTTTTATATCCATATAAAAATGAATGTCGAGAGAGACCTGTTGTTGTGCTATAGTGCTTTCATGTAAACAAGTTAGAGGAGGGATAATCCCCGGAAGGCCGTGACAAATTCATCTCATTACTCCTACGTAATATTTTTTAAGTTATTTTTACATTTTTTTTACAAACAGTATAGTGCTCCAAACTGATCGTAATTTAAAATATTAATACCGAATATGTTGTTGAATAAAAAGGTGTCGCTTTAAAAATTATTTTACGTTGTGTTTACGTAGGTCTGAATGCGTACGTGATTCCATACGATGCAACAGCTGATCAACCTTACAGTCATATAAAGTGCTTTATAATGATATCGTCACACTATAATTTTTACCTAAATCATCTCCTCATGACGCTGGCCACCTATGGTAAAATCGCCTACATCCTCAGTTGATCAGATCATGTGATTTTACCCCTTTAAGATCATCACTTCTTTGACAATTTGCCACATTCATAGGTATCAGAACCCAGCAAAGAAGAGCTAGAGGGAGATTGTTTAGTTATCAGTTTAGTTTATCAGTGTTTTATTGTTGACACTAATATTGGTAACACTTTACTCTAAGGTGTCTACATAAGAATGGCATGAGCGTGTCATAAACATGACATGGGATGTGTCATGAACATTAATGACACTTTGCAGTAACATTATTGCGCATGATACTTGTCATGTCATGTTTCTGACAGGCTTGCGTGACTCTTATGTAGACACCTTCAAAGTAAAGTGTTACAGTATCTTGCTTAAGTCATTAAGGCATGTTCAAAAAATTGCCTAAGTCATTTATTTCTCTTAAGTTGCATGATTTACACACAATGTTATTACTGTGCCAACAGCCATCCTTTGTTACATCCTTTTTGAGTGAAATGATCAATAAATGTCATATGTTACACTTTTGGTGAAGTTTTTTGTGTTTCCTGCAAAACTTGAAAAAATGAGTGATTATTTTAAGAGGGTGACGATATGTTTGTGTCTCTGTGTCAGTGATTTGGCCGTCCCCACCATGTCCAGAAGTGGGTGGTCGAGGCGTTCAAGATCGGGGACATCTCCGGGCCTGAGTGAGCCCCCTCAGGGTCCTGGCATCCATGTTTACCTGTTCTGGTCAAAGGAAGGGGAGAGATATTTGTCCCACACAAGTGGGAGAGTCACAGCAGAGGAGCTGTGCATCTCGGCTGCAGAGGCAGTAGGTGAGAGTGACCAACTGACCCACACAGAGCAAAGTGAAAGTGACTTTTTTATGTGGTTATTTCGGCCTGCTGGTGGGGGAGTGTGTGTGTGTGTGTGTGTGTGTAACATCCTGTGTGTTGTTCCCCAGGGATAACTCCTCTGTGCCATGTGTTGTTCGCTCTGTACAATCCACAATTACGCTGCTGGTACAGCCCTAACCACGACTTCAGCCAAGACAACTCAAGCCACATACTTCACTACTGTATGAGGTCAGTCTTTGTCTTTATAACAAATTATATGAGCTCCATTTATTATGCTTTCAATAGTGTGAAAAGTACCAAAGCATTTTTTTTATAATGCTGTATAAGTATTGATGTTTTGATACTTTTTCAGTACCATGTGTTTAAAACCACATGCTCTCTTTTATTTATTCGATTGATTGTATGAAAAGCACAGAAGCTATTTTTATAACTCTGTATAAGGTTGTCGAGAGTATTGACGTTTCAATACTGTGTGTGTAAAACTGTACGCTCTCTGTTAATTACAGATTTAATAGTATCAAAGTACCAAAGCTGTAAAAAAAGAAACAGATCTGTAATAAGATTTTATTTTATTTATACATGCGAAACCCATTGAGAGTGCAGCAACAGTAGACAAAAAAAGGAAATAATACTAAAAGCAATAATAATATTATGAAAAATGTGTTTTATGAACAATTTTTAATGTTTAAGAACAGAAAAATTATTAACGTTATTACAAATGTGTTGGTGTATGTCCAGTGAGTGACTTTTCTATACCAGCACTGTGTGCAGGTTGTTAGTAAAAACAGAGAAGAGAAGAAAGAACAAATCATCCTATTTCACATATTTCCTTTTTTCTGTGGTAGCGTAAGAGCTCTCCAGTATGTTTTTTTAATATCAGGTTTTGTCAAAATTTGAAATATATGAAATGAAACAATCCCATTGTCACAGTGTGTAAACTATACCATGGCTTCACTTTGGCTTCAAGAGTCTGAACATTTTTGGTTTCAGTAGTTTGAAGCACCCTATAAGTATTGTATCAAAATTGAAATGATGCCAGATGAATCACACTGAAAATATTCAAATTGTTTGTCTGGTTTCCTTGCATTTAGGTTTTACTTTCGGAACTGGCATGGACTAAATAAGGAGCCAAAGGTATCCCGTTATGCTCTCAGATCTGGAACAAATCCGGAGGGTTCTCCTCTGCTTGAAATCACATCCTTAGAATACTTGTTCCACCAGGTTGGTATAAAAAATATTTTTATGGTTTACTTTTTTGTTGTGTTTATAGTAATTAAGTGCCTAACCTCTTTGCTTCTCCAAAAGGCTAAATATGAATTTGTGAACGAAGTAATAGAGATGGAAGAAGTTCAGACAGAGGAAGAGCTGAGCAGCTTTAAGAATGAGAGCTTGGGGATGGCTGTGCTTCAGCTCTCACACCAGGCGATGCAAACCGGCAGTACCTTACAAGACGTTGCAGAAAAAGTCAGGTAATTACATTAAAGGGGGGTATGGCACTGTAAAATAGCAGCAATGACTAATTGCATTTAAATCTGTACATTTGTCAACCAAAATGTTTAATTCTGTATTAATTTGAATGTGTTGTGATGATTAGATGACTATTTGTCTCATTATAATTAGGTTGTTTTTAATTCTGTTATTTTTATCCTATTTTCTTCTACTGTGACAATCCAGTTTCATCAAAGCTTTTAATCTAATTTCCTCACTAGATCCAGGTACAATCAAAATATTTATTCATCTTTCAGCTTCTTGGGCTGCATTCCAAGGTCTTTCGCCAAACACATTTCCAGAGACAACTTCCTGACAAAAATCAGGATCCGGAGGGTGTTTGGGGAGTTTGTGCGGACCTTCCAGCAACACACTGTGGACACGGGGCGGCTGGGCCTCCATGAGATTATGTATAAATACATATCTACTCTCGAACACTTGGCCCCACGCTTTGGAACAGAGACCTTTGCTGTGTCTCATCTGGAGCTGAGAGAGGATGGGGATGAAAGCAGCTCCTACTCCAACTCCAACCATGCGCAGGGTGCCTCCAAGGACAACTTCAAAGGCCCCCCCACACATGAGATAATGGTGTCCGGCACCAAGGGGCTTCAATGGAGGGATTTGTCGGGTCAGAAGGTTTGTCAAAACGCAATTTCACGCTCCTGATGATATCATTCTGTGACATGCCATGTATTTGGCTAGTGCGTACATTTTGTTCATTCAGTCTTTTTTAACCTAGGCGCAGGCAAACCCTTACATGAGGAATGACTACATGAAGAAAACAAAACAGCAGTCGAGCCAACAGAACGCAAACACTCCCAACAAATGGACCTTCTTCTGTGATTTCCCTGAAATAACTCACATAGCCATCACTGAAGATAGAGTGTGCATTAGCACTCAGGACAACCACTGCATGGTGAGAGCACTTGTTTATCCTTTATGTAAAAGCTGCAGTGCATTATTTTAATTGGTAAATGCGCCTGTGATGCATTAGTTTAATTGATATGTTGCATATTAAGGCATTCTACTGTTCAGTCTTTTAAAGAGTCTGATATACTGTTCAGGGTGGATTAGCATCCAGGGGCACTTGTACTACTTCAGCATTTAGCAGGGGATATATACAAAGATTGTAGAGTAGCTAAAAGAAGCAAATTAACATCTCTACACTAGACTGAGTGTGTGTGAAGCTATGGAGCTAACAGAGAAGTCAAAAAGTTAGATAAAGTATTGCATAATGGTTGAAATAATGAGCCAAAAGACATTTATTAAAGGTTAGATAGGGTAATAATAAATAAAGTAAATGGTTTAAATGGCTAAGTCGTGCATAAAGTGTTGCAACAGCTCTTCGAGTAGCTAGTTTTTATCCTAATGTCTTGGATAGAAGGTCAAAATAGCTAAAAGGAATGAACCCTGCACATAGTGAGGTTTAAATATCAGATTAATGATTGTGTTAGGAAGCTAAAACTAATTTAAGAGATTAACAGCTGAAATTGATATGTATGAATATGGATAAACTGCTGAAAGTTTTTGCTAAACATTGTAAAATTGCTTGCATTTGATATATCAGATAAATGGCTAAAAACAGAGATAAACTGTTCAAGTAGTTAACACGAATGAATAGTTAGATAAGATAACTATAAGTACTGGTGTGTTGAAATAGCTATGTAATGGAAAAACAGTTAACATATCAGAAAAATGCTTGAAATAGATAGCTAATTAAATGGAAAAACAGTTGAAGCAGTGACCTAAATATAAGAGATAAATTGTTGAAATAGCTTTCATTAAACATATCAAGTAAAGGTGGAAATAGCTAAGGGCTGGGGATAAACCATTCAAATACTAAGATTAAAGTAACAGATAAATGGTTGAAATGTTCAGTTTCTGCTGCCTTAAAGTTCTAGTAGAACAAATGGATTTGAACAAAGAGATCTTAATATTATTCATTTGTACAAAAAATATTGGTAACGCTTTATAATAAGGTCCTTAATAACCATTAATTAACAAGTAATAAGGCATTGTTCTCGCTTTAGATCCGGTAGTTGCAAAAAGCATAGTTAACTTATAGTTAACTTATAATAGATGAGCAATAAAGTATATTTTAATATCAATAAGCAAAAAAAATAAGATTAATAAAGGCATGGCAAAGACCTAATGGGTGGGTCAAGGGTATTTGTAATGCCATTATTGACACTTATATAAGCTTATAAACACACAATACTGTTAATAAGCATCTTGTAAGGACTTACAAGATGCTTATTACTTGTTAATTAATGGTTATTACAAGGACCTTAATTTAAAGTGTTACCAAAATATTTCTTTATACAATTAATATCATAAAATATTGTCTAAAACCATTTCAAATGAGCACATTTGGAACATGTGTCATCAGTGAATGGGTACTTGAGGTCATTTGCAGACCTGTAGGTTACATTGGACAAAACCGATGAGAAGCCACTATGGTACAATATGCATGCATGCCTAGATTCCCTAGATTCTTATAGTATATATATAAGAGCTTTGCATGCCTAGACATGATATAAGAGCTTTTGGTTTTGGTACGCTTCAGGCTTTTTATTTTGTTTTGAATTTGTATGTGTTTGTAGGTGGGAGCTCTGATTGTAAGCTAGTGGTGTTTCTGTGTGTGTATGTAGGAGGTTCAGATGAACTCCAGCCAGGAGGCCCGTTCCTTCATCTCCCTCCTAGATGGATACAACCGGCTGACTGCTTTCGCCCACAACTATCTTTGTCTTGAAGTGGCTCCCCCAAGGGTAGTGCTGAGTATAGCAAATGGACTGCATGGACCGATGCAGTGAGTCTTCTTCTCTTCTCACACATGCACATACAGCCACAAGCAGGCTATAGAGGTAACACAGTGCATTATATCACAACTCTGGTGTGTTTCCAGTGACGATTTTGTGCTGCTGAAGCTTAAAAAGGAGGCAGCGGAGGAGGGAGCTTTCCTCGTACGTTGGAGTGGCCTCGACTATCACCGCATCATCCTCGCTGTCCTGAACAAAAATGGGGTGAGTCAACATCCATATTCCTCTCTAGAAATGATTGCAGGGCAGTGACGGTCAACATTCATGTCAATAAAGTGCGTGAAAATGTGTGTGCTCGTGTTAAATGTACTTGTCGCTCATAGAATGGATCAAAGCCAAGCCACAAGCAGTTTCGGATTCAGCTCAAGGGTTCGAAGTTCTGTCTGGAAGGCTGGGATCGAGAATTTTCCAGCGTGAAGGAGCTCACAGAAAGCCTGAAGACCTTTGTACTTAAATCTGGTTCAGACAGCTTTACTGTCAAAAGATGCTGTTGGCCAAAACAAGCAGGTGTGTGTTTATGTTAGCTTTTCAATTCTAGATGATGTGGTATATTTGGATCCCAAGGTTTACCTATGTGTGTCTGTGTGATGTAGAGCTGTCCAACCTCCTGGTGATGAGGCAAGGTGTTCACACTGAAACCATGAACCTGAACTCCCTCAACCAAGTACGCTTCCACCAGATAAAGGACAGAGACATTGTACAGGTAGGGGAGACCATGTTCATTTTACCATCTGGTTAAGCTTTGTTGTTCTCCGCTCTGTAACTGACCAATAGATGTTGTTTGTCTTTGTGTGCAGAAACAGCATTTGGGCCGTGGGACAAGAACTAACATCTACTCAGGAACTCTGATGGTGCAAGGTGGAGGAGAAAATGATATGGATGATGAGTCCAACAACAACCTAAATGACCGCAAAGGGATCCCAGTGGTTCTTAAGATCCTTGACCAAAGCGACAAAGATATTGATATAGTAAGCACTATGATCTTTTTGTATCCTGAAAGAGATAAGTTGTGTGAGGTACTTAACCTAGGGTGTCCATATTTTGATATCCAAAAAAGAGGACAATCGGCACGGCCTCGAGACACAAATTCAGACAGGCTTCTCGGAGGTTGATGAACATGCTTTATTTTGCTTCAATGGTGCAAAATTAACTTCTATAATAAAATAAAATGAAATCTGTAAAAACCTGTAACAAAATAATAGCTCTTGTAGACTCTTTTCAAATAAATTAATAAATAATATGAAATAATGTTCTAAATATGAACTCTTCGGTTAGAAAATCTAGCATCAACAATATATCTCTTAATAACTGCAATAAGATAAATAATAGAAGAGTCTCACAAAGATACTAACTTAACAAACAAAAAGGATCTATACTTTTCATCTTTAGTTGTCTTTGAGCTTTGAGATCTCCAGCACCTTTATTAGACACTGAGACATATGTGCCAGCATTGCACACGGTGCACTCCGCCTCCCACCTGTCCCGACCGGGACGGTACGTCGGAAATTTTTTTTTCCGTTCATCTGTGAAGCTGCACTTACGCTTCGGCATTTCCCGTGTAATGCTGCTCCGCTGTTCGATATGCCGTCTGTCTGCTCTGCTCTCTGTCTCTCTCTGTGTGGGTGCACGGCACTGACCCGCCCACGAGGCAGCCTCTTGGTAATTACGTCTCGCAAAATTTTGTGCAAAGCGCCGGTCAATTTACGTGCACGTGTACTGGTCCTATGAAAAACAGTGAACACCGGACATTTTCGTGAATTTATAAAACCCGGCCGGACGCCCCGGACAGGACGTAAAAAGTGGACATGTCCGGGCAAAAGAGGACGCTTGGTCACCCTAACTTAACCATAATATTAGTTTATGTGTACATTATATTTAGAGTGTTTTCACTGTTTTCTGATGGGAACCTGAAGCCACTATATCCAACTGTGCTCTCCTCAAACTCACCAGACTCCATTGACTAAAACCATAACTTTACCTTGCAGAACACAGGAGTTGCTGGTCTACCGCTGCCTCAGTTGGTTAGTTTGTTTGTGTTGTGGTGATTCTAAACTAACTCTTAAAAACACCAAAGTCACACAATAACACAAACAAACTAACCAATTCAGTCAGTGGTAGACCAGAAACTCCCATATTCTGCAAGGCAAAATTATTGTTTTTGTCAAAGGAGTCTGGTTTAAAGCTTCTCCAAATTTGGGACATAATACTGCTATCTACTGTAGGTAATACACTGACTATGGATCAGTACCTCTTACAACCCCACTTTAAAAAAATCCAAACGATCTATTTAATGGTATGTAAGTATTAACATGTCTGATCTACTGTCATCCTGACTCCTTTTGTCTTTCTTAGGGATTTTTGGAAACTGCAAGTCTCATGAGCCAGGTGTCCCACAGTCATCTGGTGTTTGTACATGGCGTGTCAGTCAAAGGATCTGAAAGTAAGAGCTATAAACTTTAACAAGTTCATGTTTTGCTTTTAGGTGTTTGACTTCTTTGTTTCTACTTCCCCATCAAAACCAGATGATTTGTGTTTGTAGTCAAATTTAGGATCACAGTACCAAGTGAGCTGTGACACATATGCAAAACCGTTCTCGCCCTGTTCCGTTTTAGAGAGGGCCTCTAGTTTGTTGTTCATCTTGCTTTACAGACATCATGGTGGAAGAATTTGTGGAGTTCGGGCCTCTCGACGTTTTTCTTCGCAAAGAAAAGGCATCTGTGACTCCTCAGTGGAAATTCATTGTTGCAAAACAACTTGCCAGTGCCCTCAATTATCTTGTGAGTTCAAACACTACTTTTTTTTTTTTAATGCCACAGATGTATTATTCAATACAATTCACTAACATGATGATACTGCTAAGTAGTCCTTTAAGTGATTCAAGAGTGAGGTAATGTAAGTGCTGCACAATAAATATCCCATAAATGTTCCATAGGGGAGAAATTTGCATTGTTAAAGCAGCAAAGGGCATAGTGCAATAACAAGAGAAAAAAAATGTAAGTTGTAAAAAAAGAAAAGAAAAGAAGAGCAAGTAAACTGTAAAAAGAAGATATAATAAAATGTTAAAAAAAAAATATAAAACTCTTAAGATATTAAATAAGTAACCAAATGAACAGTAAAAAATATTAAGGTGACTGTAAAAAAAGCAACTTAATAGTACTATCATTCTGTAGGAAAGAAGCAAAATATAATCTAATAATATATCTAAAGATAGTTTTAGTTTACAATCAGCAGCTAAAATGTTTTGCATATCAGAAAGAGGTAGTGCAGATCTCCAACTGGACATGTTTTGAGCTGCAGGCAGGAAGTAACATAATGTTATTATCAGACCAAACTTTACGATAAGCGTGCTGCATGTGATGCTCATTTTTGCCTGTTTACTAACGCCGTTAATAATTTGTGTTATACTTATTTTGCCTCCCAAAAACATGATACCATTTCCGTTATTGTAGGAGGCCAAACGGCTGGTTCATGGAAACGTCTGTGCCAAGAACATCCTGGTTGCGAGGCGTGGTTTGGAGCATGGCACGACTCCTTTCGTCAAGCTGAGTGACCCAGGAATCGCCTTTAGTGTCCTTTCACGGGAAGGTCAGTAACACAGTCATTTTACACAGACTCTTTAATCTCACTTTACAAGCAAAAGCAACAGTTTTGTATTCTGTATTTTCTGTGCTATTCTGACTTTTTTTAATCAGATTTAGGAAACAGGAAACTTAAACTAGACCATTTCCTGTGACTTATTTCCTGTTGTCTTGCAGTTTTATCTCTCTATGTGTCATTGAATCCATTCAGAACCCAAATTATATTGATGGATTTCTACTCTGTATGCATTTAAATATCATAAGCAAAAAAGAAACAACCACCAATTTAAAAAAACAAAACTTTATATTTTATTATAGTTTCTTAATACCTTTTTTTCCCCACAAAAATAGTATTTTCATGATGGTTTACCCATATCAATTATGGGTATATATGTGTTGTGTGTTTGTATAAGTTAATAGTGTCATTACAAAATCTAATCAGAAAAGTTGGAAAAAATCCTGGGTAAAAGCTATAAATCTTTCATATATTTTGACATGTATAAGTAATGTAACATTTCATGTTCACTTTCAACACCCAAATTATGTACTTTTACAATATAGCCAGTTGATTTAAATGTTCTTGGCACTTCCTTGGCTTGTAGACATCCAATCAAACAAGTTTTTTTCATTTGGGTGTTGCGAAATGACAGATGTGGTTCCATTTACTTTGGAAATTGCAAGTCGGTGATGAGAATGACGTCTCTCACAGTGTGGAGCAACTTCCTCTTCCCAGGTTAACCATTGTCAGTAACACCAGCTGTTATGCAGTATTTTTGCACACACTAAACGCAGTGCCAATGTCCACAGTTAGAACTGGAACATTACTGTGTAGAGGACTGATGTAATGAGGAATAAATAAAACAGAAGTGCTAATAAACACAGTACATTACTACAACTTACACTGCTGTTTCTACATGGAGCAGCCAACTTGGATTTTCTATCTTCAGGGGGAATTCCAGTTGAAATTTACGAATGGGAACTAGGGAATTCCAACTTCACAGTACAAATGGAAAGCACCCGTAGATCCAGACATCCTTAGAAAAGAAAAAAATGTCCATTGGAAGGATGAAGAGATCTGACTGGGTTGTAAATAAAGGCGCACATATCAAACTGCTTTTCTTTAACTGTTTCTTCATCCTGTTAAGTTTTGTCAGAGGAGCTCGTAAAGCACCATTTTTTCTGTATCTGCTGACATTACAAAGAAAACCAACTTGGTTTAACTCTTAAGGTAAAATAATATAAAATTAAAATAACAATTTTACAGATTTGTTAAGTTTCCATAAACAAAATTCTGCCGTTTTCACAGAGCTTAAGATCACCATAACATGATTCATGTAACTTCAGTGTTTAATTATGCCTATTCTTCCCTGCAGAGCGTCTTGAGCGTATTCCATGGATCGCCCCTGAATGTGTTGATAGCGGTGCACTCATTGGCAATGCTGCTGACCAGTGGAGCTTTGGTGTTACTCTGCTTGAAATCTGCAACAATGGCGACCTTCCCATGAGTGGCAGCACTTTGTCCGAGGTAGGCCCTTTAATTTCTCTTCCAACAGCCACAGTCTGCACCTGCCCATTTTATACCTCTGATTTCTAATTGTCCCATATAACCTTTCTCGCCCGAACAGAAAGAGCGCTTTTATCAGCAAAAGGGCCGTTTGGCTGAACCGTCCTCCCAAGAACTGGCCAGCTTCATCAGCATGTGTCTGACCTACGAACCGATGGAGAGGCCTTCGTTCCTCACTGTGCTCAGAGAGCTCACAGAAATCATGATCAAAAGTGCTTCTTTACTTGCTTGCCTTTCTTTTTGTTTTTCTCTCAACCTGTGTTGGTACATTCGATAATTAGCTTTTTTTTTTTCTGTGTACAGATCCAGATATATCCCCCAGTGAAACTCTCCCTGACACAGACCCGAGTGTGTTCCATAAGCGCTACCTGAAAATGATGCGGGTTTTGGGAGAGGTGAGTTGAAATACATCTGTAGTGGCAATTTTGTCCGAAAAAAAAACCAAAATTAAACTTAAAACAAACTTAATCAAAATGCCACTGATGCACCATGAGCGTGTGGTGTACGCAGGCAAAGAAGGTGATGTCCATGCATGATTGATAGATCCAAAGGTTTATTTTGTCCATTGCGAGCAAGCAAACAAAAGAAGAAAGAAACATGGCTCCTGCTGCCTATCTTCGCGCTGGTAAAAAACCATAGGCCCACCCAGGTGCATGACGGCCCTCTGTCTACCTACCTACCTATATAACATCAGGCGCCCATGGTGCCAACCCAAATTCCATAAAACACAAAATATAATATGTAAACTAAATATGCTAAACAATAATGATGATTAAACTAAACAATTAACTAGCAAAACAAAATATTATCAAAATAAACAAACGTCTAGAATAATCAAACAATACTCATTGTTAATAATAAACTAAACAGACAACTAAATACTAAAAAGAACTAAATAGCTCCAACAACATCTATATATACATATAGTTGAACCACATCTCCTGTAGTTTTCTTCTTCCTGTATGTTAGAGACTAATCCCCTGCTCATTGCTCTGTCTCCAGGGTCACTTTGGAAAGGTGACTCTCTACTTGTACGACCCGGCCAACGATGGGACAGGGGAGCGTGTGGCGGTGAAGGCTTTGAAACAAGAGAACGGTCATGTGCCTGAGGGCTGGATGAAAGAGATCGAGATCCTGAAGTCCCTCTATCACAGCAACATCGTCAAGTACAAAGGCTGTTGCACTGAACTGGGTGAGTCCTCAGTGTCTACGTGTGATAAGGAGTGCTTGCTCAATACTCTCTCTAAGCTTGCAGTGCTCAGTGGATGATTCAGGGAATTGATTTTTGCTTCCCTGCTGTTCTTCTGTAAATATTGAAAATCTATTTGAACACTGTTTCCCCATTATGTCAATATTCTGAGCTTTCAACACACAGCATGCTGGGCATGAGGCATTAGGCCATTCTCGCCCTTGCAAAGTAAAGGAAATAGGAGGATCACCACTGTTGTGTTGTCCATTGACAGGCGGACAAGTGGTGCAGCTGATCATGGAGTACCTTCCTCTGGGGAGTTTGAAAGAGTACCTTCCCAAACGGAAACTGGGAGTGCCTCAGTGCCTAATGTTTGCTCAGCAGATCTGTCAGGTGAGGAAATGTTTGTGCTAATCATCCATATTTCCACTTGATTTTACAATATGCCTGGGGCTGTGTGCAAACTGCAGAAAAATCTGGTTATGTTATGAAGCTGTGTACGATATGAAAACTGCCATACAGTTGAAATTGCCTTAACTACATAATCCATCATTTTGAGGCACTACAGGTTTCTGTGTATTGTCATTAATTCATTCTGTTTCAGTAGTTTAGTTGCACTAGCATTACGCTGCACAGTGTTTTCTCATAGAGGGCCAGTAAATTATCACTTCGCATGCTCTGGATTTTCACATATTTTGTATCTTTGTCAGACAACCAGTAGATGTCCAGCCCTGACATTGTATGCTTTTTATTTGATGTTGCCTTTTATAAAGAACAATACTAATTACAATAGGGTCCTCCCACCGTTAGTGCTCGGTCCCTAATAATGATAACATGCTGATGTCAAGCAATTATAATGTTACCCTCTTAGTACATTTGATCATCATAACTAAATGCAAAGTACCGCTGAGGATGATGGGGTTATCCAAATCCAAAGTAAGACGTTTGCATCACTGATGCTGAAATTAAAATACATCCCGAGGAGCCAATGAATGTATCTTAACAAGAGTCCCAACAAGTCATCCAATTGTCTTTCAGACAGTTTGCTTAAAACCTTAAATGTTAAAACAGGACATGAACATGAAAGAAATTACAAGTTAATCCATATAACAGTTGTTTTAGTCCAGTGGTGGAAAGAGAAACACTGTTAAAGTTTTTCAGTTTGAAACCCACATTTTGCCCCCTCTCAGTAATTGTATCCATCGTTTATTTATGTTGTTTTTGATTAAAGGGTATGGAGTACTTGCACTCGAAGCGCTACATCCATCGAGACCTGGCTGCCCGTAATGTCTTGGTGGAAAATGACAGTGTGGTGAAGATCGGAGACTTTGGCCTGACAAAATACATCCCTGAAGGCGAGATATACTATCGTGTCCGTGAGGATGGGGACAGTCCAGTGTTCTGGTGAGTTCATGCAGCACTTGGGACTTAATAAAATTAAATATATTTGGTTTGGAATCACAAATAAAGTGATGATCCAAACAAGTGTAGTCATTCTAATCACACCACAATAATGTAAACTGGGAGATTTGCATTTGCATAACAGATCTTTCTTTAACTACGCTTGACCTCAAAGACAGTATTCATATAAAACTAAATTGTTTAAAAAATAAACAAAAAAAATGGATCACTGAAGCCACAGAATAAATTAAGTTAGAAAAAGTATCTTTCAGACCTCAAAATAATGAGACGGAGCACAAAATATGAGTGCAAGTGGAAAAGTTTTTGTTGTCACTCTTAAAAAAAATCCCTTTACTTTCTTCATGGACTTCAACTAAATTATTTCTGTCCCCTTTTTCTGTCAGTGCTGTTCCGAAGTATTAAAGATTAAAGCACAGTAAAAAATGAAATAAAGTAACTATGTTTATGAGAGATATTTTTTGAATGCATTGGTTTGGATGTGTATAATGGTTTCAAGGGGGTTAGAAATGGTAGGACTGATTTGTGTTTTAATTAAATGTCTGGTTTCTGTTTTCTTTCTGTTTTGTTTGTTGTGAGTCCATTAATTTAAAATGAAATGCAAAGCTGAAAGGAAGTCTTATTAGATGCTTTGTTCCATTGCCACTAAACTGTATTTTTTGCACTGTACAGGTATGCCATTGAGTGCTTGAAGGAGAGTAAGTTTTCCTTTTCCTCTGACATTTGGTCCTTCGGCATCACGTTGTATGAGATCCTGACCCGCTGTGAACATCGCCAAAGCCCTCCAATAGTACGTCATCACTGGCCTCTTATAACAAGCTCTAACCTGCATATGTTTACATGGGAGACTTATCGAGTCAAGTTTGAATCCCTGTGTTAAATGCACAATGTGCTTTTTTTTTTTGTAGAAGTTCTTTGAAATGATGGAGGGAGCCCAGGGACAGATGACTGTGATGGTACTCATAAAACTGTTGGAGAAAAACATGCGATTGCCTCGTCCCAAAGACTGCCCACTTGAGGTAATATGCCCTTTAAACACTACTGACATTGTATTGGTATTATGAGTAGCATAGCATGGAATTTTTACAATTTTTTTTTTTGTACCGACAGGTGAAGACGCTTATGGAGCAGTGTTGGGCTGCAGATCCTGCACAACGCCCATCATTCAGATCACTCATCGAAAAGTTTGAGGCTATTCGCCAAACGTACGCCTGGCAGTCTAATATAAACTTTTCCTCAGCTCAGATTTGCTGATCAGGACTCTGAAATCCATCAACATGTCATCACTTTGCCACTGTATCCATCATATATGACAATGTAGCCAGTGATTTGTTTCCTGCTGTGCAATGCCTGCCATATCCACTTTGTCTCCATACTGTAGATTTCTTTTTGATAAAAAGCACACTGCTGTCCCCTCATATGTGATATTAACACAATGATGCACTCAATTGGTGTGATGCATCGGGCAGTCAGCCACTAAGTGTCAGCTTTTGTTTAAAAAAGTTATAGGTTTGCATGTATCACAGCAAGTATTAAGAATCTGTCTAAGGTTGGGGGATTACTATATTTCATTTTGTGTTTAATGTCTGTATATTTTCTCAGTGTATGTTAACTGTGCGTTTCATTTTATATAACTCAAAAGAACAAGTTCATAATCTAATCAACCATTTTTTTCACATGCTCTTTTATTAAAGACTGAAACAGATTGCTGTTCGTGTCATAAGTGTTTTACAGAATAGATATTGCTGTGTGTGTGTGTGTGTGTCTCACCATGTGTTTGAAGGAAAGTGCCTAAATACTAAGGAACTGTTCAGATTTAGTCTCATTGCACAGTAAAGGCAATAAAGTTTAAATAATTCAGAGCCTTGCCACCGTCAGCTGAGACTGCCTGCATGTTGTGCATTGTGGGAACATAAAACTGACTCTCCTTACCAGAAAATCCAACACACTTACACCAGGGGGCATTAAGAAGTTAAAAATAAAGGAGAGTATAATCCAGGAAAAACATGAAAGTAGAACATTTTTAAATACATGAACCAATAGCATAACTTTATCATTTAAAACGGACATTAAGCTCCATTAAAAAAATGCATATGCCTGGATTCTTCTTAAAGTATTTTTTTTCTGTTTCTAGCTGCAGGATAATAAATAAATAAATACAAATACTCTTTCTGATCAGTGGTGGAAAAAGTATTCAGATCCCTTAAGTAAAAGTACTAATAACACACTGAAGAATTACTCCACTAGAAATAAAAATTCTGCATTCAAAACTTACTTCAGTAAAAGTACAAAAGTATCAGCATCAAAATGTACTTAAAGTATCAAAAGTAAAAGTACCTGTTATGCAGAATGGCCACACTCCGATTGTTTTATATATATCATGCGTAATCATTTTAAATTTATCATATTCTTTCATGTTAAATCTCAACCTGAAAAGTAACTTGTAACTAAAGCTGGCAGCTAAATGAATTGTAGTGAAAAGTAGAATATTTACCCCTAAAATGTAGTGAATTAGAAGAATAAAGTTACATATGTGGAAATACTCAAGTACAAAATTGTTATTTTTCAATGTACGGTACAGTACTTGAGTAAATGTACTTGGTTACATTCCACCACTGTCCGTGATGATATCAAGACTGGTAAAAAATGATTTTCTAACATCTATAAACTCAGAATCGGAAATAAAATAGAAAAAGGCAGCATACAAACAATAATTAAATAATATTTTTTATGGTGCAAATCTTTTACTCTGTTACACATTTATTTTAGTGTTAACCCTCTGGAGTCACCAAAAGCTCCAAATCCAGACTTCTTCATCACATCCAGACTAGAAAACAAAGCAGCGTGGAGCTCTACTGTAAATTTACCTCTAAAGTCCTGGCTGTAAACTCCATGAGGCCAGTTTCAGTTTGATGATGATATACCAAGTAAAACTAGAGACAAGGTCAAATATATTTAGTATAAAATGATAGAACTGGATGTAACCCTCTTATATGTTATATTTGCAACCTTTGTTCACATTTGCAACATTTCAAATTCTTTATTGAGCATGATAGTGTTTTTAAAGAATAAAAAAGGTTCAAGATCACATTTAATGTTGGACCAAAGGACTAAAAAAGACACAAAATGACCAAAAAAGACACAAAAAGATACAAAATGACTTAAAAAAGCAAACAAACTGACCAAAAAAGACACAAAAAAAAGATACAAAATGACTTAAAAAAGACATAAAATGACTAAAAAAAAGACACGAAATGACAAAAAAGACACACAATGAGAAGACAGAATGACCAAAAAAAAACCCCACAGAAAACACAAAATGACAAAAAAAAAAAGACACAAAATGACTTGTTTTAACTTACCCCACTGACTCCAATTCACAATAACAATTTACAGTATATACAGTATTTGCCAGGGGGGTACAGGGAGAAAAACACACAAAATCAGACAAACATCAATTCCAAAACAGAGATCCAAAATAAACACAGGTTAAGAAACAGAGACATAACAAACAAATAAATAAATAAATAAAAACATGATGTATGATTCATCAATCAATAAAGTATTTGTCCAAAACAAAGTCAGTTTTCAGAGCCTTCTTGCTCTGAAGTCCTTTAATAGAAGTGCAGTATTGCTCCAGTTCCTGTAGAAAGTGAACAAAACTGGGTTTGGAGTCAGCCCATACCTTCTTATGTATGTGAAACTTCCCTAAAAACAGAAGTAACTGTACAAAAAACTCAAGTCCTATTCCCTCTGATTTTCTTCAAAACAAATAATAATGCAGCAATGCTTTTATCCAGGTTTGAGCTCAACACTGGGAGCAGGCGTGGCCCCGCCCCCGCCATCGGTTACGTCGTAGTCATGGAGAATGCGTCCTCCTCTCGTCCAATGAGAAGCGGAGCTGGGGCCATGTGTGTATTGTTTAAACTGCTCAAATCAGGCTGAGTTTCCAGACCGATAAAACTTCCACCAAACTGAGTGATGGCGGCCGTCGTGTCTGTTAGCACAGCTGCTGCCAGAGATGAAACTACAGACACAGGGCTCAGTGTCGCCCCTCGCCCGCTTCACGAAAATTACGACCTCGCTGCGGATCACGAAAGCTGGATGTCCGGAGACCGCCGGTACCCCGAACTCGGACCCGGCGAAGAGGACTCGGACCGCGAGTGTCAGCGGAGGGTCGACGAGGACTTGACATCACTGAGCCCCGACGAGATTGAGTGCCGCTTAGAGAGAACTCGCCGGGAGTTTTACAACCGTAGAAAAATAATAATTAAAAACCTGCCCTCCGACGTTAATAATCAGGTACGAGATTAAATGATTGGATGATTGATTCGTGTCGTTTGGCTAACGTTAGCCTAGCTTCAATATGCTTTGCCATGCTACCTATGTTAGCCTGCTAGCCATTTAAACCCTTAGCTGTCTTTTAAATATGATTAATGCGACATTTGGCTTTATTGAATCTGCATCTTGTTCTTTTAAAAGGCAACACACCGTTAATTGGCAGTCAGCGAACAGCATTAGTATTGTTTTTGATTAATTTGTGTTGTTAGGATAACTGCCAGGTGGTCCGATAACTGTCAATAATGGTCATCTGTGGCCTGTATGACCTGCCAGTTCGGCCTCGTAGGTAACAATTGGAAAACTTTGATATTCGTGATTTTTCACCCCCTCCCCGTTATTCAAGCTTGCAGGCCAAGCTGTCGGTGATTATACTCCCTACATCGGGGTTACAGGTGCACTGGGATTTTTTTCATCAGCCCATCTGTTGTTTAAGCTGGCGTTTGGTTTCATCGACCAGCCAGTGATTTACTCATGATGCCACATTTTTTTGGAACGTGCCTGACTCGTGGGGAGCGGTGGGCCTGCGGGCGGTACCATTGTTCACAGAGGGGGGAGTAGTGGGAGTTCGAGATGTGAGTTGCAATATAACAAAAGGTGGAAGGTGTGGAGACAAAACGTTTCAGAAAATGCTAGACAGAATCGCCATTCGTTTGTGAATGGTCAAAAGCAGCGCAGAACAATTTCTCCTACAACAATGAGTCGGTTATTCACCTCTCACCCCCCCACAGGTGCAACTTGTTGCTAGTTTCCTAGTGGACAAGAATGAGTTAATTATTTGACCACCAAAATCTATAATTAAGCAATCTACAATTATATAATGGGCAATATCTACTACTTAGAAAATCAGATATTTTATGTGTGGCCCCAGGTTAAAGTGTTGTAGTAATTTAAATGTCTGGATGTAATTAATGTATTTTCCTCTTTTCAGGAGGTGCATGAGCTCTTGGGCAACTATGACCTGAAGTACTGCTTCGTTGACAAATACAAAGGCACAGGTTGGTCTAACTGCTAGTCCATCATGTCAGGCATTGCATGTTTGCTTGAAGGAGTAAAGGATCGATCACAGATGATCTATAAAGGCTGAAGGGACAATTCACTCTAAATCAAAAAAAGCACATTTTTCCCCCCTTACATGTAGTGCTATATATCTTTTTTGGTGTGAGTTGTGTGTTGGAGATATTGGCTGTAGATATGTCTGCCCTTTCTCAAATATAATGGAACTAAATTCTGCTCAAAGCACCAAATAAATCGATCAGGAAAAACTCTAGCAATGTCTCTTTCCAGAGTTTTTGACCCTGGTTACCTAGGAACATTACTAAAAGAAAGCAGTTTCTACAACAAGGTCTGTGTCACTTGAGTAACCAGATCACGATTTCTCAAAAGAGACATAAAGGTTGAGTTTTTCAGATTTTTTAAAACCTTTTTTTGTGTTAGTGTTATATAGTTCTGTAAATATCAGAGTGATATGGCAGATTTCTCAAACACTCAGCCGCTCACACCAAAATAGCACTCCAGGTCAGAGTTTACGTGTGTTTTTTTTAAATTTTGGCTTGAAGTGTCTCTTTAACAAAAAAGAACAGTAAACAAACTTAATAGTCAAATAAAAACTCCATGTTGTCTGCTTCTAGAGCAGTTAATGATGTGCTACAATCTTAATGAGGACAGATTGCACAAAATAAAGGGCTTTAGTAAATACAAAGGAAAATGTTCTTGGCTTTAAGGAAATGATAAACTAAAGGAACAAAAAGCTTCTGAAGCACACATTTTGCATTTACATTTGCATTTTGATTATTTTTCCCTTTTTAATTATGAAATGTCATCAGTAGTGGTGACAAAATTGTATATCTTTAACTAAATTACACTAATTATACTCAGTTGTTTTATGCTTTTGTGTATTAGAGGTGTGAATGTAGTTCTCTGGCAGATATAGCAAGCTGTTAATAGTTTGCAAGAACGGTCACCTGGCTAGGTAACAGCATTTTCCAGTGAGTCTTTTAAGGAAGCGAGTTCTGTAGCTGCCATGTTGGGAACTAATCTGGACAAAATGGCTTGACAAAACTGACTAGTGAAAGAATATTACTGACATGTTTTTAAAAAAATCACTCCAATCAATCAAAAAAATCACCTGACTGATCAGAAGAACACAATCAAAACTTAATAACAGCACATCTTTCATTCTTGTGACGTCCTCATGACAGTCCTGCACGTTATTGTCAAGTATCGATTTATTTTGTTGACAAGTGGTGGAACTCACTTCTCACAATGTCACATCAGTCATCAATTTGTATGCATGAAGACCACTTGTTTTTCCAATTAAAACACAAAGATAATCGGTGTTAAATTATCCTTAGGGTGGGTGATTCAAGCTTGTATAGACCACAATGTGAGCTGCGTTTCAATTCAGGTGAATTGTCTGTTTACAACGGTCTAAGTGCATGACAGATCAGCTTGCCATTAAGTCCCAGTCGATTTTGGCAGGAAGAACTGACATAAAAATTTTTAAACAGAAACAGCAGCTTAATGGCTGATGATTATGGGCCAGAAAATGGCAAGAGCCAGATGGTAAATTCAGGGTAGCTCTGGTATCTACCAAATTGTTGTGGCAGATGAATCACATTTTAGATCTGCTTTTGTACAGAATGTATTTGGCTGATAAAAAAAAATTAATATCACTTTTTTAATGTGGATTTCAGTCATAACTGCAGCAATCTTTTATACTCCCCTTGTGCTTCTCTTTGAAAACAAGAGTAAGAGGATGTTTGGTTGACATGACACAGCACACTATGAGGCTCTGGTGGTCCCGTCAGCACTGTAACAAGAGTCAGTCACATTGGTAGACATTCTAAAAGTGGGTGCCAATAATTCTAAAACTCATACATACTCTAGATGTGACTTTTCAGCTATCAACATGATGCTCAGGCAGATATAATGCCTTTGATTCTTGTCAGCCACGATGGCACCCATTGTAGTCTCAATAAGGCAAATGTTGCAGTGACATGAAAGCTGCTGTGTGGTGACATTGTGCCACCAGCGCTGTCTTTTATCAGACCTGCAAAAGGAGAAATGGTGTCACAACTGAGGTTTGCCCCCAGAGACCTGCTGTGCATGAAAATCTTTCCCTTAATGCTGACTGAACAAATGGCACTCCCTCACTTCACACCGAATTGTGTTTATTGTCTCTCTTCCTCCCTCTGTCCCCCATCACCCTCAGCGTTTGTGACACTGCTCAATGGGGAACAGGCACAGTGTGCCATCAAAGACTTCCACCAGCATGTGCTACGGGACAGGGAGATCTCTGTGCAGCTGCAGCCAACAGACGCTCTGCTATGCATCGCCAACCTGCCCCGCGCTTTCACCCAGCAGCAGTTTGAGGAGCTGGTGCGGCCCTTTGGGAACCTGGAGCGCTGCTTTCTGGTCTACAGCGCCTCCACGGGGCACTCCAAGGGTTATGGCTTTGTGGAGTACATGAAGAAGGACTCGGCTGCCAGAGCCAAGTCAGAGCTACTAGGAAAGCAGCTGGGCTCCCGCATGCTGTATGTCCACTGGACTGAAGTGGGCTCCCTCACATATCCGCTGCTGCACTCTAAATGCCTGTGCGTGGACCGCCTGCCCCCGAGCCTGCTGACGGCCCAAGACCTCCGCAACGCCCTGGCTGACACCCATGCACCAGTCTTCTGCCAGGTCAAATTCACCACACACACAAACGCGCTGCTGCACACTTCTACAATAGTAGTCCATTCATCAGTTAATCGATTGACAATTAATTGGCCACTTTTAAGATAATCAACTGAAGTTCATGTGAAATGGAATCTCTTAAGCTTTCTTTGCTGTAATGCATTTCCCAGTAAAACACTCTTCAAGCATGTTACAGCCGCGAGAGATTAAAATCAAAGCCTTCACATTGGATTGGACTGCAGAAATGCAGAAAAGGGATGCATGGTGGTCCAACAGAGCGCTGATATATACAAATACAATTTTCTTTCCTATATCAACCTACAAATGGTTGAAAAGCGACAGCGAATGGGCAGTAAGGTGTGAGACTACTTCCCAGACGTGTGTAATAATCTATAATGATATTTTTTAACTTTTAACTTAAACATTTAAGTACGCAGCCTTCTGAGTTCCTTTTTACATGATCCTATCGGTACAAAATCTACTTTGAAAAGGTCCGTCATTCCATTGGTTTTACAGGAAGAGAAAAAACTGGGTTTTGATGTAAACATACTGGGGGAAAAAAAGTATATTTATATATAATTTTTTTTTTTTTTTTTACGTTTGGCATACGTCAAGAGAGAAATTAACAAAGAGACACGGGATGAAAAGTAATTTTTCGTTTGACTGGGATGTTAAAAGTTTGCAATTTATTTTCAAGCCAAAATGCAAAAAATCTGATGGTCCTAGGTTTCTGTTGTTGTTGGAGCTAATGTGCTGTCACATGTACCTGAAAGTTGTAGAAGTGGGGTTGCAGGTGGCAGGAATCATTTTTGAAAAGTGTATTCCATATTTTGATCTTTCTCTACCTTTCACCTTTACCCCAGTTTTTCCTGTGACCACTCAAAGTTTCTATAGCAATGAGCATTGCTGGTTTCTATGGTGATGACCACCTGACTCCCCCAGGTGGTGTCATTCAGCCGGCTTTTCTGGAACAAGAGAGAGGGTTTCCTTTTTTAGCATGACATGCATAGTTGTACTTCTCTGCTGGTTCCAGGGTTTTTCAGGATTGTGGGAAAGCCAGTGATGATTTAGAGTCATGTGACAATTTAAGTTTTAACAAGATGCAATCTCCCTGGTTGTGAAATACTGAAGCCTGGCGGTACTAAATCATGCGGCCGCATCTAGTGAAAAAAATGCCAAATTAGTCATTTTCATGAATGGAAACTTTATATTCTAACAGTTATTTGGCAGTAATTTTTTTGTGTTCATTTTTCTTGCTGCATCCAACAAATGAAAGTTTGGACTTTGAGAACAGCAAATCATCTGAGTCATTAATGAGAGGCTGTTGTTGGAACCTGTCAATACTAGAAAAATGTGTCAGCTGTAGGGAAGTCTTTTATGTTAAGAGCTAACAAAACCTAGAAAACTTTGTTTGTTTGAGAAGTGATTCTGGTACAGTTTATGGGTTTTATTGGACATTTCCAACATAAATGTGCTTTTAGATGATTGTTGCATTCGTCTGTGCTGGGAACATAAGGGTGTAAGTGAAAAACCACATGTCTTCCAGTGAGCCCATACCCCATGTATTACTGCACTGGTTGACCCCACTTGGCTGTCAAAGGGGCAACAAACCAGCACTCTGATATCACTGAACTGCCCACATATCGCCTCAACAGGTGATTGTCACTCGCCTGCATTCACGTATGTGTGACAGCAGCCTAATTATACATGTGCCTTTTTAAGGCTGCAACAAACCATTGTTTTCTCAAAAAATGATTGCAGTCTGTAAAAAGTTAGAAAAGAGCAAAATAACAGTTTCTCAAAGTTCAAGTTTTGTCAGACCAAAACCTAAACATTTTAAATTGAATATGATCTAAAGCTGGAAATCTCCTTATTTGGTAGACTGAAAACGGCATTTTCTGCCATTATTTGTATTAATCATTGCTTTGATAAGTTATTTTCAAACTAGCTTGCAGTTATTTTTCTTTTGATCGACTAGTTGACTAATTGTTGCAGCTAAACTGTCAGATTAGAAAGACCTGATTTTTATCCCCCTCCCCCTTCTCCACAGTTGGCTCAGGGACAAGATGGAAGTTTCCGGCGGTTTGCGGTGTTGGAGTTTGCCTCAGCTGAGATGGCCGAGGAGGCACAGCGACTCACTGATGGCAGGCTGCTGGGCGGGACACACATCAGGGTGTCCTTCTGTGCCCCAGGACCTCCTGGGAGAAGCATGTTGGCTGCTCTGATCGCTGCCCAAACCATGGTATTTAAGTCAAATCGATATTCACATGTCCAAAGCTGCTGTCCCTGTTGCCTTTTGTGCTGACTTGTAGCCTTTCCCTTCAAGGCTGTGAACAGGGGAAAAGGTCTCCTCCCTGATCCCACAGCCATGCAAATACTTACAGGCCTCAATAACCCCGCCACCCTCAAGATGCTGCTCAACCCGCTGTCACAGGGACCCAAACAAGGTGAAGAGTTCTCATTAGCTCTTCATGCCTAATTTTCAAATTTGTTCTGGTGCCATGGATCCTGATGTCCTCTTTATGTGCAGGCCTCCTCGGGGCAGCTCCCACGATGCCCCTGCTGGCCAACCCCGCCCTCTCCGCCGCCCTGCTCCAGCTGCTCCTTCAGAACCAGGCCAAGGCGCAGCAGGTACTGCCGCCTTTCCGCCTTTTATCATGTGCCTCCTTTGCCGCTCAGCCCGTTTTTGAATCATCCTCTCCTACTCATAAACCCTTTTTCCCCACTCTCTGCTCTTTCCCTCTTTACCATTAGCAAGCCTTTCTGGGAAATCATCTTCTGTGGGCTCAGGTGCTGCACAATAAAGAAAACCCTCTTGTGCCTTGTGTGAGTGATAATGGTGTTTGTGTTTGGCTCTGTGTTTGAGGTAGGGGTGGTAAAGCAGAATTGATTCTGGTAATCAGCGATAGAAACTCTCCATGAAACCGTGAGGTTTGTTTTTGCGTGTGTGGGGTGCGCTTTTGAGTGGTGCTGAGTGATGTGGTAGGTGTGCTCCACTGTGCACAAACAGTGTAAATACCCACTCTGTCAGGACATGATTTCAGATGTGGTGAGTAAGGCTCGATGCTGATTTAAGTGTGCCTGTGTAGTGCAGCAATTTTTCGCCGCTCGAGCGTTGCAGCCAGGCTGTGTGACCCTCTTGTGACACTGAACTCTGCTCTCTCCTTTGGCCAGCAGGCAGGACTCATCGGGGAGAATCCTCTGGCTAATCTGCCTGTCCAGCAGGGAGTCCATCTGCTCGGAGACCTGCCCCAAGGTTTGGCATCCACTGACTCCAGCCGTAGCTCCATGAGCGACAAACTGCATGTTTTTTCTAAACATCTGTATCCCTCTGTGCCTTTTTAAATCATGTTTTCTCCTCTTAACATGGATCATGATAATTTGGTGATGAGGCTGAATGTTTACGATTCCAATAGAATCGATTGTCTCAAATGAAAGATTACAATAACTGCCATTTATAATCATTCCTCTATCTAATTCTCCTAGGTGGTGTAGTCTCAGGGCTTGGTCTCCAGGCAGATCCTCTGGCCCCTCTGAAGCCAATGCCACTTGGCAGATCCCTGGCAAGGGAGCAGGAGTCTCCCACAGCAGCGTGCACCTTCCCCCAGACTTCCTCTCCCACCCTGCAGGGCATCTCCATGCCCCTGATGGGTGGCATGATGGGAGCAGATGGCCTCACAGCACAAGGGGTGAGCTCCAAAGTTATTTCCATGATATGGAATTTCTTCCTCTTGTATTCTTGTCCAGCTTTGTAGCCCGATCGTAACTGATAGAAATGAATTGTGCTTCCCCTCCTGTAAGGTATCCATACTTGGAGATCCTCCCAAAGATGTGAACCATCCCCAGAGTGCCTTCCTCAATGTCAACAATGTTTTTCCCTCAGGTGAGGCGCTTTTTCTTTTTTTTTCCCGCACTGTGTGAGTTCTCATTTTCCTTCTTGGCAGTCTGTTTTTGTTTGCTGCATCCACTCAAGTAAATATATATTCCAGCGTATGTCTGTCTGCCCTCTACTCCAGGAGGAAGCTGCAGACCTCACCCCTATAGGAAGAGGCCTACGCTAAGCAATGTGTCCAACCAGCACACACACCAGAGCATACAGCCAAATTACAACCTGCGCTACCAGGACTCCTACAGCCCAGAATATCCTGCTCTACACCAGGTAACCACCACCTTTACAGCCACCACAAAAAGACATAAATGGGTGAAGCCTTACTCGGGGGTTCTTATGGGTGCTTGAAATCCTTGAAAATGCTTAAATTTTGATGTTGTATTTTCCAGGTTTTGAAAAGTGCTCGGATTTTGGATAAAATGCTTGCAATTCTTACTGCATTTCTCTTGCAACAACCAGCCATCTGACTATAGACAATCGCATGTTCAGTGGAACAATAATACATTTAAATAGCCTATCTGAAATGAAAACTGTTCAGCCTTGGTCTCGCTTGCACCTCGGCTTAATAAATAAAATCACATCTTTGAATGATGGAACACCAGGCATTTCTAAAGTCTGACATTGTTTGACTTGATTCCATCTATCAGGGTGTTGAGGCAGAAGAACGATATCGTTGGGGATTGCTCTCAGACCGATTTTCACAAAGACGAAGAGCTGCGATAACAGTTAATGTTGAATGAAAAATAGCCAAATTTAGCATTGATTTAGCGAACATGACCGACAATGTTCACCCTGCATACTGTAGTTGTGGAGCGATGAATGCCCCTTCACTTTCTATTCGACATGGGTGATGAAGCAATAGGAGCGATAAAACACTTGAGCGATAAATGTAAAGCTGTAAATGAGGGTTGAAAACAGCTCAACTTTATGCAAATAGCTAGCAGCAATTCGACTGTTAATGACCCAACGACCAATCGGAATGTATTTAAGAAAAAGATGGAACTATGATGAACGATGAGAGCACAGTTACAACAATGAAGAACGATATCGTTGGGGATCACAATCCAGAGTGATTTTCAGAAAGATAAATAGTTGTCAGCTAATCTAAATCTGTGGAATGTTAGCAATCACATTATCAACATGGGGATGCTAATAACGTTTATTTCTTTTAGATATCGTTCCCATTCTGGGCACCCCTTAACATATTGTATACCAGCTAGCATAGCTGTGCTTGTGAAACGTTCATAAACCTCACTCCTTTTTAAGAGATGTGCTAGTCAAGGCTTTTAACTTGCTGGCTATTACGCTCTACTCTCAATATGTGGAGCAGCGTTCCGGGTACGAATGACGTAGATTACAGAAGCGACTATCAAAGGTCCATGACACTGTTTTGCAGCAAAAATGCAAAAAACCAAGCAGCTCCATAATATGACCAATATAGGTGATTATGCTAATTGACTCAATTACACAAATTGTCCAACATATGCAAATTTGCAGCCGGCAGTTTCTGCATGCTGGGAACCCATACTATATATTTTCATCATAAAACTTTGGTCTACTCAACATTTCCGGGTCCACAATGGGGCTCTATGGGCTGTCAACCGGACTATTTGGAAAATATTGGATAATATTTCTTAAAAAGGTTTCTTGTTGCTCTAAACTCTATCTTCTTCCTGAAGGGAGTTTTTCAAATTCATAGCACTTTGTGTTGCATCTCTCTTGTATTTAAAAAAGTGCTGTACAAATAAAGTCTTATTGATTGATTGATGGCAAAAGTAAGCTCTCAATCCTCACATTCACTTACTTTTCCAGAATGTTTTATGAGATTAGCAAACTGTACTTTTGGTTGTTCAAAGTGTAATACCATCGCTGTTATAAGTGAAATTACCCCTTTCAGTATGCAAGTACTCCTCTAAAACATACAATTTACAACCATTGTAATTTACTGGAAGAGCTTGAAAATTGACCACTGAAAAAGTGTACGAACCCGGTTTACTACATGATGTGGTGTAGACCTGCTGATTTTACAGTGTAGTGCTTGCCTGCTGACTGCAGCTTATTCAGTACTCTGTATGATGTGATCTGGTCTGATGCCCATCTGGTGCTTCTCCTCAGGATCCTCTGGCCCACCTCTATGAACAGCAGGAGAACCTTGATACTGGAGCCTTGGCAGGATTCGGTCAGCAGGTAGTGTTTAATTTACTGTTTCAAGACTGCATGAGCAATACAGTTACAGTGCCCCCACGCTGGTGACAGCCGTGGCTGCATGCATTGTGTTTGGAGGTTGTTTGTCCCAATTTTTCTGAATGTGATGTCTTAGGAACGCTTAGAGAATTTCTTCAAATTTAGTGAAATCCTCCACTCACGTTAAAGGATGAACCGAAGTCAAAGAGTTTGGGCCAAAATGCCTTGTTGAAACAAAATATGATGAAGGTGTCAACGACAAAATCAGTGCAATTGCACCATTTTAGGCTGGTTTCTCATTCTATTGATTGCATTGAAAGAGATGGACAAGGAAGAATTGACTCATGAAGGAAGGAGTTATCTATACAGCACCTCCTCATTTCACTACAGAAACTTGCATAAGGTGGCTATAGAAATGACAAATTGTCAAATGACCATCAGTAATACTTACTGTTATGTGTTGTAAGTCATTTCAAGTAATTACCACAATATCAAATGTCTTTTTGATTTAGAAAGTGGGCTACAAACCTGGGAAGATGGCAGATATTTCCATCTTTTCAGTGGTTATGTCTCCAGCCTGATCTGGATTGACAGCTGATGCATTGCATGTGTTTAAATATGCAATTCAACATTATGTAAAGAAACGATGCGGACAGAGCATCCACTGTTACGAGATGTGGCGCCATAGTCGTTTGCTGTTCGGACACAGTGTAACTCAAATTTTGTCATTAAGCATGAATTCTTAACACAAATGTGTAATAGGATAAAATGGCCTTTTGGATATAATGTCATCACTTCAAAGGTCAACTTCATTGTGACACCATAAAAAAAAAATCTCTTTGGTCACATTTGGTCCCATACTGAACTGGTGACACTAATCTTGGGTGCTCACCTTGGAACAGTGGCGATTGTATCGATCTTCTGTTCTGCTGGGCTGTGTGTGTGTGAGAAGCAACCACTTGAAATTTGAAGTTTCTTTGCTGCAGCAGCAACATTTGTAGCATTGTCTACTGTCACGGTAACAACTTGGTGTTCTGTTCTATTCCTCTGGTAGTCCGCAACAAGCTCATTTGTTTTGCTGACGCTGCGCTTCAGGTGATTGTTGTTGCACCATGTGACGAAGCTCTCTCAATCCTCTGTACTGCTCTGTAATAGTCTCAAAGTGAATACAGCACGTTTCTCAATGGAAGTTATTCACGTGTTAATCTAGTGATAACTTCCATTTCACAAATACACTTGTATGTCTATTTAATGAATTTGTTCAAAGAAAAAAACAAACATGAATTTAAACTGCAACTTGACTAATTGGTGGAAAATAAGGAGAAATGCTAGTTTTATATATACTCCTTGAAAAAAGCTTTATTTTTTTCAAAATAATCATGCACACAATCACTAATGTAAATCTAAACCCAATAATTTAAATTAAACAATCCTGTTTTCATATTTTATTCACACTAGATTCAGACCTTAACTATGGTGGCCGTGAGAGCTCACAGCGCTGCAACCTCAGAAAACGCATGCAAATTGAGAAAACATCTTCATCAATTTGACGACACAAGCGCAGCATTTAGAAAACGTGATGCAAAGACCAGAACACAACTCCATTAAGAAAAAGTGCTGCAAATAGACCACAGCACAACAGAAGTGTTTCCAGAGGACACTTAAAAGTGATGCACACGTCTGGACACGCTTGATATTATCAATTAATTTCAATGATAATGATATTTTCATGTTATAACGTGATATATAGCGTTAGCCTGTATCAATCACATTAAAGTTAAACAAATCAAATAAATTAATGAAACACATTTTAGCTGGTTTGTCTCAACGGCACAGTCTTGCTAGCCCACTAATGCTAGCACGCTACCGATCACCGGCTAACGGTAGCATGCTATCAATCGCAGGTTAGACATGTGCATCACTTAAGTGTCCTCTGGAAACACTTCTGTTGTGTTGTGGTCTTTGAATCGCGTTTTCTAAATACTGCACTTGTGTTGTCAAATTAATGAAGTTGTTAATGAATTAATGAAGTTGCTGTGAGCTCTCAGAGCCACCATACTTAACCCTAAATGAGTAAAAGAACTGATAAGGCAGAAGCACTAAACAATTGCTAACCGGTGAAGTTTTAGCAGATCCTCTCTCCCAAGCCATAGCGGCTCACTAGAGGGAAAGGTTCCTAGTGGAAACGCGCCCTATAGTAACAATTTACATGTGGTGGTGGAAATTTTTTTCTTTAGGTACTTTTGCAGCTTGGGTTTGTACAAGCTAAAGTCAAGCACTTTCATTCTAGTTTATTATTAGATTGCATGCATACCGCCCTATAGTAATACAGTATTAAATTTGTTTCTCTGCAGCTCTCTCATCACCCCGACTACAGTGAGCGTTTTTCCCACTACGGTTATCCTCCCAGCGAACCTCATATGTCCTCATACTTCAGCTCAGGGCCTGAGGCCTCCAGTAACGGTAGCCTCCCAACCACCCATCTCAACAGGGTAAGCCCAAAGCTCTGTTCTGATTTCTTTTTTTCTTTTTTTTTTTTCTTTTTCTTTTTTAAATGACCCCTGGTTCAGTTTCAATCTATTAGGTTAGAAAAGGTTCCAAGAATAAGCCCCTGTTCAATAATTAATGTTTCACTGTGAGTGCATGAGCCTTACGTGGAAGTCGAGGTCACTGAAGGTTGGTTGTTTGTCCTCAGGCTGTGGGAATGCCTCCTGTGAGCCACACCACTAACTACCCCCCAGGCCTGGGGAACACTTCGAAGGTAATTAAAAAGCTCTCTTGTCTTTGCCTTTTCCCTGACTCCTAACTTTTTAAAAATGCATTTACTTCTTTTTTAGAAGTAATTTATTGATTTCATTTTCTTACCAATTTATAGACTCCCATTGGTAGCCACAAGCGTGTGTTCTCCCGGCTGATCCCATCTCCGGAGCCGAGCCCCGAGGGCGGCTACGTGGGCCAGCACTCCCAGGGCCTCGGTGGCCATTATGCAGACTCCTACCTGAAGCGAAAGCGTATATTCTAACTACAGCTGTAGGAGTAGCCATACAACAGCCAGGACACAATGGTCTGGTCTCTTCCAGTAAACTTTATGGCGTGGTGGTCCTTGGATTTGTCTCCTGTGTGCTCCTGTGAGTGACCCCTGGAGGGTGCCGGAGAGTGCAGCCTGTTGCTAACTGGACAGTTGTGTCACTCCATGGGAATTCTTGGTGCTTGTGTTTTTTTTCTGTTTTGTATATATTATTTTAGTGTGTTGGTAAATTAAGTTTTTACTTCATCTCATTTTTTTAATTTGACTTTTAATTTCCTGTTGAAGAACTTGTACAGTGAGAAAAAATGGTTAACTAGCAAATGAAGTATTATTATTTTTTTTTTATATTCCTGTGTTGAGTGTGGTGTATCAGCAGAGCTACAGATAGTGTGGCTAGTTTTCAATGGCAGCCATAGGCAGCGTTTTATTATGTTTGACATCCCACTAAAGTGATGCTGTCCACTATTCAGCCAAAGGGACTTGCATAGTGTTAAAACAAGCTTTACTTAAAAAGGCTCAAACTTTTAGATGGCCTTCCTAATTTCATGTAAAAAGTTCAGTAGTTTGAGATGTTTCTGTGTTGTTTCCCCTCCTTTCACAGGGTTGTATATTTTTCTCTATGACTATTTCTGGATTCAGGCCGCTTCTCATTGGTTAACATGCAGCTTTCCATCCACCAATGACAGCTGTGTGTACCTGTGCGTGTTGTGATGGTGAAGCTTTTTTTTTTTTTTTTTTTTTTTTTTTTTAAACCATTCTGGCATCTTTTCTCAAGCCGTAACTTTTCCACGTTGTTTCTTTTCCATCCACACCCTCCAGCTTGTTTACGGAGTCTGTGTTCTACACTGGTTGTTGAGTGATGCACTTGGAGGTCACGAAACTGATCTGTTCTCACCTCTATAAAAAAAAAACGCAATTATCAAGTCTCCTCTCACTCATATATGTCCAGGAGTTTAATATTTTCTGTTTTTGTGAGTTCTGTTCTGCTAAAGTTAAAATTTTTGAATGTCTTAAGAGTCCAAACATCACACCTCTGGTTGAGTTGGGCGGGTGGGGCGGTGGACATGCGCTGTGTGCCATCTCTGAGTCTGAGGGAGGTACCAATGGAAGTGAGTGGCAGGTGATTGGTCGGTGACATGAGTCTTTTTCTTTTCTTTTTTTAATTATTATCTGGTTGACAGTTTGATTGTGAAAACCCATTACCTCTGACTTCTGCTAGGAAAAGCAGCTACACTTGAGCCTTAACAGTGTTTTCTGTGATATCATCCTGCCCTGTGTTGGCTTCCATCTACATTTTATTTCTGTGTTATTTGCTGTGTAAATAGTTAAGCTTGATCATTTTTTCCTGAGTCCAACATTTGTTTTCTTTAATCATACCTGCCTCCTGGTCTGGTGTTTTTGAATGAATTTGCTGCTCCTTGTGTTTTTTTTTTTTTTTTTCTCTTTTTCGTTGTTGTTTGCCCGTATGCTTGATGTGACCAAGAGTGGCGCCACAGCAGACCGCTCATGTTGCGTATGGACCAAGAGATGCAGCCGTACTGTATGATGATCATTCATTTTGATCGATTTGATTCAAACTGCCATCTTCACATCTGTACCGCCATGGTTGTCTCTGTATGTGTGTGACGTGAGCAAGTAAATGTTATTTAAACTCATGTTGTTGTGAACTCATAATTTAAAAACTCTCATTAGATTCTTTTGAAGTTGACATGGAAATCTTCCTGTATTTCACCCAAAATGCTGTTTCTTGGGGCTTGCCCTTGTGTTTGGTTCAACACTTTCCAAAAGCACATAATTTGCTCTTAAAGCACAACTGCCTTAAGACTTTTAATTTGGGACACAGCTTCCCAAATTAATTTTAGAGCTGAGTCAAGTGACACTTGCCAGATTTGCATAATTTGATTTAAATTTCTGCCTCGAAACCCGGGATGCAAAGAGAGCTGCATCTGATTATTTTTCTGTTGAAAGTAAAAGACTTGAAATTGTCCCTGTGATAAATTCACAGAGAACCTGTTCATGACGCACCAGATGGTTTCTTGCACAGAACCATCCGAGAAGCTGTCATTGGAAAGTGTAAGGAAACAGGCGCTTTTAAAAAATACCTGGCATGTGATTGGATGACCCATCTGTCTGTCACAGGCTGTTTAAGCCAGGCAGGAGAAGAGTGAAAACATTTTACTTTAATAAAAGCCTTGCCATGCTGTTCTTTGCTCTCATCTTAAAGAATACTCCCCACTAACTGATACTATGACATCATCTACGCTAACCTCTTTAGCTGCCATTAAATGACCAATAGCCAGTTGCTGTCAGTCGCTCCTCACAGGCCGCTGGCTGGTTGAACCGCTGTGTGGACAAATGCATTACCTGAAGCTTGATGGTGAATTTTTGTGTGATGGCACAGTTACACGTGCAAAATTAACATTGAATTTCCGCCTCCTGTTCACTTCCTTTTATGCAATCTTAAGTTATGCAAGCTCAAGTATATCTTGTGATATTGCAAGAATTCAGCCACTGTGCAAGGCAACACTTAAAAATGACTATCAATACTTGGAAATTGTAAAATTACCTCAAGTAGTGTCATCTTACAGCAGGGAAAAGTCAAACCTTTGTTGCTGGCATGAAATTTAGCAGAAGGATTTGTCCTGAATTTGTAATGCACTGAAGAACAAAATATTTATAGGCTAATATGCTTTTGAAGAGGCACACAGTAGTGATCATAACATATTTTAGCATGATTATGTGAGTAATGAACCAGAACTGATATGCCTCTTCTCAATCAACAATGACTGCATGCACAGCCAGCTCATGTTTTGCTTTATTGGATTGGCAACCAACCATTAAACCAATGCTTCTGCATACTTGCAGATGGATCTCAAGGAATGAGTACAACAGACAGAAAGCACGAAGGAAACAAAACAGGATGCAAAAAACATCTGCTTGGAAACAGGACTGCGAGAGCTTTGCTTTTGTTTTCCGAGGCTCGTGTTTCATGATGTACATAATGCCGTAATGGTAATAATAGCCTTTGACCCTTTACTTCAGTTATAGATGCCATGGGTGGCTGTCACATGCTCCATCGGAGCGATGTTATTGTGAATATGAAAGAAGTTAATGCTGAGGATGAATTTTGCTCCCTGAATGAATAATTTAACAACAATCTCAGTTATCAGCTTTAAAGGCCAGTAACAGACTGCTCAAGAAATGAATACAACCAAAGGAATGTGTCATGGAGAAGTGAGTGAAACTTAATTCCACTGTGATAAGACTGTGTATAGAGAATGATGAAATTCAGATTTGATTAATAAACAAACTCAATAAGCTGAAATGTCAGTTTTTATCAGCCGTGTTTTTGTTTGAGCAGACCCTGAAGGTAACAGCAGGTCAAATGTAGCCAGAAGTAGTTTGTCCAGGTGATTGGATGTATGGCAATACTAAGTCCTTTACATTACTGTCCCTCACCGAGGCACCGGGGGGCAGGAGGCTGTGAGGAGAGCTCCTCTTCCTCTCAGCAGCCGACAGGATGAAAGGTTTTGATGAGCTGTTATTCATTTGGGCCCACTGAGCTGGGAGCTGATGGAACTTTCCCCTGATCGGCAAAAACACAAACTGCAGCGCATAAAATTCCCTTTTAAAATAGTTGCGCTGATGTCCTTGGAGGCAAAAATGTTCCCTTCAAAAAACTAAACGAAAAATTATATTGTTGAACACTTTCCCTGAGTTTAAACCTTTGAACCTACTTCAGGCCTGATTATCATAACCAAATATCCATTCACTCCAAGAATATTAAATGCTGTAATGCCAGAATTATTTTCAAAAAAACACATCAATTCAATTATGTTCTGTCTAATAAAAATGGGAGGAATTTTTTCACAGTCAATGTCAATGATAATCAACAACACTGATTTTGATTAATTTATTTTTGCAGCATTGCATTCAAAATAAAATAAACACCCCCACGTTTTTCGTCAGAGGACGAAAATGTCTCTTTCTAATATATACATAAAACCCCTAAATTACTGGATTTTTTTCCCAGTTTGTGTATATATATATATATATATATATATATATATATTATATATATATTATATATATATATATATATATATAACAAACTGGGGAAAAATTATAATTTTAGTGAGTTTGTTTATCTAATGCCACTTGTTGGTCCTTAGGGACTTGAACAAATCAGTAATTAGCAAAAACATTGATTGTAATTGTCTTTGCATCAAACATTGCAGTGATCTATGATACAGTAGAAATAAACCTAGATTTAATCATTTGCACAGCTAAAATGATTGAAAAATGAAAAAGCCCAAACTGGCCTTGCAGATACAAGGTTTACAGATATTGTTTGTGACATTTCTTAGCAGGCAGAAAAATGTAACCTGGTTCTGAAGTGGCGCTTCACTTAAGAAATAAGTCCTGCAGAGAAATCCTCCAGTTTTTTTCTTATCATCAATCTATAAAGGACAATGGAAATGAGAACACTGTGGTTGTTTTCTGGACCTGCTGGCATGATATTAATGGGTTTTTTTCACAGCTGCTGGGTTTATTTTTGTAATATTTGTCTGTAATGCTTCAGGCACCCTTGAATTATGTTCTCATACCTGCAGCCAGTCTACAGAGTTCTCAGAGGGATCCACCGAGGCTCAGTGGACGCTGTGTCAGACACATTTAGATTTCTGCCTTTCATATTTCCACCCACACAGTCACCCTGCACAGTTGCTGGTGAATGCTGCTGAAACCTGCGTTTTTCCCAAATACAGAGAAAGGAAGGAGGGAGAGCTCTGAAAGCAAATCACTGCAGCATCATTTACCACCAATTACAAACACACAAATGAAGGCAAAAGTGTATTTCTTCTGTCTTTTTCTGTGTGCTGAAAATGTAGCTGCCCCCTCTCACCTTATTTCCTCATGTGTGCTAAATAGGAATGGATGTATTTAGATGAGCAGAGTCACTATAATCTGCATGTAAATCGCACACTAAATGCACATGTGCTGTGATTTATTACAGCTTTATTTCAGTACAAGAGCAAAAAAGAGGAATAGGGTATGTCACAAGAGCTGTTTATAGCAGGATTAGTCATAGAAAACAGCCCACTCCCCCCTGTGACAAACAGTCTATAAAACAGTAGAACATCTCGACAGCTCAGGAGAGAGCGAACAAGTCTGCCTTTTGCTTAATTCAGGAGAGGGTGAAAGCAGTTTGAACCGCACTGCTGCTTACACATCCAAACAAGATTATATTATAGACAGGATTGAAATTCCAGACCAGGTATCCTTATTCCCCTGAAATAAGCTTGGCTATTGTTACACTTTTCATTTTCATCTTTCCAGTCAATCCTCTGTGTAATTGTATATCACTGTGGCACTACAAAATGAGATAACCATTTCTGGTTATGGGGAAATAAAAGCAGTTTCCCTGCACAGTGTTATTGTTCTGATGCACTGAAACAAAGCACCTGGTGTCTGAAATGAAGAGACAAACAAACCCTATGTTTCTATTTCTTGCACTTACTTTCATTCAATGAATATTTATTAAATGTCTCCAGATGTATTGGAGACTTGACAGCAGTTCGATGATGAACATGGTTTGAACTATCAGGCTGAAAGTTTCATTTAAAGAAAAGCGCCAGAGAGGTAATACATAGTGTTGAAATCTTTCCACAACACACAGAAAAAAACTAATCTCCTCAAGAAGCATCTCTCGCCCTCCTCTCCCCCCACTGAATCATATCTCCTGTCCCATATTGTCCTCCTCAATATTAATAGCTTACACTTATCAAGGACTGCAGCTCTCTTCCCTCATTTTTCCCTCGCTGCCAATTTCCTCTTACACGATCACTATTGAATCACAAGCTATCAGCAGAACATTTATCTCTGACGACCCCCTCTCTCATTTCGATCTAATAATTGAGTCTAAAAAAGGGTTTTTTGTCTGTTGAACTCTTTGCATGTTGCTTGAAGCAAAAAAAGTTACTGAGTGCAACAACAAAACAGATTTTTATGCTTTCCCATTTCAAAGGCCGAATGAATTTACAGGCTCAAAATGTAAAGTGCCATCACTCCCAAATTGATTGACAGGTCTTTTAATAACTGACACAAGGCTATGACTCCAGTAAACATAGTTTAAAGGTATAATATGTAACTTTTCTGCCTCAAAATATGTAAAAATGACCAGACCTATGTTGTATATTGAAGTTTTGTACTTGCATTTCTCCAAATGCTTCCAACGTAACACACTCTCGTCCCATCCCTTGTAAATGGTGTCATATGTTGTTTGCTTATGCATTAGTGCATCATCAGACTGTTCTAATTCACTATACCTGTGAAAACGTAAAACTTATTGGTAGATAAGTCGCGTAACTGTGAGCCAGGATGTGCAGCTTATTAACAACCCATATCGGCAATTGTCATTAGACAGCTACCTCCAGAGACTGTGTTAATTATGATGGGATGGAAGGGAAGGAGGAACTGAGGCTATGTAGACTGAGATAATCCTTTTAGGGAAGGTGTTAAACAAACCATAAGACTGATGTTATTATTTTAAGGTAACCTGTAAAGTAATTTCTTTACATTCATATATCTGAGCAGTGAAGCAAACCCGGAAGTGCCTTAAGCCTGCATTCTTTCAAATCTCCAACAGGGGTCGCCAACAGTGGTTGCAAAAGAACTCCAATCCTATCTATCAATATACAACATGAGATCCCTTCTCACTTGATTTATTTACTCAGAAAAAAAATTCTCATGGCAACATTATGACCTCAATTGCTAGTTTCAAATAAATAAATAATGGTCCCATTTTGATGACAAAGAAGCTTGTGATTTGGGGCGTGGCTACCTTTGATTGACAGCTTGCTTAGACCACCGCACTGTCTGCATCTAAATAGCCGTGAACTTGTTTGTCCTGTTTTTGTCTCTGAACTTTGTGTTTTTTTTTCAGTTCATGAACGTCTATTTGAACATTTTGTTCATGTAAAAATTTGTCTTGTTTGTTATTTGGTTGTACTCCAAGGTGTCGGCTGTTAATTTTTTCTGGTAAGTAACGTACGTTTTAGTGTTAACAGTTTATTTTAAGATACACATGTCCTCACGACTCCCCAGTACAGGTACATCTAAAAAAATAGAATATTGTGAAAAAGTTCTATATTTCTTGTCAAAACTTGTATATTATATAGATTCATTACACATAGAGTGAAATATTTCAAGCCTGTATTTCTTGTAATTTTGATGATTATGGCTTCCAGATAATGAAAACACAAAACTCAGTGTCTCAGAAAATTAGAATATTATATAAGATCAATTTAAAAAAAAAGGATACCTTAAACATAAATGTCATGCTTCTGAAAAGTATGTTCATTTCTATACACTCAATACTTGGTTGGGCCTCCTTTTGCATGAATTACTGCATTAATACGGCGTGGCGCGGAGGCCCCATAGACTCCTATGGGGTTCAGGTTAGCAGAGTTTGCTGGCCAGTCCAGCCCAGTAACACCATGGTCATTGAACCAGCTTTTGGTACCTTTGCCAGTGTGGGCAGGTGCCAAGTCCTGCTAGAAAATGAAATCAGCATCTCCAAAAAGCTTGTGGAAGCATGAAGTGCTCTAAAATGTCCTGCTAGATGGCTGCTATGTTGACTGTGGACTTCAGAAAACACAGCAGCAAAGGACATGGTCCCAAACCACCACTGACTGTGGACTCCAATATTGGACTTCTTCACAATATTCTAATTTTCTGAGACACTGAGTTTTGTGTTTTCATTATCTCTAAGCCAGAATCATCAAAATTACAAGAAAAACAAACAGGTTTGAAATATT
The DNA here is from genome assembly GCF_030273125.1 of Centropristis striata. Taxonomy (NCBI): domain Eukaryota; kingdom Metazoa; phylum Chordata; class Actinopteri; order Perciformes; family Serranidae; genus Centropristis; species Centropristis striata. The sequence continues at coordinate 27,040,208 of NC_081529.1, read as the reverse complement.
TCACTCTATGTGTAATGAGTCTATATAATGTATGAGTTTCACTTTCTGAAATGATTGACAAAAAATATTTAACTTTTTCATGATATTCTTATTTTTTTTAAATGTACCTGTAAATATCGTCTCTCCCGGTTTCAAAAATCAAAGACGGCGACAGGTGACGTCACGATGACTATTTCCATTACTTATATACAGTCTATGATTTCAACCCAAATCTGGTTCTTTTTCCCCCTAACCTTAACAAAGTAGTTTTGTTGCTTTAACCTAACCAAATAGATCTGTTTCTCAATGTGAACCATGTGTTTTAAACAACCATCATTTGTTTAAAACAGTCATTGTGCAACAGTTTCACAATGTTAAATACAACAGTCATATTTTGTAAGATATCATACCGACCTGTTAATGAGAATTAGATTGCAGACCCTTTAGGGCATGCTGTAACCGTCGAGCAGCATCAGAAGAAACACTTATTTTGAACAAAACTACTCTATTCTGTGCTTTTACCGCTTTTAATCACTTTTCAATCACATTATTTCAATCTGTGATCCTAATAGACAGACAGGTCTATTAATGCAACGAGTTACTCAAGATAATGACCTTTTGATAATGTGTTCTAATGCTGTTAAAGATTTGCTGTGGCCAGTTATAAAAAAACAAACTACACCTTTCATTTATAATTCAAATGCTTCAATTAAGTATCTGATCATGCATTATTAATGTGGTTATAGACGTGACTGATGGGGCCTTTAAGGGCTTTAATTTGTTTTTCCTTGTAGTCTGTAAAGTTTCACTCTGCCCTTTGTTCCAGCAATAACACACCAGTGACCATGAGAGCCGACTGCAGAAGCACATATGGGGCAAAATAATAACCTTGTGGTCATTCTGACACTTGATTCTCATCTCCAGTTGCAATTACAGCTCCACAACATCATTAGTAGAAGTTTTTAGAAGCTCACAAATCTAGTTATCAAGTCGTTTTAGGTCTCACTGGTCCTCAGCTTGTCCCTAAAGTGAAAACTCGCCTCCCTGTTGCAGCATTTCCCATCTAACTCCTCCTCTGCCTTCTGCTGAACACACATTACAGCGACATCTGATTTGGTTTGGAGAAAAACAGAGTTACATACTTTAGTGAAAATGAGGTGAAAAGCGGTGGCTCGCTCTCTTGTAGCTAGTGAGCACATCCCAGATTCACTTCTGAATGATCGTGTTGCTCGACGTGTGGAGGATTTTTTGCAGCTCTGAATCAGCATGTGAGTGTTTACACACACATGCACACAGCGTGGACAGGAGGACATTCCGCCCCCACCACTGCACCTCCACAGAAAAAGAAAAAAGTTATTTCAGGAATCGTTTTTATCACTTAATATAAATGACCCAGTATCTTGCTATAACACTGTTACGTATTCCTGCAACCATGTCTATAAATTTCACCCTCTCTTTCTCACACACTCACATTCTGGCACTTTCCACTTGCTTTTCATTGTCCTACATACGTGTAAACACACACATGCCCATTAGCTGCCAGACTATTGCTCACTGTCAGGAAAGAGGTGTGGATTAATATTTCATGGCCCTCCACTGGCAGAAAGTGGATCCATTTCCCAGCATTCCCTGATGTCCCATGTGTAGACAGTGTGGGCCAGAGGCCAGACAGGCTGCTGATGGTCTTTCTGCAGGACATGCAGACTCCGCTGCCCTCCGGAGAAATTATTCACATGTTGAGTTTAAGCTAAATTTTTAACCCACCAACATTATAATCAAAATGGCAAGAATGCATTACTCGTAGTGCTTTTCCATAGCCTGCACAACCCTCTCATCCATATATACTGAGTTAGTAAGACTGCGTGGCATTTCAATTATTCCTCACAATATGAATGTATAACGTGGAGAGCCATTTGGCGAGCTCGGTCATAATAAATCTGATGCTCACTAAATGAAGTGTGCAGCTGACTCAAGCAAGAGGAAAGATTTTTTCCCCCACACCACAGCCGAGCACTTCAGTCATCTCCCAATCCACTCTATCCCCCCGTCTTTACTCTCTTTATCTGGGGAATATTTAAACAATAAAGCCATGATTATTTGACATAAGATTTTCTCTGTCACCAACAGTGGTGTAAGATAGTTATGACAGTCCCCATCAGCTCAGTTTGCAGATGTTCTCAGCTTGTCAGATTTTGTGCCTAACTCAGCTACTGTACATTATATCATCTTTTCACAAGAGACTTCACAATGGACAAAACATACATGTTACCCAGCAAATGTGACTGCATTACTTTATATGACATACCAAAGAAAATAGAAAAATAGAGATTTTATTGAATAGTTTATAATTATATATTTACCTCCAGCAATGAGGTTCGTTGTGGTTAGTCTTGCCGATTGTCGGCAGGATTACAGAAAATCTACTGGCCCAATTTCCCTAAAAATTTGGAACAAGGGTGAAGCACAGTCCAAGGAGGAACCCATTAAATTTTAGAGCAATTCTGAATCACAGCGTGGACACACAAATGAAATTTCACTTTTGTTTACATTGTGAGACAAGGCATGCTGCATTTATAGCTTTTCTTCATGGCTCAAATGATCCTTTCTCTTTTGTTCTTCATCATGCAAGAGTTTTAAAACTCTCTGAGTGATAAAATAAAACATATCTTCTTTGTAGTGTCCATTTAGTTTCCACATGCCAACGTAAAGCTTGTGAATAAAAGGGAAAAAGGACTATCCAAGAAGCATGTGAATGCCTTGCTGTCCTTGAAAGAACTATTGCTCCAAAAACTATCCAGAAAAAGAACATGTTGACATTCAATTTCCCCTCATGTCTTTCTATGTTCAGAGCATTTTAGAACAGTTACATCCTGCAGCTGATGATACTGAAATAGTGGAAATTTCTGGCATTTTATCCCAGCACAAGTGGTGGGATACAATTATCTTGCATTCCACAGAAAATATTTCCCATGTTTCATTCCAGTGATCTTTTTTATTTGGTCAAGAATTTGTGCAGATGAAGGCTGTATGACCAATAGCCTGGGTATTTAATAAAAATATAGCACTGTGCGTGGGCATTTTTTTGCTGTCTATTTGGTCAAGGTTTTCGAGATTAAATAAAAGCAACCAAGTTTCTTTTGTGTGCATGTATGAATTAAGACTCCTCGAGTGGCTGTGTGCTTGTTTTGCATTCTGATGAAGCAGCTAAATCATATGTTTAATTGTGCTGAAATTGTTCTTCAGAGAGGAATTCCTTACAGGGCGATTCAACTCAATTGAAAATTTATACTTCTATTTTTAAAGGCTCAAGTGTTTCCCAGAAAAACAATACTCTAATCTGTGATTCTGATAAACAGCCTGGAGGTGCTCATTTAGGGCTTTTCTGAACCTTTTCTGAACCCAAAGCAGCATTTTAATAAAACACTATTGTTGTATTGTTTCATCTGCTTCTAATAGGAAAATGCTGTTAGTTTCACATATTCCCTCTGCATTAAGTTACAGATAGCTTTTACATTTTTTTGCTATTCAAGGACATGTACTACAACTGACAATTTTCTCTCAAGGTGACAGTATTGAATGTAACAGCTGCCCCGAGAGGAAAAAAATAAAATATTTAAAGTTGAAATTCAATTTGATTTATTCTGTGCTGCAGCATGAGGGAAAGTAAGGACAGAACAAAATCAGTCATCCCATGTGTCAAGGTCAATAGTCAGTATATATTCTTTCCATTTTTAATGAATCAGTCCATTTTGAAATCAAATGCGACATTTGTGTGAACACTTTTGAGCTAGGGAGGGACTCAAAACACAAATTGAAAAGGCTCAACTTGACATTACATTACATTACATTACATGTCATTTAGCAGACGCTTTTGTCCAAAGCAATACAATAAGTGCATTCAACCTGAAGGTACTAGACATAGACCACAGGAATCAAGTAAGTACATAACTTTAAGAGCTAACTGTCATCACTACAGGAGTGCTATATGTTAAAGAAGAAAAGAAGAAGAGCAATTTTTTATTTTTTTATTTTTTATTTTTAAATATATATATGTGTTAGGTGACCATGGCTTAACCGAGGTATTGTTGGAAGAGGTAGGTCTTCAGCCTGCGGCGAAAGATGTCCAGGCTGTCTGAGGTCCTGATGTCGGTGGGGAGCTCGTTCCACCATTTGGGAGCCAAGACAGAGAAAAGTCTGGAGGTGGTTCTGAGGGAAGTTGACCCACGCAGGGTGGGAGTCGCCAGCTGTTTGGCTGATGCAGAGGGTAGAGGACGGCTAGGGGTGTAGGGTTTGACAAGGTCCTGGATGTAAGTAGGACCTGAACCGTTAGCAGCAGAGTACGCCAGAGCTAGAGTCTTGAAGCGTATCCGCGCAGTCACTGGTAGCCAGTGGAGGGAGCGGAGGAGGGGTGTTGTGTGTGACAAAATCAATAAATCTCTCACATGGACATAAATGCTGAAAACTCACCAATAGGCAGCAAGTTGCCGTACAATCTCTATGGAGGGCTGAAATTCTACTGAGAAATGCAGCCAAACTAAAAACTGGGGATAGTTTTCCTTTAAGTGGCAAACTGCTGCCAGAGAATACCCACAGGCAATCAGTTAACATTTCTGTGACATCTTAAACTATGCTACAAATAACTTCTTCCCACACAAACATAAAAATACTTGATTCTTTCACCAAACCATGCTACGTGCTATGAATGTGCAATGTTATCGCTATTTTTTTCATCATAAAGTTAATTTACACTTGTCTTAACAAATAAAAACAAGTACAAATGGTTCATGATATCGGTAACTCCTATATATCATCACTCTGTTGTTAAATGATTTAACATTTAGTGAAAAACACATTATGATATGTTTAGGACTCAAAATTTGACGTGTCAGTCTTGACTTTGCCTTTTGCAAAGATTTGAGACTTACTTAGATTAGATTGGATTACTGGATTAGCCCCCAAATGTCAGGTTTTCACCTCACTCCAAGGGACACATACTGACCATGGAGAGATGGAAAGAGACACTAACAACTACAAAGTGACACGAAACAACTACAAAGAGGTGCTAAACAACTACAAAGACCAGACAGACCAAATTACCTCAAATAGACACAAAACTGGGAAAAGATGTGAGAGTTGGTGGGGCCTTTGATATTTTTTTGTTATAAAGAAACCCACAGTTGAGTTTTCTGGTGTTTTTAACCTGCATGTTGTCTGAATCCTCTGATATTCCTGGTGGTAGTGTGTATTTTGCCATCACATCTGACGTACATATCAACATCAAACTGACTGAGCACAAAGCAGATACAAGACCTCTTATCGACCTGACATTTTAAGCTTGCCATATTTAACCCTTTTATTTTTAATGCAACAAGCAACAAAACATGTTCAGTGGTGCACTTTTTTATTCAGCTGAGAAAACACTTCTAAAATTAGGCCTGCTCTGGCTTTTAAAGACAAAGACAAAATGATTAATGCTTTTGTGTTGTGGCTGAACTACTGCAATGCTTTTGTAAGTGCCTCCGCCGAGTTTCTGCAGCCCAGCTCCAGTTATAATGCTGCTGCTGTTTTTCTCTGAAGGTTACCAAAAAATTTCCAAATTACTTTAAATCGCTTTGAGTTCTGTGGAAAGCAGTTCATGATCAAGTACCAAGGTAAAGAGGTGAATGCCTTCAGGTCCATTAATTCAAGAAAAGGTTTCTTGTATCTTGTTCTTGAAGCAGTATTTCACCTTGTACAAATTATGCATGATTATTTAAATACAGCGTTGACACTCAAGATTGTGTACACTCTCATGCAGCCTGCTCTTATATCACCACAACACAGCTATCAGTGAGGTAGTTTGTAATCCGTAGAGTTGGTGTGTGTGAGAATCACACTGTTCAGCAGATTTATGCAGCTGCTGTATTGGAAAATCTTAAGAGACAACAAAATGGTTTATGTATCTTGAATATTGTATCAGTTTTGTGATACTTGTCAATAAATCCCGCACAGGGCAGTCTTTCTAGATACTCTCTTTCTCCATGTGCTGTGCTAAGTGAGTAACCTCCGCTAATATGGTGCTAGCTTTGTTTCAGTTGTAAACTAAACCTGCTAACTTTTGTACAGCTAACGGTCTTGCTGCGTCTACTGAACACTACAATTGCTGTGTTTCCATCACATAATTTCTATGCGCATTTTGAAGATTTGCATGGGAAAAGCTTGACGGAAACAACAGCATTCGATGAAACTTTCAAAAATGTGTTTAAACTACTGCTTGAGGTAGTTTTCGTCTTTATCGAAAAATAGTAAATCCGCTAAATGGGAGCTGAAAGTGATTTTCTTAACTCACATGACTGATCAGCTGCTCCACTCTGACGTGAAAGAACAATTAGAAGTTCCCCAATTGAATCCATTTGACCATTTGCAAAAGCTTTGCCCCCTCAGTTACTGTTGCTATGCCTCTCAAGCTCCCAGGACCATGGAGCGGACTGGTGATGTGTAAGCGACATAGACTGTAAAATGGTTAGCGACATAGACGGTTAGCGAGTGTTTTTGGAATGATACCTCTGAGAAGTAGGCTGCCTGTTCACAAAATGCTACAAAGATTAAAGTAAAATAGGTTCATAATGGCCTGTTGGGACGTCATATAGCACTGGTGCTACAGAGGTTGATAGTTTTGTAGCACAATCCACAAAATCTCTATCATTGGTATGTAACTATAGTTACAAACACCTCATCTCTAGGCTACACTCTAGAAAACATGTAAAATAAGATGTCACTGGTGCCAAGATGATCATTTATAGTGCAGACTGATTGATTTTTTACTGTACTGTGACTTATTGTGAAGGACTGAATGAATACAGAACCAGACTGGGTGTGTTGATAACGGTGATATTTATTTGGCTTACCCAGAAACATCCAATTTCCCCCGAAAAAAATCAGCAGCCATTGTTTAACAGCGAGGAGATGAAAGTGACTGATCCATGAATCGCTAGGCTAATTCATGTCATTGGTGTCCTTTTTCCCACTCTGGTAAGCCAGGGGCTAATGTACACGGTCAAAACGCTATACAGTTTGAAAGATAAGAAGTTAGACTCTCGTTTCACACCACTCAATTAATTTAAAACCTAACATTACCATTTATATTAGTAGTTAATGTGAAATTTTGATGGAATGTTAGCCAAAAGCCGGCCGATGTGGGATTCAGTGACGCTAGCTATTAGCATTGTACAGCTCTGTATGTTAAGCTCCTAGCAACATTTCTAGCTAGCTCGTTTGGGATGCTATTTTTTTTTTTTTACAGACTGTGTCAAACATCATGACACATCATTAATGTTTGTTCTACTAGTTCTAGTAGTGTTAAGCGTACTAGTTGACAGGAACCATAACTATTAAATCCGGTTATCTCATCTAACATAGCCAGACAATCGTGAGTTAGCTCGTGTTTGCTAGCTAGCGGCTAACCTTGGAGCAGACGTGTGTCTTTTGATCTTCGAGATATTACGTTGGGAGTGGGCTTTCCCACACTGTTTAATCCACAGTCAGCAATGCTCCTCTTTTTGAGATTTGGAAAAAGGGAAAAAACGACGCCCCCTGCTAAACTGCTAAGGGTAGCTGGTGTCAGATTTACAAATCCCGTATGCACACCCTTTTAACATGTTGTTCAGAGCTCAAAGCTTGACGGACCCTCTTCTCTTAGTAACGGTTGCTAAGGTATGATTGGACGAGGAGCGTCCAGGGGAGGTGTTTTGTGAATGGTCAAGACACTACTTTCTCTTGTGTTGTCTGATAAGCAACCTCATTTTTATTGTTTTTTTCTTCTCTCTTGCATAATCTCTTCTTCTTCTACTGTTTGCTGATGGATTAGCCTACAGCAATACATAACACTGCCGTCTTCTGACGAAAGAACATTTATGCAGTTTTTTCGCACATGTGGTAATACAAGACAGGATGGGGCTAGCTGGTTAGCATGCTCTTTCCAGTAGATATTTTACACATTGCACCTTTAATCAGGTGCAAAAACTACATGCTCACATTGTCACGTATCTACCTAATGCAGCCCTACATGCTATATAAGCTTGGATCTAAACACATTTGGTTGAATACACACATACGTGCAGAATATCTATAAATATCACTTGAACCTGTGCACGCTTTCACCCACTGTATCTGAAGCAGCCAAATGTCTTAAATCATTCCCTTTAAATTATTCTGTTGTTTATGTTTAATTTCATATACTAAACACACTCCGCCATAAAATCATAGCTCAAAGCAATATTTCTTCACATCAAACACATCAAACAGAATGCAGCAGCAGTGTATTTTTGTTTCTGTCCTGCTTGCTGAGAAACACAGACAGCTGGACATGTGCACGGAATAAAACAGTGATTGAATTTAGGTTGAGGCAGAAAAGAAAAAAAACAACATGTGCTCAAGAGTGAAACAACTTTTTAGAGTGTCAGGCTATTTCTAAAGCCAGTAATTACAGTATAGATAGAAACCAGACAAAAAAAATCCATAGCCACGGTCACTGCTCCGTGAGGCTCTGATGCTCACCAGCAAACAAAATTGTTGTTTCAGTGGCTGTTTATGGTTATGCAATTGTTTCTCCATAAAACCATAAGATTTGTTAGGTTTGGCAAGGTAAGGATGTTGATTTATTGTCAGAATATAGGTCATATTTTGGCATTTGACATTGTGATATTTCAAAAATGTGTTTTTTACTGTGCATAGGGAGTCTCCTGATATGCCCTGTAATTCATTCTGGTCACGTTCTTTCCTTCTGTTTCAATATATCAGAGCCAAGGCACCACCACTGGGGAGAAATGAGGGAAAGCTTTCAGGGGACCCAAAGGAAAAAGTGGACTTTTAGTTAATTCTTAGTGGCACCACTGCTTTCCCAGTACAGTTCTCTGCTGCTGCAGCGTGCTACTCACGGAGGGCAGCAGCCGTTTGTCTCTGGCAGCCTCCAGCTAATGAGCTCGACTCGCCTGAGGTGTGAGGCCTGAGGTTGGACCTGCCTGTGCTGCTGTAGTTCAGCCAGCCAGCAATGGATAAAGCCAGGGGGAGGGATTTTTGCAGACATCCATGAGCCCTTTCACTATGGCCTTATCAAAGTTGTACAGTCTGGGGTGCCATCTTTCTTTATTCAGTTTATGTACTTTGTCATAATTGTTTTTGAGCATGGTCCTGAGTGAGAACTTACAGTGTAAAGCATGTGCCTAGCATCAGAACTGTTCCAGTAAACAAGCTGTCAAGTGTCACCATTCATATTTTTCAGAGCATCACTCCTGAGAGCATTCACACTGTGCTGGCCGGGGAAGAAGAGCAGCAGCAACTTTAAAAAGTTTACAGAACATCCAAACATCTGTTTCTCTATTTTTTTTAGCTCCTTATCTGTGTCAGGGTGACCAGTGACAACAAGATGAGCAACAGAGATGTCCTGTTTCCCAGCAGCCGGCTCCAGCTCTTCTCAGGATATCTGAAGGAGCATTCAGGTCAGCCGAGGCTGTAATGAATCCAGCTTCACGGTGGGCTGATCACCCGGAAGAAATGTAACCATAAATCCTCAGTGTTTCAACAGCAGCTGGGTCTTGACTGTGAAGTCCTACATTAACTTTTTTTAGCCAGTGGCTTCACCCCTTTACAGAGTATGAGGCAAAAGTGCTCTACATCCCAACTAGGAATACATGACTTCTTTGCTGGTGGTCTTTCTGGTGGACTTGGGGGCGGAGGTGATGGCCCCCTTGGTGTCTTCTTGGATGCCTCCGCGGTAGATAATACATGATAAGGTTGGCCTTAAAATTAAGAAGACACAATGCAATGCCACATGAGCTTCCCTACATGCCAGAAAACTTTCTGTGTGCTGGTGCTCTACCACATGCAGCTGGCGCCCTTTTTCTTTTTACCTGAGTCAGCCATTGTCAACATGTGAGACACAGGGAAACCTGTGCTGAGCCCCAATTACTTCTGTTAGTACACTTCTGTTAGTACACTGTTAAAACTATGTACTAACATGTGCATTGTTACATGTTACTGAAATTGACGTTTGAAACATTTGACTGCTGCTTTTTTTTTTCAGTGCAATTGTAGCCCACTAAAATATCTGCCAGCTTGTTTGCTGACTTGACAATTGTAATTAAACTAAAAAGAAATTAACATGATTTTGTATAGGGTGGTGTTTGCTCGAGCAACCACAACCACTGCAGAATCTATGGCCGATATTTTCACAATCAAGTCTGGTCGTCCTTTCTCTTTATTCTGGTGTCCAACATGGTAACCATTGAGGGTGAGAATTGTCTTGCATACCATACTCAACTGATGCACTGCATTTTGCCATAATTGTCAGTGTGAACTCACTTATGCACTCAAACTTAATATGCATGTCTCAAATCAAATGGAGACAGAGCAATGAACTACTTAATTTGAGGAGCTCATCACAAACCCCCCGCTGTGTAACGAGGGCAAACGGTGTGTGTTCCAACACCCATACAACTACACTACTTACTAGTATGCCAGAACAAGATTTAGCATAGTATGGTTAATACAGTATGAGCCAAATACCTGGATCCGCTGCTGCATCCGGTTACATTTTGCAGTAAGCATGTCTTCTAGTTATTCTGTCCCACAATCCTCTGCCCAGCCGTCACATCAACTGAGCCACTGAGGGAGCACAGACATATGACAGACTGATGACAGACTGATGACAGCTCATTGACAGAAGTTGTGACAGATAAATGAGTGAAAGGGTCAAAGTTGAAGTTGCGGTGTTATGATGAAGTAAGATGTCCCACTTGTATGTAGCATGAAACAGTACATACCGTGTAAGGGAGGCTGCAGGATGTACTAAAGGTTAAAAAATAGTTATGCAATTCAGCAGCAATGATTGACACACTGTAGCAGCAGAGATGCTCTTTCATGTCGCTGAACTGAAGAATGTCTCGACTCCAGCTGCACCTAGATTACAGTTTGACATCTGTAATCAATACCAGACTGGATTCAATATCTCTGTGTGTTCGATTCCAGTTCAGTGTTGGATAAATACTTGTTTTCCAGCGTGTGTATCTGTTTTAGAAATTAGGAGTTGGACAACATCTACTGAATTGGCATATGACGGTGTCCACAGTGAGACATCATGATGGAAGGTGATGTTAACTGATCAAACTTTGATGATGCATTTTAAATAAATCAATATCCAGGCATGAACACTCTCCCCTCACATCTGCATATGCTTGTGCATCTCTCCTCTCTTAGTTTGGACAAATCCTCTTTTATGTTAGATTTGTTTGAGCTTGATTTGAGGGAAAAGTGACAGCTGTGATGTCAAACTAAATCTGTGCCATTAGATCACAATGTTGGGCTCAGTGGTCGATGATTATTTGCCAGCAGCAGCGGCAGTGATCATCAATCGTCGTGACCCTAATAGAAGTCGACTTGATCTTTAGACTTGCTTCATCACAAACTGACATATAAATTAAAATGAACACCATGTATGCCTTTATTCAAGTGAATGCAAGATTTCTATACATTAACACAAAGCAGTGGCTGTCCTTCAGATGTGATAACAGTAATTTAATGTACTCGGTGTAAAGCACATGAAGCACTCAAGATAACCAGTGTGAGCCTTTAACATTTGCAGATAATAATAGCATGTTCCCTCTACTCCCACTCAACCGAACCAGCGCCTACAACACACAAATAGCCGGCGCCGTCTGATCAAGAGTGAAATCTGAATTCAATGGAAATTCACTGCAAACAAAAACACTAAAGTAAACATTGATCTCAGACTGACAGAGGTCGGCTCATTATCACAAATGTCACAATAGTCAGACACTTACATACAAAGTGTTTTACAGTACCATTAGCTGCAGGAATAAGACCTTTTACCCAGAGTGTGCCCTGCACGGCTCCCACAACAACAGGATAGTGCTCACTTTTGTCTAAATATCTAAAAATACTGGGTGCAGCCAGGAACACTGTGGGATGGACTGGAAGGTGTCAGCGCTGTCACTTCAGGCAGGTTGGACATTTGAACTCCTCATGCTTGGACCGAGTGACTCAAAGTGACAATTTTTTTTAAAGCTACAAATAGGCAACCTGATAAACAGTGGCATTTTAAGATGTCATGTTTGATCTTGTAGCTGCCATCATTTGAGCAATTTGCAGTGTTTGTTTTCTGTCAAGGAAATGCGCAGTGAATGCAGGCAAGGGGCAAAACATAATGGATGAGCACATAAAAAGGTTCAAAACCCTCCAGTGCTGACAAATCACTGAGGAGAACAACCACCCAACCACCACATAGATAGACTGGAGGACTGGAGGGAGGGAGAGAGAAAGGGAGAGGGAGGGAGAGCAAGGGAGAGAGAGAGAAAGAGAGAGAGAGAGAGAGAGAGAGAGAGAGATTTGTGGTGAAGCCAATGTTTGTCGTCGAACTCCAGCAAATATGAGAATGGGAAGATAATGGCCCACACTGAACAGGAAGGACTGAACCTTCGCAATTATCAATTTGTGCCCTTTTATGATGCATTCTGACAAATCAAAACCTGGAGAAGAGTCTGGACAGCACAGGAACAAAGGATCGCATGTGGTTTTTGGACATGTCCAACCATTCCTCACACCATCCTGATGTATTGAGGAAGGATGGTTACTGAGTCCAGTGCAACATCTTTTTGAAAATCACTGGATCCCAACATCTCCATGGAGGAATTACTGGAGACTTTTTCTGCGGTGTGTACGCGCACAGAGATGCCGTAGCTCTCTACATGAGCCGTGATAGATTGAGTACTTTTATGGAAATTGCTTGGAAATTTCAGCTCAGCTGAAAGACATACGGGCAGCAATAATAGCACACATAGAAGCCAGCGCCGGCGATCTGTGTGTCTCTGCAATAAGTGGCTGATAAAAAGCAATAAATTCTCTAAAATAAATACAGTCATCCGGTTGTGCGCCATGGGCGACGAGGCGTCAAACTTCAGGGGAAGCAGCAGGACCGGTGTCTCATCACCAAAAGCCAGGACTGGTGCGGATCACGGCAGAGCGGAGATTCTACTAAATTAAAACTGATCACAATGAGATTAATGATTTTTGGATGACTTGTCAAATCACCACTGTGACAGTTTTTCATGTTATTCAGAGATTCAGATCTGGGCTGTGCTGTGCTGGACTTGGTCACTTTGATTTGTTCGCTCAAGTGGCAGAGAGGGATATGAAACGTTTTGTGCTTGAAATAAACGAATACAGCCATATCATTTAGTCAACAAGTTTAAAGGGGATTTTATTTATTATTTTATTTTGATTTTTTTGCACTATGATGGAACCACCACCATGCTCGAAGAAGAGCCTGTCGCTGTCGCTCCCGGTTCCCCGGGAAGGACAGGCGACTCTGAAGCCTCCGCAGCATCTTTGGAGGCAACCCCGGACCCCGATCAAAATCAAACACCGGGGGTACTCCGACACCGACCGGCATCACCACCGGCACATGGAGCGCTCAGACGCCGTGGATACGAGCGACCGACCAGGACTGAAAAAGTCTCGGATGTCTTGGCCATCCTCCTTCCACGGGACCACAAACACATCCATCGGAAATTGTGTCGGGAATAAACGGTAGGCGAGAGAGGGGAGTGCATTCCAAATATCCCAATAATAGCCCATGACAGCCCACAAGGCATATGCGTAAACGAGAGGGGAGGAGGGGGGTGCATTTTAATGAGTGCGTAATAACGCAGTGTGCCTTAAGGGTTAACTGATATGAAGCGCTTTCTACCGGGAGGCGGGACGCGTGGGTTTTCGGTGCTGATGCGTTATGCGTCTTTGGATAGACTGTCAGATGGGTATGGAGCGCAAACCAGTCCGCCCACTCGAAATGCAGGAGCAGCATCTGTAAAAACCAGTAACAATTTTTAAAAGCGGCCACATGTTACACGCACATGATAAGAAAGAGTCGGTTTAATGGCACCAAAGGTCTAGTGGGTGCGTTCGAGCGTGCACCACTGATATCACCACCCAGTCCAGGCTTTTATCAGCTTGTTTGCAGAGGGAGGTTTGGGGCCCAGTGGGCGGAGGACCCAAAGTGAAAGCCCCTTGTTTACCATGGTGCTCAAGTGCCCTTTACCAAGCCAGAGCCTCTCTCCTGACATCTGACCCCTTCAGGTGTGGTGGATGAGGTGGAGGTTGTGTTAAAAAAAGACACTCAATGGTCTAAATGAGATGTGACAAAGTTATAAAGTGTCACACAGATGATTTTAGACAGCTTCTAATTGGAACAGCACAGCTGCTCTCTGATCAGATATGACAGTATCAAATTCACTGCATTAGGGAGAGGACATGAAACAGCAGATTTATATGATACTTAAACTCCACCAGCTAACAACTCTTCCAGCACTTAAATCAAATTACACCATGCATGTTAATCAAGCAGATTTGATTAAAGGCATTTCATTAAGTGAGTCATGGAACGATACAATTCTGATTACTTTGTCCTTACACAACACCAGTGGTCCCAGTTATCCTCTTGCAAATGCAACACCAGCTTGTTTTTTATTGTTTGCTAACCTGTACAGAAGAAACAGCATCATAGAAGTGAAGGACAGAGGTTAGGCTGGCTATTGTTGTGACTCACTTGTGTATGTGTTTCACATTTAACTAAAATTGAAGGAGTCTCTATCTATCTATATGTACAGTCCTTTGATTTCCTCAACACCCATTCCTCCGATCACACTCGGCGGGTGTATCGCTGACGACCAAAGGAAGTGTAGTGTCAAGTGCGAGCTCTGAGATGAACGACTCATATTCATTAGCTGATAACTGTGATATTTAAAAAAAGTGACATATTCATATCATGTTTACCCCTATGATAATATCTTAATCCAGCTGCTCTTTAATGACTTCCATTGGCAGATGTTCAGCCTCATGGTGCCTGCTCACTAATTGTTTGTATGTTTTCATAAAGTTATGGTAACAGGCAGGTCACCCCCCCCCCCCCCCCCCCCCGCCCCCCCCCCCCCCCCCCCACCACCACCACCCATCTTTTGCTCTTATCCTAACATCACCCAATTTATACAAATCAAAGAACCCTAGTATGTAGGAATATCAAAATACACCATTTTGAAAAACAGCAATGATGCTTTTTTCATCACCAGAATTTAGCCTAATTTACACAATATTTATCCCAAAAAGAAAACATAACCTTTGGTTGTGTAGTTGTAATACCATATCTTCACTCTAGCCTTAAAACTGAGGCAGCTACAGCATGTTTTATGTATGAGTCTGCCCAGCTCATCACCTTAGCCATGTTCACCTCGCCTGTCACAGCTGGTGCACATTCTTCACATTCTTTTTGACCAGAAATCTGGCCATTCTCTCTCTGCTCCTTTATTTTCTGGTTGTCTGTATCCTGGCTTTTTTATTTATTTATTTTTTTTAGCCCAACACCTCGTTTTTGATGAGGTATTAGATGACAATTTGACATGTCTTATAATGATAGCACTGCATTTATTATAAGTAAATGCATATATCTTGTATTGTCAGTAATATAACTCAATATGATCACTTCACTAAAGTGAGGGTAAAAGAACAGGGTTGGGCTCATATACAGGGATGTCCACACTTAACTAATAGACTCAGTTTCACAGGTTGACTTCAAATAACATTGACTTTTGGTTTCATACGGAAACATCTGGGTTGGTCCAGGGTTTGTTTGACACATCTGCCCTGAAAGGACCTTCATGCTGTAAATATAAAGGCATTTACTGAACGAGTATAATATTAGCATGGATAGGTTTATATTAGAGTCAGTGTAAAGCCCTGTGTCTCGCTACCGCACGCCGAGGACCGTGACAAAGTGTTGGTATCTTATGAGTTGGCCTGTTAAACTATATCACCAGCCTGAAGCTAAAGTTTGCCTAAAACACTTCATATCAACAATATGTGGTTTGCAGAAATATACAATGTCATTGTTTTTTTCTGGTGACTGGACTGGTTGTGGCAGCTGTGTTGCTCAGGGTCCAAGGACGCACAGTGTCAAGCGCAAAGTTGTTTGGATAAGTGGCTCTCAAGAAAGTTGTGAGCAGTAATACTTGACGCCAAGCAATCCACCCATTCTGAACAGGCCTGTTTTGAAGAGGCTCTGCAATAGTGTTCACAAACAGGGATCTCCCTGTTACTAGGAGAGAATGTCAGAGAAAGTAAGTCATATGGTTTTCCAGGTCACTCCCTCTTCCACTCTGTCCTTTTTGTGACCTGTTATCCCCAGATGTTCCTTCGAGTGAAAGAGTTAGTTTACATGTTGGACTGTTTCCGACTCCGTTATTATCCTTCTCAAACTCTCCCAGTCCAAAATGTGCTCTTTCCACAAGAGCAACACATTAACAGAGTGATTATTAGACTAATAACACGTCCCTGAGAATGTACTGGGTCTCCAGGGGACTGTTGGGGTCCTGCTTTTTTTTTACTCCCTGTTATTATTTGTTTTCTTTCTTTCATTTTTAAAAAAATGCCACAGACGGCCTTCCCGGCAGGCCCCTGGGAGAAGGGCCAACTCCAGCTGACTGGAGGAAGGGCTGATTTGTATTTTAGTTCGCAGGACACGCTTTGAGGCAGTCCAATCTTTAGTGCATTGGGTCTGACTCTGCATGGCCTTCTCCTTCTGTAGGCGGCAAACCATGAGAGGGCAGAGAGAGAGAAAGAGAGAGAGGTAATTCGATTCCGGCAAGCTCAGTTCTCGGAGCACACCAAGCTGGCTCTAACACACTGGCTGTGTGTGTGTGTTCGTGTGTGTGTGTGTGTGTGTGTGTGCGTGTGTGTGTCTTAACACATCCATGAGGTGATGTGTACGGTCTGTGGGTGTTTGTACTACCGATGGTCAGGAAGGAGGGTGCACGGAGGAATGGAGGCTGGTAGATAAATGTTGTGTGTCATGAGTAGTGGTGAAATGTAGCAAATATAGTGTGTGTAGTGTGTGTGTGTGTGTGTGTGTGTGTGTGTGTGTGTGTGTGTGTGTGTGATGGGTGTGGAGGTATTCATGAGTGGGCTGTGCACAGGTTAGTGTCTGACCTGTAGCCCGTATATATTGCAATCGGCCACATTTCATCAGTTTTCATATCAGTAGGAGGCCAGAGGGATTTCCGTTGCGTTGATATTATTTTCATTCTTTTCAAATATTACAGCGACTGTACTTTATTCTGCATTCTTACTTACTTATGTCCGAATAAAGGATGCTTCGAGCTGGATGCCTCATCTCCTCGCTGGAGTTATCAAGCATTATGAGCATCTAGCCGCTGTGTGTTTTTAGCTCAAGGCAAACTTGTGTTGAGTTTGGCCTATATGGAAGGCAGCACCATGCACATATGCTCTTACTAAAGCTGTCAATGTCTGAGAATATCAGTTCAGTAAACCCTAAGATATGGGACAAAAATACAAGGAAGAACTAGAAGTTGCACCCTATATCTTACTTAGATTGATAATAATAATAATAATAATGATAATAATAGTTTTGAGTGAACATAGAGGCTGTATCATCTCCTGATGAGATGTTTTAATGTAAAGAAATTAATTTAGAATAAATTTCAGGATACATTTGTGTGTATATATAAATATATATAAATCGTTTTTTGTTGTGTTGACTTTTATAGCCCTAGTAGTCAAGTAAAGTTGACACTTGAAAATCTACGTAAGTATGGTAAAAATTTACTTAATTTCTGTCCAGCCCTAAGCATGTTTTTGCCATTATAATGACAGATCTCGTACAGTCACATGTATTTGCTGAAAAAAGGAAATTCTTAAAGTTGCCCTCTAAATCTTACTTAGATTTGTAAGGGTTCAAATGGCTAAATCTGTCGTGGGGACAGAGCCTTCTCTGTGGCGGCCCCAAAGCTGTGGAACAGTCTTCCTCTCCAGGTCAGAGCTGCACAGTCTGTTGAGCACTTTAAAACATTATTTAAAAACCTATTTATTCTCCTTGGCAAATGTCCCAGCTAGGCAAGAATCCTTGGCTTTCTTTTACTTTTTTACCCTTTTATTTTTCTTTTCTGTCTCTAACTCTATTTTTGGATTGAGTTTTATTACTATTTTATTGTTTTATTGTTTTTAGTATTTTATTGTTTTCATTGTTTTTATTTATAACTATTTGTGTATGATTGTATTCTATTTTAATAATTGTACAGCACTTTGGTCAACTGAGGTTGTTTTTAAATGTGCTCTATAAATAAACTTTGACTTGACTTGACTAAACAGGCATTGGTCACCAACAGTTTTGAGTCAAAATAGAAGCAGTATAATCTCCTGGTGATCCGACATTCGAAAAATATACATAAATCAGATAAAAAATGTACTTAATTTCTGAGAACAATCATGTTTTTTAACATTATAATGACAAAGCTTGTATGGTCAAATGTAGTCACTGAGGAACACGAAGTGACTGTGTTGTTGGAGAGGGGAAAAAGTAATTGGTTCTTGACTGGTCGAGGACTGATCGACCCAGTGATGACCTTACTGTCTCAAGGAAACAGACCATTCAATCACTGAAGAGTCAGATGGTCAAGACCTCATCTGGAGGTTCAAAAGATCAATCCACCTGAGAGATGCTGGAGAAATTGTTCAGGACAAGGTTCATAAGAAAACCCAGATTGCACCGTGTTGCTGTAATTGATACACTTGCTTTCTGAAAATGAAGCACTCCCAGCAGCCACCAGCTGAGGCATGGATAGCATACAAGAGGGATTCTGGGTGTTGTTTAGCATAATTGTTTAAAGAATCATTGTCTGCGGACTGTTTTCACTTGTCTATTTTTGTCTCTGTGTTGTATGTATCCCACAAAATGGCAGTCTTAGTGGCAATCAGCTTCCCCCCAAAGAGTGTCAGTCTGCCTCCTCTTCCCACCCCCGGTGTCTTTTGTTCGACCGTCTTGTCAGTCCTTTTGTCAGGGGATGCTAATATGAGCGTATCAGTCATCAGGTCCCATGCCCAATACGCTCTGGGAAGTTCCAACACGAAAATGACTGACTGACACTGAACGACTAACAGCTCTTCCCGCAATTCTGTTGCTATGGTTACTTGTTTTGTGCATTTGTAGAATAGATTTCATTTACCCAAAAAAGGCAAAGCCTACAGGCACTTGATGGGCTTGACTGTATAATGTGTCAGTATGTAGCAGATCCCACCGGATATGCATCATGACTTGTATGTATATAAGATGAAAAAGTGAATATTAATACACCTCTGCAGATAGTTTAATCACAGCAGCGAGACAGTTTCCTGTTCAGCCCCTCTGCAACAATTTCTAACCAAAGCCTCTCAATCTCCTTCCCTCCCTCCTTCCCTCCCTCACCAACCACTTCATGCATTCTTTACACCTTTTCTCCCCCCCCAAGCTGCGATCCAGGGCTGATTTGTAAGCCGGAGCTGCTCTTTTGCCTGCCTGACTGGCCGGCTGCCATAATAATTTAGCTCATAATGAGGTACAGCTCCAGTTAATTACAACAACAGCTGTATTTTGTTGTTGATCATACATTTACATTTCTACACTCTAGAAAGTAAAAAAGTCTCATGCAGAGAGTATTCAGGAATTATCCCAACAAATGTGTTTTAAGTAATAGACCCTTTTATCTCATTTGTGTAGTGGAACCATCTGTTTAAGCTACAGATTGCACTCTGCTGTGAAAACATTGTGCTTTTCTCTCTACTCTCGGCGCTAATTAGTATCTGGAGACGGTTCATGTACTGGAACGGCGCTCACTCAGTCAGATCCCAGAGACCTCAGGTAAAATCCCTCCGAGATCTTTTAGCAACGACACCAAGCAGGCTGTCTGCTCAGAGGGGATGTGTGCAGCTCTTATCCAAGGTCCTTCTTTGTGTGTGTTCTCTGCTCATCACTTTGTCTCATTGGAAGAGGCTCTCACAGGCTCATCAGATACTCAGGCCACTGGTAACCACATTTAGCAGGCAGTTTGCTTCGTGTTCTAGGGCTGGAAACCTTGGCATCTTTGCATTTTAATTACTTTCACACTGAATCCTCTTGAACTGCTGATAAACTAGTCATTTGTTTTTGTTTTTGACAAGTGTGGATGGGCAAGGATCCCAGGAAAAAGAAACAAAATGAGCCATGGCATCAGAAATCTAAGTTGCACAACAAGTCCACCTGTTACCAACACACATCGCTCAGCTTTTGTGCAACTAGTCCGCTTACAAAGCAGCACCCAGTCCTTCACCCTCCTGTTGTCCTCAGGGTCAGTTTTGACTGGTATTGGGATTTTTTGTTGTTGAGGAATATGGCTTTATTTCATAGATTGTATAAAATATACACAGGTCTCTGAAAAGCAGACATGGAGATCAGAGTGGGTGGCTCCTGTGGCTCCGGCCATCTTGGCAGTGCACCCTCCTCACAGTTGTCATGAACCAGGAAAGTAGCTGAAGAGACTGTAACAAGCTGTCAATAAGGATTGACTCCCTTTTGGAGCCAGTCTCGTGTGGCCAGTCAAGGAACAGCAGCTTTTGGTACTTTGCATTAGCTTCTCTCTTCAGCCCTTGGTTTCTTTTGTCTAATTGCCACAAAATAACATACACCCATTTTAAAAATAAGTGCCAAACTTGTGGTAAATAGTTGAGTTGAAGTTGGCCTAAAAGGAATACAGAATTACAAGATAATGTATACTTTATGCTTTATTAAAAAAAAAAAAACACACACAAAAATGCACGATTGACTGGAAGACAACTTGAAAGTTAAAGAGACAAATCATCCCCATACATTCTTTTCTCTTACCTATAGTGCAATTTAATCATCTAAATGGTTTTTCTTGATATTCTAGTTCCAACATTAATCTGCTCACAAAACGGTCTGTGGATTATCTTGAATTCTGGAAAGAGACTGCTGTTTTTCCGAAGTATTTTTGTTGAGCTTTGAGCACCACAAGCGAAGCGCCATCTTGTTTCATTATACTCAAGAGAAGAAGAAGAGAAGGCAGACATCTCTATTGCCAATATCTCCAACACTCAGCAGCTCACTAAAGCAGTCTAGATTGATTTTTTTTTTAAAGCACTACAGGTAGTGGGAAACATGTATTTTTTAAAATTTTGTTGTGAGCTGTCCCTTTAATTTCTTCCTTCCTTTGTCAGTTTCCTCTCTCAAGATGTGCAGTGTGATTACAGTAAGCCTCATGCTGGCACTTCTGATCTAATAATATTGTTTAAATCACTCTTTTGTCCATAAAAATTACAGCCTTTGATTGCTGCATTTCTCTCTTTTTGATCCTCTATCCTCTCAGTGCTTCATTTCACCCCAGTGTAAATGGGGAGCATTGATTTCATCTCTATTTCTGTTCTCCGCTTTGTCTCTCTATTGTGTGGCCCATCTCACTGGCTCCCTGTAGCTTCTGAGATTCTCTATGATAGCCATATTCTTGCTTACAGCAGCTTTAAGCACACAATTTCTCTATCACAACTCTATCTATCATTTCATCCCCCCCCCCCCCCCCTCTCTCTCTATCTATCTTTCTCTCTCTCTCTCTCTCTCTCTCTCTCTCTCCCTCTTGTCCACTGAGATCATCAGCTGCTTGCAGAGCCTTTCCCCCCTCGAAGCCATATCTGAATCTCAAACCTTCATATCCCCAGTGGTGGAATGAACTGCCCACCACTGACAGTGTACAGTGCCTCATCTCTTCCTATATTGTTCTCTTTAAAGCTATTTTACGCCATGATGTAATTTTTCATTCTTCATGCTCCAGCCGCTACTTAAAAGATCTTCAAGGGCAGAGCCGACATAAACATTTTCATCATGTGGCTTGCAGTCAGCTGCCATCCAAGGGGGTGTTTAAACAGACCTGTGCACCAAAGTGCAACCTATAGGAAAAACATAGGAAGAATGCAAAAGGAAAACAGTTAATAATTATATGTGCATGATGAAAATACACTAACAATCATCTTGTGTGTGAGTTCAGAATAAACTTTCCTTGGATTTTTTTTTCTTATGTTTAAAAAAAAAAATCATAAAACTTTTTAGTAGTAGTAATAGTAATTTATTCTTCAAGCCCATAGGCGCTAAGAGGAACTAAAAGGAAAAACCTTTTTAGTGTAATCAAGTCACCCACTTCAAACCAAGAAAAAGGTCTCATTGCTGAGACTCAGGAGAATTTAAATGTCAAAATGTGCGGTGTATTCAATTTCAAAATAAGTGGTAGTCTTTCACCTCTCAGCAAACAGCTCCGCTTCTGAGAAAACTCTAATATGATGCTCTTTGGGAGATTTCCTCACAAGTCACATGTGCAAACAAGGGTATTGAGTCCAAACCGCCACAATTGACATACATTCTGCAGCCTCTGCTTGGTGAAGCCAGTGAGAGGACCACCTCGCTGAAATGTGCTTCAGGCTGCTGTCTTAGCGCAGAACTGTCTGAGTGACAGAGACTGACAAACCCTCCGTCAGCTGTGTGTCAGCACACACACATGCACACACAGTGGAGCAGAAAGAACAAATAGCATACACCTGTCGAGCAGAGCACCGTGTCAGACTAATGTGAGGTACGTCAGGGGAGCGCGAAGAGAGGCTAGTTCAGAACAAGAACTCACAGCAAATCAGAGCTGGAAGGGATGAAGGAGTGCACCTGGAGACCATGCTTGGCACGGACACACACGGATAAAGTCCGCATGCTCGTTCAACTGCCTGCTGAATGCCAACGTCTCATGTGAGGTATCACTTCCAGACCTCCTGCCCCGGGACATTGTTGTTGCCCAAAATTGCTGGCAGATTATCAGCTTCACTGGATGATTATGAAAGAGTGTCAGTCCTGCTTAGAGAAGAGGGACAGATGGCATTAATAGTGGTGTGCAATGTCACAGACTTCTTAGTGTACACTGTGGCTCAGTCTCAGAGAACATGACCAAGGCTTTTGTTCACAAGTTCATCATTATTCTGCTCACTATACTAATGATACTTGTCTATACATAATATATCATTCTGAGATGGGGCAGCGTTGACAGATATAGATTATTCTTGAGATAGAAATATAGCAGGAAATGGTTTGTTTTGTCCGTCCTCGGTCTGACTCAGCTCCGCTGCTGTTGTGTGAGCTTGATTGGAAAAAAAATGCTGCAAAAAACTGTAAATCATATTCAACTGCTATCAAAACAATGACAGCACAGGGGCTTGCTAAATGAGACGCTTAATATTTCATAGTGTGCTAATTTGGAAAGCAGAAAACCAAATCAAGAAGAAAATATTTATTGTCATTTGAGCTTTTGTTATAGGAAAACCTTATATCTTGCACTCGTAAGCTGTCTATTCCTTTGCTTAAAGCCTATTGAAACTGATGTTGGAGGATCTTGTATGAGCAGTTTACAGTTAAAAGAGGGATTTTAATCACATCCTATGCATTTGATTGGACCACTCGAGTTTAGCTTGATACAGAGCTACAGGCGACTATAAGCTCCACACACACCTCTCTCAAGTGTGAGATCAGGAGAAGAAAGAGGAAGAGATGAAAGGGACACAACACCAATCTTCAACCATTATAGCATGGGTACAAAAAGATGAATGACGCCCAGCCCCCCGCTCACCCACCGGTCAAAGTCCAACATCATCTGGTGGCGCCACAGTTCATCTGCATGTGCTGGTTTTAGGCCTCTTTGTGATCATTTCTGTTGTCATTGTTTTGGTTTAGTTATTTATCATTCATTTGACACATTTTGTTGTCATTTTGTTGTCATTTTGCATCTCTTCGTATTTGTTTTGTGTCTCTTTGTAGTTATTTTGACCCTTTTATAGTTGTGAGTCTCTTTGTGAGTCTCTTTGTGCCTCTCTTGTCGCTGTTTTGGATCTTTGTAGTTGTTTTGTGTCTCTTTTGGTCATTTTGAAGTCATTTCGCGCCTTTTCATAGTCATTGTCTCCTTGTAGTTGTTTTGTATCTCTTTGTAGTCAACCTTTATCTCTTTGTGGTCATTTTGCCCTTTTCATAGTCGTTGTGAGTCACTTTGTGTCTCTTTGTAGTCATTTTGTATCTCTCTGTAGTCATTTTGTATCTCTTTGTAGTTATTTTGTATCTCTTTGTAGTCATTTTGTATCTCTCTGTAGTCATTTTGTATCTCTTTGTAGTTATTTTGGATCTCTTTATAGCCCTATTATAGCCGTTGTGAGACTCTTTGTATTTGTTTTGTAACTACTTATCATAATTTTGCGTCACTTTGTAGTTGTTTTGTCTCTTTGTAGACATCTTATATCGCTCTGTGGTTATTTTGCCCCCTTTTATAGTCATTGTCAGTCAATTTGTGTGTCTCTTGCAGCTGTTTTGCATCTCTTTGTTGTTATTTCGTGTATCTTTGCAGTTGTTTTGTGTCTCTTTGTCAAAATTTTGCATCTCTTTGTAGTTATTTTGCCCTTTAAGTAGTCATTGTGGGTCTCTTTGTGTCTCTTTGTAATTGTTTTGTATCTCTTTGCAGCCATCTTGTATCTCTCTGGAGTTATTTTGCCCCTTTTATAGTTACTGTGAGTCACTTTGTATCTCTCTTGCAGCTGATTTGCATCTCTTTGTAGTTGTATTTGTCTCTTTGTAGTCATTTCATGTTTCTTTGTGGTCATTTTCTATCTTTTCTACGTGTGTGTCTGATGACATTTAGCAGGTGAAGGCCAGTGGGGCCCCTGGGCCTGAACCCGTTAGGCCCATCCAGTAATCCATCCATGAGAAGAAGAATAAATTAGCAGTGTAACACGTATAGTATAGCAATTGCATAGATGTACTTAATCAACAAAAGTGTGTTTTTTTATTACTTAACAACAAGGCAGTCTTAAAACAAAACATACATTCAGGAGATTTTTGATAGCATGTTATTCTTAAACTACTCCAAATTGTTTAAATGTTTTTCCATAACTCAATTTCAAAAATATCTGACACTATGAGGGCTTAAAGATCCCTGTGTTATGGCATATTAATATGTAAGGATGTGCAGGGCTTGGTACACGTGTGCACACTACAGTGTGTTTCTAAAGTATGTTGATGTGTTAATGCCAGCAGAGGCTTCTGCTTAGGAATGCATAATGCATGCTGCTTCCTGTCTAAGTAAGGACAAAATCATTTTTTATTGCCACCAAAACAGAATGATTCAGAAACCCATGAAAACAAAACAGATGCAATAGGTTTGTGTGAGAAATATATATATATTTATATATATGTATAAATAACACCGGCAATCTGTGCAGCTGCAACAAGGTTTGTGGGCACACTTGAGAACTTTACATAATGCACGAAGCAGCTTATGATTTATAGCCGACTGAAGGTGTGGTATATAAAAGCTGATGCGCACTTGTGTTAGAAAACGAGCTGCTGTTCCGGCTCCTGACCTCTCCTAGATCAATGCGTGAGCGTAACCTGTCTTGTCAGAGCAGTGAGCCCGTTTCTTGTAGGTCATGTTCATGTTCACACATTAACACTCAACATCCAGGCTGTTGGAGGGCAGAGAGGGGGAAAAAGGAAGCATGGCCTTAGGGTTCAGGATGGTATTTTGATTTGACGCGCTACTTTTCAGTTTGAGATCTGGATGTTTTTTGAAGATTGCATTTCTTTTTCTTGGGCCAGCTCCACAGCAGGGTGTAAGTAATATCCTGCACTATACAGGGTTCCTAATGATGCTGACACAGACTGGGAGGTGTATTTTACCTCCAACAAAGGCAAAGTAATTAACACCAGTGAGGCCCTAGTCCGAGTTCTCTCTCTCTCTCATTTTTGTTGTGCGTGTATCAAGAGGCTTATAGTGTGATTACTTGTGTGGTTTGGGGGGTTTTGTTGTGAGAGGCTTCCTTAAAGAAGATAAGAATTGAGTCTTCTCTCACTCCATGCGGCTTTTCTCCTGAGCTTTTTTCATTTTTGTTGTTGGCATTTTTTAAGAACTTGAAAGGTTGCTGGTGCAATCCAAAGTACTGACAGTGCCCAGCAAAAGTTTCAAAGTGTCCCCAAGCAAGAGTACCTCATCTTCTCTTCTCTCTCTTGCATCAGCATATTCTCAAGACACATCCTGAAGACTGGTTAAAACCTGCTGAATCAATCCAATCATTTTCATCCTCATCCTCAGCCTGTGCTCCAGAGAAACATATCTATCTATACAGCAAGAAGCGTCTGTGTGTGTGTGTGTGTGTGTGTGTGTGTGTCTAGGGCACTCTGACCGTTAGTCAGACTGACCTAAGATTTCATATGCGGCTTGCTCATGGCACGAAGGAGTACATCCTCGATTTCAAAGATTTTTGAATTCATTTTTCAAAATATCATTATTTACGTAGGACGTGTTGCAGCATCGCACTGTTTCCCATCGGACGCCTTTTAGGGGAGCTCCGCCCCCATTGTGTGATAGGCCTACACCTGGTCAGTAACACAATTTGCTCTCAATTTCCACACCTGACTCATCTCATCTGTAAGTCTATTTAGCCTACCTATCTTTCGTAGTTTTAAAGTGCGCTACAAGGTTCGATTTTCCAATAATATTCAAATAGTTCCCACCAAATATCAATGTTCAATGTGTATGTGCTGGATGGTGTGCGTACCTTATGAAAAGTAAGTGATTTATGGAGTTGCAGACGCTGTAGTGTGGCATGTAATGTACGAATTCATACTTCCTACGGGCACTGCACCAGTAGGTTTAATCAAAGATGCAGAAGAGAAGAAGAATTGGGTGCTCCCCTGATTATATAGGGTGCTTTAATAGAAGACGACCCCAGAGCCCTTTCCTTTGCATCAAACAGGTGGGACGTCGTCACCAGGGAGAAGGTGTGAAGATAAGGAGAGCGGAGAGAAACAGAAGGTAAATGTGGCGAGGAAGGAGAAAGAGCGCGTGTGTCTGGAGAATAGAGAATGAGAGTGGTTGTCTCCACAGATCATTGGCAATTGTGTATTTTGTCACATCAAATTTGACGCAAGACCTATCTGCGATTGGTCGTGTCCCTTGCCACTCGCGGCCGTGGTTGCACAAGCCAGTGATGTTGTGTACATGAAGGCCAGCCCTCTTCTCTCTCTGAGGGTGCTATAAATAGGGGGAGAGAGGCCTCGGGCTCTCAGTGTAATGAGATTAAACCCAACCAGCCTCAGCTCCCAGTGTTTTATTGAGCTTTATTTCAGAATCCATTCTGTGTTTCAATATGTATAGGGAAGATATTGAGTGTGGCTCCTTCTGCGTGAGTCCATATGAACACTTGGATGTGCATCAGTATGTCAGTGTGTATACATGGTTGTGTGTGTGAAGCCAGCAAGAGTGAGTGATAATGTGAGAGACTTGTGTGAGTATGTGTGTGTAATGTCCTCATTTTGCAACCCGCAGGGCATGGCACTTCTCCTAAAGATGTGTTCATCATGATGGTAAAGCGTTTGTCACCATAATGTTGTGCCGTCACGAAGCTCCAGCAACCGCTGGCTTGGGATCGTCATGAATTCCCCCGCTTAGCTTCCTGACTTCTCCAGCAGTTTCCATATTATGCACGTGAGGGCCCTTGCGTTGCTGCCAGTGGAAAAGTGATAGTTAACCGCAGTGCACAAGGCTCGTGCAATTGTGCTTTTGCTGAATCGTGATCTGTTAAAAGGCAGACAGAGAGGCGCACTGGCACAGCTATTGTGGCTGAACGTCTGCGTGTGAGCATGTGCTTGTGCGAATGCTTTTGTGAGTCGGAAAGTGTCTGGGGACATGCAGAGTGGGAGACATCCATTCTGTTTGGACATACTGCTGATTCTCACAGCCCATATTCCCAGACTCTGACGTTTTGGAAATGGTCTGCTAGACTCTCATTGCCTTTTTTAACCGCGCTGCTCAGGCCCCATTACCCAATCACAGCTTCTTCCTCCATCATTTCGCCATCAGTCGGGAAGCACTTGGCTCTTCAGGATCTGAATTCCCTGCTGATAAATCTATCTGTTATTCATCTCCTGCTTCTGTTCCAATTAGTAGGAGAACATAACATTATCCACAACATCTGCACCTCTAACCATGTGCTTGCACCTATTTTGAAGCCAAAATGAGTCAATGCAAAGATGCAAACAGACGTAGAATTATTTTTGCTTTTCACATTGCCAAAATAAATGTTTAAATATTTTTACTTAATTTTTGCTTAAGTAAGACATTTGTGTAACCTTGTGTCACAAAAGCCTATCAGAATTTGGATTAGATATTCAGAAAACAAGCATTTTAAAAATTGTTTGCTTATTTGTCTTGTGGACAGACTAGACTAGGCATAAAGTCAGACCTTTAATAAATCTGCATCATTATGTGGTTATTTCAGCATAGTTTTGATCCATGTATTGCAATTAAAACACAGGAAAATCTGTTTTTATTTCTGGTTCATACAGTTTTTGTTGCACCATAGTGCCAGTCATCCAGACGCAGTTTCTGGAGAATGTGATGAAAAAATCACAGAGCTGGTGTCCTGATGTAATGGAATGGGCAAAAAAAAGACAAAATTATGGAAAGTCTGGAGTCAGTAATGTGAAACAGAAATACACGTTTCTTGGAAGAGGTGTGAGGTGTAAACAATATTCACTCATCATTAGAAAACATTCACTAGAGGTCAATGGAAGAAAAAGACAAATTGAGAAGGAGATAAAAAAAACAGCAGGAGCAAAGATAAACACAGTAATGCAACTAAAAGCAAACTGCATCCATCTTTTACAGTTGTGTTGACACATCTCTAAGCTTTTATTTAGCATAGTCAAAACAACAACCTCTCCAGATGTAGGAGTTTTGGTCAGGTCTGGCCACTAAAGCGTGACTACTGGTGTGATGTGATGTGATGTGAGGACAAAAAGTGGAGACAGAAAGAGTGCATTTGAAATTAGGGAACATTTTGAAGGTCTAGAATTATAGTACTGATAAAAGGGAGAATATGAGGGAATGACATGACAAAAATAAAAATGACAGACATATGACTCATCAGACAAGCATGTCACATTCACTGCCCCACTGCAAGGCAATGGCCCTGAGGCACTTTCAGGACAAACAAATCCACACAGATAAGCTCGCCTCTTCCTCACTGATGGTAACTGCTATCTAGGATGATCACACTTATTTCCTTTTTGTTCTTTGCTCACATGAGTCTCCCGGTTAATGCCTATTATAACTGCACTATAATTGGAGTACAGTTTTTTCTAATTATCCTTATTAAATTTATGGTATATTTAATCTCCAGGTAGGTAATTTACCTAAACATAAAATACTCAGCGTTTGATTTTGCAAAACTGATTATATTTTTAATCTTTTGAAGGTGCAATCCTTAATTATATACTGTAAATTCATACATCATAGTAGGTGTGCTCAAAAACTGGGTAATTTAAAGCAGCAATAATTCATTAGGGTCTGAGAACACTTATTGCACCTTTCAGGTCTTTATTTTGCAACCACATAGGGCCAAGTCACAGACAGACTACATTAATGAGTAGCTGGTTAACACGGGACACCAGACTGTCCTCATCCCAAAATTGGCTGTACAGGATGTGACTGAATGATATTAACTTAAATTAATATGTAACCACAACACTGACTATGTAACAAAAATACAAAAATATGTAATAAAAATAAATAAAATAAAATGTAAAATGTACTGCCCGCACAAAATAAAATACGCATGTATACAAATAAAAACAAAGAAACATAAAATCAACATAAAATCAACACTCTACATGGTGTTAAAAGCCAACGAGAGGAGGTGGTTTTTAAGAAGAGATTTAAAATGAGACAGTGAGGAGGCCTGTCTTATCTTTAGGCATGAGGACATTTTTCAGGAGACTGTCTTCAGCACTTTTTGAACAAGTGCCCACAAGTGTCATGAATATTGGAAAAAGAAATTGGGTCTCCACATGCTATACATATTGAACTATTTGCATATTTATAACCTCTACTTGCAGACTCACCTATCGTTTCCTCTCAGCTCTGTGAAAACAGCCTGCAGTGAATATTTGTCACGTGACCGTTCATCTCAGCAAAATCGATCAGGCTTTCAAATTGCATTGAGGAGCGCAGAATGTAATGTTTTCAACAGTATTCCGTTATTCCAAATGGTTTATTTTTGGCAACGTTTTAAATGAGAGAATAAAGTGATTTTGACAGCTATATCACAATTTTAGGCTTCGTTTAGGTTACATTTAATAGAAACTGTTGTTACATATTATCATATATTTGGAAAGTTCAAAGTGAAATGATAATTAAGATTAAGATGAAGATTCCCTTATAAGTCCCACAACGGGGAAATTCAACCTCTGCATTTAACCCATCCTTTTTGACACACTAGTAAACACACTGCTTAAGAGCAGTGGGTAGCACATTCTGCGTGCCCAGGGAGCTGTTTTGGGGGGTTAGGTGCCTTGCTCAAGGTCAGTCCCTGACCTGTCCGTCCTGGGATTCTAACTGGGGACCCTATGGTTACAAGCCCAATTCCTAACCTCTGGGTCATAATGCCTTTTTTTGTTCTATGATAAACGATCTATAAAGAAAACATACTTTCAATCCAGCCAGTGGGGCGACGGGGTTTATTCCCTAATGTTACCCACGTAGTTACTGTTGTGACTTTGACAAAAATGATAGAATCCTTCCCTTAACAAGTCGTTTAGATGCCTAAATCAAATCAAACTATAACCCTAGTGTTGTAAGAACAGAAAACTATTCACCCATCTGTCTGTCTATTTTTTCTCTCTTCACATTTGGCACCACCATCCATTTGGACTCACAGATGAATTGATTAGATTTTGGGGGTCAAAGGTCAAGGTCCCTGTTAGAACCATAGACTGTATAAATAATGGACGTAGTCACCGTGACGTCACCCGTTGGTTTGTGGCCCGTTTGAGGGATCGAGTTCAGCATTACACTCGTCGCCATCTTGTGTCGCCATCTTTTTTTCGGAAACTGGGAGTGTAACTGTGTTACAATATATTTAAAGTTAATATACGGTAGTATCCTGTGAACAAAACAAAAAACAAAACAGTTTGTGTGGTGCACTTACGTTCCTTCAGGCGTCCCTCGATGTCCTCTGCTCAGTCCGAGTTCCTTCATTGTGATGCTGCTAAATGTTCCATTACCTTTTTCCTGGATTGTCCACTTGCCATGTTTTTAAAGCCCTTCACACTCATATAGTGTGAAATGTCTCTGTCATCATGTAGGCAGGCGGTAGAAACAGGTCCGTTTGTCTCTGACTCCATCTCTTCAGCATGAATACGATGCAACATGTCAAAGGAAACCAGAATTAAACTGATTAAAGCCTTAGCCAAAACGGCTCCTCGTTACCCTAAAATTTGGTTCACCCAATCCCATGACAGACTCCACCCTACCAGACCATATTTGGACTGTGGAGGAGCCAACCTGAGTCAGCAAAGTCGCTGCTAATTCATGTTAGCATTAACTGAGATGTTCATTTTGGCTAGCAAAAAAGAAAAACAAAATGTATTTTACTCACCTAAGAAAACTGAACAACGACTCCTTGAAGTGTCTATAAGTCCAAGCAAACGCTGAACAAGACATTTTTAATGAACAAAACGTTCAAATTAAAAAAAAAAAAATTATATATATATATATATATATATATATATATATATATATATATATATATATATTTGCCTCACTGCTCAGACCCGGAGGTTGCCGCTTGGTCAAAACAAGTTAGGATTGGGTTTACAAGATAGATAGATAGATGCTGATATAGATGCTTCATAGATAAATAGTCTCTACAGTGAGTACTGAAGCTACTCAAGGGTCTCCTACCAGTTGGACGTGTCTGGAATACCTCCAAAGGGAGGTGACGGAGAGACATCCTGATCAGATGCTCGAACCACCTGAGTGTGCTCTTTTTAACCTCCCTCCGGACGTCTGAGCTGTCACAGGCTGAACCCAGCCACCCTACAGGGGAAACTAATTTCAGCTGCTTGTTGCAATCTAAGTCTTTCTGTCCTTACCCGAAGCTTGTGACTATACGTGAGCGTACATTTTTTTCTTTATATTGCTGGCTGTTTTTCTTAATTGTATCTATCAACTTGAGTTTACTGAAGAGTGCCTTGGTTTTTAAATTAGTTTCTTACTGTAGAGCACTGTCACTGGGCTGAATACAAAGGACAATACAGCAGAGGGAACAAGGGGGAAGCCATTCACTGGTGCATTCACTTTTGTCAGCCACGCCATGAATGCATTACAGGACAATTCAAAACATCAAGCTAAATGGACCATATCACAGTGTGTTCAAATCAACCTAGTACACTTTCTCACTCGGCTGCACCCTGCCCAGCGTTTGTTTTTGCACCACATTATATCAGTAATTATCTATCATTCCAGGGTAATATGCAGCCAACCATCTTTGTGCGGCGGAATATGTATGACGAATTGGTTGCCAAGACTGCTTATTAGTCTGCATTTCACTTCTAGACTGGATTAAATATGACAGAATTGGAAATTACAGAAGAAATATGTAGATTTTCAGGCAATGAAACACACAATGATAGATAGATAGATAGATAGATAGATAGATAGATAGATAGATAGATAGATAGATAGATAGATAGATAGATAGATAGATAGATAGTGACACAGAGGTAGCTCTCGATGACTCACACTTCTCTCTCTCTCTCTCTCTTTAGTCTGGATTAAAATAAAAGAGGCCCAGCTAAGCAGCCCCAGCCTGCAGAGAGGGAGTTACGCGCTCCATCTCAGAGATAGGGTGATGCGCTAAAAATACCACTCCTTGTGTGGGCTTGTTGGGAGGGGGGGGGCAGCATGAGGAGGGAGGTTTATGGATTTGGTGGTATAGTAGAGACGCCAGTGCTATCACTAGTTCCTACAGTCCAGCTTCAATGCATTTACAGCTTCTTTCAGCCGTTCCTTTTCTCATCATCTCTGCTTTACAATGTGCACTAATTGGGTTTTCTAAGCACTCTTCCACTTTCTAGGAATGCTGGTCAGTGCAATTAAAATCTAGTTCATTAAGCATAATTCAGCAGGATACTGCTTTTATCTGGTTGACCTCCATTCCTTCTTTCCGTCACACCCCCTCCGCTGGCGTCTGCTCTCTGAGAAACTCTATTAAACATCAAAAGCAAATCAATATCCTTGTATTGCTCCCGCTGCTGCGGAACAGTTACTCTCCGCATCAAGGACTTTGTCTCTCAACTCCTAATTTATCTGCATGCGAGTGGCAGAAAGCTAAACAGAGTACCAATTGAACACATCTCTCCATCTGTCATCTCTCAGGATGGTTTTCTGTGTCAGCTGATCCATCTGTTTAGCCAAGCCTCAGTCACCACAACAGCAGAGGGGAGGAGGAATACAGGGGAGCTCCTGTTACACAAACCTACAAGGTACTTTTTGAGAGGAACACTGCTCATTAAACAAACAGTTTCCCCATGTCATATTTGGGAATGAGAAAGCTGGTTATAAAAAGTGGTTTGTTGAGAGTCACGACTCTTAAATACCTACCTTTCACACTAAATGGCCCCCGGGGTCGCTAGATGGATTTACATATAAAAGAGTAAAGAGCTCCTGTAGGGGTAAGGATGAAGAGTGGAGAGGGAGAAGCAGGAGAAAGATGAGTCTCTGCTGGTGCTGAATGTTCCCAATCAGAGTTGTGACTAGAAGGACACTCAGAGAGTACATATCTTACAAATCTGCAAGCACACCCACTATATGTCTATATATATTTCCAAATTTATTAGAAAAATGTCAAAATATGGTTGTGCCAAGCTGAAGCCTTACGGGGAAATGTTAAACCATTGCACCAGATGTTTAAAAATTATTGCCAGACTAATTCGCAAATGCATTTAAGTTTGGAATATCTCATTCATTTTTGATTTCCAAGGGATGATTGCACAACAAAATGCCCACTAACGAAACGTGTGACATATGCTGAGTGACACATTGGAAACATTTCACATACCTAACATACAGAATATTTGTGAGAATCACAATACACTGTCATATGCATATGTAAAAAATCAACTGGTTAGTATGTAATAACATAGTGTACAAGCCAGTAGTTTTTCAGTAATTCCGCTGACAAACAAACAAACAAACAAACCAGAAACATCACCTCCAGTGGAGGTAATTAATCCTTTTGCATGTAGCCAGAGTAAAAAAAGACAGTGAGAAAGACACTCCTACAGGCAGAAGGACTGACAGATAAAAGCCACAAAAAGAACGAAACAGAAAATAATACAAAATTGTTCTGACCTTGTTGCCCTATTTTTAAGACATGCTGCAAAAGTGCAGCCGACAACTGCAAAATAGTGCGCAGAGACACAGAGTACTTGGAAGGAGATTCTTATTCTTTTGGCTTTACTCCAAGACCATGTCTGTAAAGATTTTTTGCTCTTTTCATACGTCTCACGATTTTAGGACACCAAAGCAGGAAATTATCCTAAACATGCAGACAAGGCAACCAATGAATTTGTATGTCCAAATAGTGACATAATGTTGACTGGCCAGGTCAGTCCTCTGAACTCAGTCCAACTGAGCATGTGTTTGACTTCCTGAGGACCAGATTGAAGGCAAAAAGGCTGTAAGTGAAGATGGCTGATGTACAGGCCTGGCTACACTTTGACTGCAAGGGTTTGCATGAAAATGTAAAATATTACTGACTTACTTTCTGTCCTCACAACTCATTTTTCTACACTGTTCATCTGACATATTTGTAAACAACAAATATGTGTAGATGCCCAATAATACTTATATTGTTGCATGAAGGGTGACATACGTCAGCTGAGTGCAGTGCAGTAGGCCATGTCACAAAGTTGCATCTAAATAGATCTGAAAGTCGAGCAACCCCGTGAAGCAGAAAGTGACAGAACGAGTCGGTCTCCACCTGAGGAGAGACTCCTGTGAGTTTGCAGGAGTTCATAGATCTGCTGATGAAGATGTAAAGTGAAGGACACCTCTGGTTGGTTTTCAAAGATTACACAGTGTAAGACAATCCACAGAGAGAGAGCCCACATTCCTCAGGTGAAAGAAAACACTGCACTAAGAGCTTTGTGTGTCTAATGTGAACTGGTTGGAATTTGTTTTGTACAGTGCATTAATAGATTAAGAGGGCTGGCGGTGGCTGTCCTTTCACAATGTGGAGGGCCTGTTGCTGTGAGGAATAAAGGCTGATTATCCTGTCTAGTGTAGCCCATAAAATAAATCCCTTCCCTGTGGCATTTGCCAGGTGTGTGATTGCGGACAATCCCTCCGGGTTCCTTCCTGAAAGACATGTGTTCTGCGTTTTTAGAGGCTGAGGTCGGCTCTCTGTGTTCGGCCGCCCGGAGTTGGGTCGGTGATCCTGTGGGCAGGATAATCTGCTGTAATCCCCGGCTCTGTGATCTGACCACAGCGCAGCGGAGACCGGGATGGGTGGGAGAGGCTACGCCTGGAGGAGACAGTTGCGGGGGGGGGGCACACAGGGGAGGGGCAGTGGAGGTCAGGGTTGTACTGTAAAAATATCTGCCTGTCCGATTTAAAAATCAAACAGACATTTACATTTTGTGTTGAATAAGTAAGTAAGTGTATAAGTACTGTTTGAGCATTATGCTTTTTAATGTAAGATAAAGCTAAGCTAAGAGTTTCAAGTCTTGTTTTTCCAATTTGCTTTCCAGTTCAGGCTATTATCATACAGTGATAGTTTGTAGGTATTCCAAAGAAAAGTAATGCACTGAATAAGAATGTCACGATACCAGAAATGTAGTATTCATTACCAATACCAGTGAAATTCCCCTATTCTTCATACCCAATCCAATACCATAAAAAAAAGAATTTTAATCTTCCTGCACTGTCAACATATTTGGATGACAATGAATCTACAAACCTCAGTTACATCTGAAACTCTCATTTTATTGCCAGTTTCTCTCCTTTTTTGCCCTTTTTGGGGCAACGAGACTTGGCAGTCTGCTAACTTGTTGCTCTCACTACCAAAATGATCTGCTCTGTTTCAACAATGTGAGGCTGAAAAAACTTTTATGCAGGCTGAAATTTAACCGTGGTGTTCTGTCTGGATTAAAGGGAAACTCAGCCCGGTCTCTCTCCATGCTGCAGCGCACAAAGCCTGATCATCCGGTGGGAGCTCTGTGTGCCAGGGCATAGAGGGGCACTGGGCATCCCTGGTTCCCTCCAGGGCCTGTGGGATTATAGAAAAACAAGTACCATCATGTTTTCAGAGTTTAGTCACTTGGCACCAAAGTAGTGGTGCTTGTGACAAGCCTAGCACTGAAATTTGAAGCTATCTGATGAAATTTTGTCTGGTGATGTAGCAACTTAATATGAAAGCCATATAGGTCCCCTTCAGGGTGAAAGGGAGTGATGGTGTGGCTTTCACCCATGAGACCAGTCTTCATGTCCAGCTGGAAGTTAATAACTGAAGTAGTAGTTTAAACCCTAACAATGTTTTCCCCCCTTAAACTTACCAAGTAGTTTTGGTGCTCAAACCTAACTAAGTAGTGCCATTAAGAATGGCGACTGGTCATATTTTGTAGGATATCCTAAGAACTTGTTGCATAACTTTTGGAAGAAAGCATAATAAAAAAAGATCAATCCTTTCATTATTGATGGACTTAATGCTGTAAAACTCGATGCACAGTTGTGAGTACAGTTTGTGTTATTCTTTGCCACACACAGCCACAGTCAGTCCAGCATTAGTAATGAAATGTAGATCTCACTGCAGCACTGCTGACTTATAAGCTGAGTGTGTGGGGGTAGGGGCTGAAGTGGATTTGAATTTTCATCGGGGTTAGTATTGTTTTCATTTTTTATCTGAGAAAATATCTGTGACTCATCTGAGATGCATGCATGAAAAGACTCATAACAAGCCTCCGTCATGCAACTGTATTCAAACCATACAGTCTATGATGCAAACTGGGCTTCTGCAGAGCTTTATTTTAAATGCAATGTTTGCTGGAAAGTATGCTAATAAGATAATGATGTTTCTTGGCCAACATAATTGATGAGTTTAATGAGCGTTCAGCAGCTAGGTTACAAGGAGTCACGAAGCTATAGCTTATGATTATAAGCTCTGAAATGGTTGTTGATGACTACAAATTTAATTCAATTAAGTTAAATTACTGACAAAAGATGAGTAACTTTCACTACAGATCAGATTTTACAGTGTGACTACTGACCAACCTGTCACTGTCACACTGTTTGTTTCTGCTCCAGTGCCCTGTCTTGTATTTTCCCCTCCTCCACGTATGTCATCGCATTATTCTCATCCTGGCTCTGTGAAGCTCCAGTGGCCAGATGCCCTCTCTTTGCCCATGTGGCGTGGCGCCAGCACTTTCCCTTCAGAGCTTCTGCTTCTTGTGCATTCTACTGTAAATGTCGACATTAAAATGGAAGCAGGCTTGAGCGTGCCTCTGTCTTTCTATCTCTCTTGTGATTGCCTGAGAGGCACAAAGGGCAAGCTGAGGCAAGCGGGGAAGCCAAGCCCGCTCTGGACATGTCATTTGAGATGTGTCAGTTATGGGCATGTTGCCCTAAAAGCATGCCCCAGCCTGAGAGTGCTTCATAATAAAAACCCTAATGTGCTCGATAGATCCGCAGATGATTCAACCGCAGCAATAGAGTACAGCTGTGATTATATGGTCAGCCTATAAAAGTAGCACCCTTTCCCAATTTGCAAGTCCCCCGCTTCTCTTCCCTTCAGCTCCCCTCACTGACACCCCCTCGCTGGTAGCAATCAGCCAGGTGCTAAATGCCTGGGTGAGGCACAGCTCATGGGTGGGTGGGGGGTGTACTAGAGAGAGGGGAGGGGGGGTTGAAATTGCACGTGGAAATAAGCATCTGTGCTTGCTTGGCAGAGGAGGAAGCGGGGGCAGGAAATAACTGTCATTCTCCACTGAGCTGAGAGTACGGACTGTGCGTGTGTCGCGGGGGGAGAGAGAGGGTGATGGACTCAGGCAGGTTAATCATTAACTTAGTGAGCTGAAGAGAATGAAGAAAAGGGGGTAGGGGTAAGAGATTGACTGTGTTTTCCCTCTCTCTCTCTTTTTTTTAAAGTAGCTTAAATGAGCGACTGTTGGCTCATCCCCTCAGAGAGGCCTGATTAACAGCACCATACAGGGTGATGGAGGGAAAAGGAGAGCTGACACCAACCAGACCTGTTTGGAAAATGCTGATGTGGCAGCAGCTAGCACCAGCCGGGGGCTTCCCCATGATGATTATTAATGAATAATCGATTGCAAGAGAGGGTCAGTGGAGAGGATGTATGTGAATCTGCTCTACACTCTCATATAGACTTATAGGTTTAATTAAACTAATCGCTGCATTGACTCGGAGCTCCAAAGCCCTTTGAAGCTTTCCGTATTAATGACATGAAATCGGGCTCCCCCTTTTGTTGCAGAAATGTGTGCAGAGATGAGAGAAAATGAAGTAGTGCTGCAGAACAGTTCAATTTTCCCGGCTTATTCTGCACACAAGGACTTGCTGTAAGACGATGCATAGTCCTAATTGAATAACCACACTACAGTAACACCTGTGCGTAAGATCTCTCTACAAAAATCCAATTCAGCCTGATGTTACACAGCTACTGCACATGCGATAAATGAGCTTTACATTTTCCAAGTCACTGACCACATCTCTCAGTCACGCAAAATGAATCAGAGTTGCGCTGTTAACATATCTATTACCATGGGTCTGTCTCCGGCGTGCGTCACCAAGCCCCGGTGAGTTAACAGAGTGCGGCAGTTCAGGTAGCTGGGCTACATGAGAGACAGCAGCTTTAATGTGCTCCTCTCCATCCTGACAGAGACGGTTTGTTATCTCCCATAAGAAGGAGTCACTCAGCTGGCACAAATCCCCTTCCCTCTGAAACCTCTGATCATCATGTCATTGTCCGCAGCGATACACTCCAGGGACTCTGCTTTCACATAATGAAACGCAGAGAGCTGCCCACAGCTCGGCCTATAATCACCCTGTGTACACAAGGGTGTGCACATGCATCTAGTTGCCCTTTTTACAGTGTTTGACTGAAAACAAAAGAGCTCCAGCGTTAAGACTCATCCGTGTGTGTGTGCGCTTAAGTGCAACATGGGGGTGTGTTTTTGCCAGTGTGTGTATCCACGTGTGTGTCTGCGTGTGTGTGTGTGTGTGCGTGTGTGAGAGTGTGTATGTGTGTGTGCATCTACATGAGTCACTTTGAGAGGTTTCACCAGCTATTATTGAGCTGGGACTCGTGTATTTAATAGTAGATAGAATAATTGTCTCCTCATCAGCTCTCCAGGGATTACAATAGTAACTGTCATGTGAATTAGAATTCTTGACATTTTTCCAAAGTCTGTCTTTCAAAGGCACTGTTCAAACAGGCTGTATGTGAGGCCTTTTCATAAGTGACTTTCCAAGACAAGCTCCACCATCTATCCCCCCTGTGCGTCATAAACAAACGATAGTTACTCTCTCTAGCAGGAAAAGATGGGAGGGAAAAGTGAGAGTGAGAAGAAAGGGTAAGCTACAGAATGTGGAAGGCAGGAGGAGAGGAGGAAACAGCTTGACAAGGCATCTTATCTTTACTGTGTTCTCCACTGTGCTCCAGCTTTAAGCTGCATGCTGAAAGGTGGAACACCGAATTCATGCAGCAGGTTTTTCTTGTGTTTTTTTTTGTTCGCTGCTCTTGCAGAGAGGCTGAGGGGAAAAACAGATAGTATTCACAAGTCATCTCATTTGTGCTCTCATTTGGTATGTGCAGTGTATATTCAAATTGTGACTTGCAAAGTTTGACTATCTTTCGCCTTTGTGTTTCACGAAAGTCTCAAATAAACACAAATGCAGATGTGCCGGCACACACAATTTCTCTCTCACACACACAAACACGCACAGATACACTCACGATTTAAATTGTCTAATCTGTATTCCAAACACGGACTAAAGGTTAGCTCCGCTACCAAAAACAAAAAAGTGTTTGGAGTGAGTTTTCCACTCAGACAAGCAGAAATTACGAATTAGATTTTGTCAAGAATCAGCAGCATATTAGGCTGGAAAGTGTGATCTGATCTCATTGATTTTTGTAAAGAAAGTAGAATAGATGTTTATGTTTATTACTTGGGCATACATATCTGACACACAAATGATTGCTGCCATTTAAAATCTTACATCTTACATCTCACAGGTAAATACTGGATTCATTCCATTAGGTTATTTCACATCCTCATTTCCCTCTCTTCCTCATGTCTTAGCTCCGCCCCCTGTCAAAAGTAAAGATGATGTGGGACAAACATGTGCACCGCTGTATCACCTGTCACTGCACTTCATACATCCTACATAGAATTTTGGATTTATGTGTTTATTGAAACAAATATCTTTTTCTTTTCAATTATGGTATTCAGTGTATTATTTCCGTTTTTCTGTATTTTTTTGTTTCCATGTCTGAAATGTACATTTTCTACTGGAGAATGCCCTTATGGTATGCCCTTCTGAAATAAATTCCACATACATTTGTGATATGATCACTGTCCCGCCATGGCTTTGTTTACATTCTGCAAGCTATAGATCTGGAGGTGGAGCATTTATAAGCCGTGTAGTGATAACTCTTTTGCATAGGCTGCACTTGTGTATCCTTGCCTCCTCTCTCCACATTTGAGGGATTGGGACGTCCTTTAAAACAGCAGGACTTGATAATTTTTCGGGTTAAGTGATAGAAGAGAGAGGGAGTCAAGGAGGACTATTGAGATGAAGCCAGTGTATGTTTTGCTCCACTACATTTGTCTGGCAGCTATACTTTTCAAATCACACTTTTTTCTAATTTTTTTCATTCTAAGGAACTGAAGGATGGAGTGGTCCTTGGGTTAAGAAAATTCCCTGACTTCTTAAGCTAAATAAACTTTAAAAACCCTCTTGAATCATCTGGAAAACACATCATCATAAATCTGAAAATTGTTTTTCTTGACACCATGAAGTCATAAGGGTTAACTGTGATGGCATTTCTCAACAATTTATACAATCCAACCAAACAATCAATCAATTAATGGGGAAAATAATCAGCAGATTAATCTGTAATGAAAAAAAATCATTAGTTGATAGCTCAAAATAAGATTCACTTAACCAACTATAACAGTAAAATTCTGCTTTTACATTATGTACGAGCCATAATAATTAAAGCACATTTCCCTGATAACACTAACATACTTTTACTTTAGTAACATTTGCCTTGTGGTGGCGTATTTTTAATGAGGTATATGCACTTTGACTGAATACTCCTTCCACTGCTGCTAATAAGTGAGTGAGTAACATGACAGTGCCTCAAGAATGTAATGTGCTCCATCATGACTGAGAACAACTTGGAAAGTTGCCAGATTGCAACAGAGTTGTTTCCAACTGCCATTTAGTTAACTAGTGCAGTGCCCATAGGAAGTTTGTAATAGAACATTACTTGCCACACTACAACGTCTGCAACTCCATAAAACACTTACTTTTCATAAGGAATGCACAACATCCAGCTCATACACATTGAACATTGATATGTGCTGGAAACTTTTCGAATACTATTGGAAAATCGAACCTTGTAGCGCACTTTAAAACTCAGAAAAATAGGTTGGCTAAATGGACTCCAGAGTGAATTGTGTTACTGACCAGGTGAAGGCCTATCACACAATGGGGCGGAGCTCCCCTAAAAGACGTACGATTGGAAACAGTGCAATGCCGCATCACGTCCTACGTAAATAATATTTAGAAAAATTCAAAAATCTTCAAAATCGAGGATGCATACCTTCATGCCATGCGCAAGCCACATACGAAATCTTAGGTCAGTCTGACTAACGGTCAGCGAGATATGCAGGATCTGCTGGTAACCTGATACCTGCTGTAATGTGTTTTTTTTTATTTTTTTATCAACACTGCAGTCAAGTATTTCCTCATTTTGGGTTGCAGGGTGTTGTGAAACAATGTAAAAAAAAAAAAAAAAAACCTGTTTCAGGCTGCCTTACATTCCTGTCTCCGATGTCATCACTGAATTAGCCTTGGTTGACCTAATGCACCTCGTTTGAAAGCTTTTTCATGGTCTAATTGTCACTCATGAGGAATATTAAGCTAACACTGCGTCTGCTCACATCTAAAGGCCAAGGAAAGTGTTGTTGGTGAGCAAGGCTGTTGATGTCAAAATATGTTTTGGGCGCAAACCTTGCACGCTCTTTAGTAGAACATGTAAACATTTACACAGGGGTATGAGTCAACCCCTTTCCCCCTGACATTTTTTCCTCTCTCTTCTCTCCTCCTCTTCCTGGGTTGTTTTCTATCTTCTCTTCAAATCTTCGTTACACAGCCTCTGTACTCTTGCGTCTGTTGCCTGTTACTCTTGCTGATCAGCCTTCCTGTTGCTGCAGAGGAACTGCGAGCTGCGAGATAAGGACAGTGAGAGCACATGCTTGCACCAGAGAGGCACAGGGGAGGAGATAAAAAGTAACTGAAACAACGTGAAGGGCGAGAAGCTTCCTAATTAGGACATTAACAGAGATCATTACAGTTGTTTTTGCAGCCCTGGTTGTCTCTTGTGAATGTGAGACAGCAGCCACTGCAACCAGATGGGGGACAGAGGTCCAGTTTGGGCCGGTCCCAGCAGCAACAGCAGCAGCAAACAGAGCTGAGGTGGTGAAATATCAGAAGCACTCTCTTCTGTGGCGCTGAGAAACAGAGCGACCTCAAACAAACCTGCACAGGCGAGGATTAAGGAGACCTGCATAAATCCAGGGAAGGATGTGAGAAGAGGGGAACTGGAGTTTAAGCATCCAGGGCCTGAGGATCGCAGCGCAGGATATGCATGTTGATGCACTTTGACTCCTCCGGCACAAGAGCAAGACTAAAGGGAGGATCGGGCCTTGTTATTAGATCCTGCTCTGGATTGAGGACAGTGTGCACCACATACGGCAGGTGCTGTCTGCTTGAGACGTGAGTCGACGCACTAAAAAGTAGACGAGGGGGACTGCGTGGGAGGGAGACAGCCAAACAGAGCGAGACAGACAGTTTTAAGTGGAGGCTGGGGGAGTTTTCTTTAACTGGTCGGCTCCACCAGGGCCAAAGCTGGCAGCGATGAGTCAGAGGAAGCTGACACGACAGCTGACGTTGTGGGAGAGTCCTGAGGGTCCACCTCCTGCGCCCTCTCTCACCTCACCTGTGTCACCGGCCGATCAGCCTCGAGGACACGGGGGCTCTGCTTTGTTTCGACGTATGAAACTGAACCGCAGTATTCAGGAACGCAGACGCTCATCTCACTGTACTTGCAGGTACAACTCTGCATCCAAGCCACTCATGGTGTAAACATTACAAACATTTGTGCAATCTGCTTGTAATTCTGTTCTCTCCGGAAGATTTCTGAGTAAAATATTCCATGCACACACTCTAATAAGCATATTCAGATGGATTAGATTTTGGGAAGTGCTGAATTCGGAATGCTGAAGTCTCATAATTACTCACAAAGTTTGCAAAAAATAAAATC
Organism: Centropristis striata; assembly: GCF_030273125.1. Taxonomy (NCBI): domain Eukaryota; kingdom Metazoa; phylum Chordata; class Actinopteri; order Perciformes; family Serranidae; genus Centropristis; species Centropristis striata. Next base: position 26,996,888 of record NC_081529.1, on the reverse strand, counting down.
AGGGATTAGCGCGTGCAGCTTGCAGAGTGTCCCCCTGGCAGACATTTTTGATGTGCTTTTCATTACCGGGGAAACTTCTTTAATGATAATTTGATCTATTCTCAAAGCCTTCTGGGGGAGAGGAGTGGCTCCTAATTGGCCAATTTAGAAGTAAATTCTAAAAATATCATGCTTCACGCTTAATTTTAGTAGTCAAACTGAAAACAGCTCACAACTGTGTTGACAACAGAAGTTTTAAGAAGTTTAGGAAAAGCAGGGAGGTGTTGTGGAGATAAAAGTGATCCTACATTAAAAATAGATGCTGCAGCTGCACTGCAACCTGCTTCCCTATCTGTCCTTGTCGTCCAAAAATTTGACTGCAGCGCAAAAGTTTAGTTTATTTGACGAGTTCAATCACAATAGCAAGAAAAAAAAGCATATATATTAGATGTAGTTCCATCATGGTCCCTGATATTCTGTCCATTCTCACACCACAACAAGTTGGAGGCAGCTAAACAACATGCAAAGTGTCCAAAACATCCCAAACAAACACGACAATCCATTTACAGTTCAATATACTAATTTAAAAAATATATATAAATACATGTGTATATATTTAAAAGACTGATTAAATGTTGTAAAGTGTCCTGATTTAGAGATGTTATCTAGCAATCTGTTTGACCCTTTTCTTTAAGTTTTGTGTTCTGCACCTCCCTAATAGAAAGAGGCCGTTTATTACACTCTGCAGCACCAGCAAGTGTAATTATAGAAGTATATTTTTATATATTTCACATGAAGTATATCTGAAGTCTTGTAGCAGTTGAAATGACTAACAATTCAAGCAGATTTCCTTTCATAAACATTGTCAGATAAGTTGGTATGTGTCTGATTTTGTTGTAAAATTTTACACCATTTTCGTGTTATAGGAAGCCGAACTCTAAACCTCATTTGATCAATACTGACTTCATTTCTTAGCTGCAAGATCGAATCGTGTTTCATCTGTGAGGAGTTTTGCAGAGAGCTGCTGGAGAATAAATGCTTCATGACTGCAGGTGTTGGTGAAACAGAGACGAGCGTAACCTGAGAAGCGTGTTGCCGTGTCCCCATTGGCTCCGCTCGTCTTTGGATGGATCCAGCAGATTAATTTCAGCCTTGTGTTTTGGGTTTAATGTTAATCAGCGATTGGGTGGCAGAATATTTTGGGGTTGGATGTTATACAGTTTATCTAGTTTCCGCTTTGTGTCTTGCTTTTTTGTTGCAGATGTTTCCTGATGATAAGTATAAGTAGCACATGCACATAAGTAGTGTAATTGTGGCACAAGACTATTAAGCATGATAAGGAAAAAGCTTCAACATTTGTTGTGATGTGTCTGAAGTCATGGATCTGGTACTGACTTTTAGGGAAGAAATAAGGGAAACTGCTCAAATCGTGTTTATTTTCCTTATGAAATGTTTTTTTTTTTCATCTTCAACTTGTTATGAGTTTACAGATACAGAATACTTGATTGTGTTCAGCACAATACAGCTGTTTTCATATATCCAGTCTTCTGTTTTATGTCGTTCCTACTCTCAAATACTACCTGCAGGAGTGATACCAAATTGAATGCCCCTACAGGTGGCAGGAGATCAACACGCCCTCATACCTAAACGTACCAGTTTCTATTCTAAACATGCTGTTAACATGAAAAGGTCGCTGTTCCATTAGGTTAAGGAACAAAACTTTCTTGTTTAAGGTTAGGGGGGGAAAAAGACATGGTTAGGCATCGCAAAAGATAGGTGATAAAGTAAAATAAATGAACGTGCAGAAGTTAGGTAGCTACGTCCATGGTGCAGCCGCTGTACTAACGAGACATGGTGTTGTTATTTGTGGGAGGAAGGTCTTGTTTTTTCTTAAAATATAAGAAAATTTACTGCCAAAACAGCAGTCCCATATGCCCAAAGGTTAGATACAGTATGGTAAGACTATTTTTTTTGCTAAAAAATAGATACCATTTGCTTGCTGACATAAAGACCGATTGGGCGGAGCCTAACTGGTTGCAGAGAATGACAGTTCACTAGTGGTCCCAGACAGTGCTGCAAGTGGTACAGTTGTCAAAAGAATATGAACTGTCCAAATGTTTTTCCTGATTATTTTCATGGTTTGTTAGCAAAAAACAGATTATTTTACAGGAGTAAACTAACCCTTAACAGTGCTGTGAGATTTCCTGAAGATTTGTCTGAGGATCTCTGTGTGCTACGGACAGGGCCAGATTAACACTTTGCTGTACCCTGGGCAACAATATTCAAGGGCCCCATCATCACAACCCAAGGCCATCAATCACCATAATCTGACAAAATATAGAATAAATTACAGTAATATACAGTTAATATACTCAATACATCAATAACTAACTGTCATCAAGTGCATTTTCATATACAGATGTGCAAAAGCTCATGAGGCCACTCACTCACATGTTATGTAAACAAAACACATCAGCATCAGTATAATCTGGCAAAATTGACCCACTACATAGATGATGATAATAATAATAATAATAATAATAATAATAATAATAATAATAATAATGCATTTTATTTGAAAGGCACCTTTCTTGGCACTCAAGGATACCATACAAAAAGATAGAAATAGAGAGGGAAGGAAGTGTCCTCAATTTTCACAAAAAAATAAGTAACCACTTTCAAAGCATCCAGTAGTTATTTACCAACACCTATTCCCAGCAGCACAAACATATTGAATTGATATAGCCATCACAGAGGAAGACAAGACACAAACAAAAATCAAGAATCTAGAATGAAGTATCATTTTGGTCCTCAGCTCATTTTAAACAGAAATCACCCTGTCACCTCATAATTCATTTTCAAGCAATGGCTCTGATGGACAGTTTAACATATAAGCAAGAGATAACCAGATATTTTGCTCGTGCCCACACTGCCCTGGGCCCTTAGGAGGGCGTGGGCCCCTGGGCAATTGCCAAGTTGCCCATATGGTTAATCTGGCCTTGGCTACGGACAGGGATACTGCTACTGCTACTGTGTATGTAAATGTTATTTAAGTCGTCAGAAACTCAGAGGGAAACTACTATTATTAATGACTGATCTATGAAAACAATAAGGAAATAGAGGTAAGCTAACATTAGCTTGCTAACATATAGCTAACATTAGCTTGCAAACAAATAGCCAACATTTGCTTGCTAACAGCCAACAGGGCACATTGTGAATGTGAGATAGCTTGAATGTGATAGCTTGATATTTGGACCATGTTTTCCAATTCATGTTTTTTTATACAAAAGCTAAACAATGTTACACTTGATCATCAGAATATAATTCAACTGATTAACTTTAGTGTTTGGACACCATTTAAAATGTGATCAATTATTTTCTTGGATGGAGCATTACCACAAAAAACCCCTCAAAACTTAAAATACAAGGGATTGCAAAAACAAGAGATGAAAATCATAATTTAGGATAATGAAAAAGCAAGCTAGAATCAGTTTGTGCCATTACAGACTTGAGGAAAAAATAATAAAAAAGTAAAACAACCAAATTAAGTAAAAATGAGGTACATACAAGGGTTTTTCAAAAATCAAACTGTTGAGATCAAAATCCATGTGTCATGTCAGGATTTGAAGTCAGCCCTCCGTAAGGCTGAGACCAGAACAGAACAGCATTTAAATCTAGTTTGTCCCAAATGAGTTCCTATAGACAGGAAACTCTGCTTGCTGTTGTTGAGTTGTTGTTGTTGAGATTTCAGCTTCTGCCTGAGAATGAAGATATGCTGATCTTCCTGAAACAAATAAATTCCAAACTAGGAAAACATACAAGCCTTAGTTTGTTTATTCAAAGAGATTTTATGTATTTGTATTATTCATTTAGTTATTTTGATATGGGATTTTTTTTTTTTTTTATAAATTTTTGTTATTTTACATAAAATATAATTTCTGTTGCTATTTATAAGAGGAGATATGCGTTGTTTTGCACAGTTTACCCTACCTAAATTAAAAGGGATTCTCTTTAATTTGTTAAAGTTAAGAGAAAATATATTGAGTAGTTTGTGAGTTGAGTGTATCATAACATCCCGACTTAAAACGTTTTTTCAGATTTGTACTTAGGCAAGCCCAGGGAACACTTCTACCATAGGGCATGAGGTAATACTGTAAATGTATTAATAAGAGTGTTAGGATTTCGCCCTTAAAGAGATCTGAATCCAAATCAAACATCTCAATCACTCACGTCATCTGACAGACAGCTTTGGCCCAGAGAGACGCTGCCGTTGATGTGGCTCATTTTACTCACTTAAACACGGCTCACTCTAAAATATGACTTGTCAGTAGAGTGTAATTCTCAGGGCAGCCCGGTGGCAGTCTGCCAATCCAACGGCACCTCAGAGTCAAAGCTGCATGGGTTCATGCTGTAGCGTCTGTCACATCTCCCTTTCTTCAACTTCCTTGCAAGAAACTAGAAACACTACAAGAGGATGGACGCTGAGGCTTGTGTTTGAGGCTTATTTTGTTTCTGCTGTGAGATAAGAGAAGCAGCGAGGAAACCAGTACCAAATTAAATGATGTGTAACCAGTTTCTGTCTTGTCCTTTCTAACCCTTCAGCTTTGATTCAGAGAATGGTCCCTCGCCAGGCCGCAGTCCCATGGATTCGCAGGCGAGTCCTGGGTTGGTGCTCCACCCTTCTTTCCCCCAGAGTCAGCGCAGGGAGTCCTTCCTGTACCGCTCAGACTCCGACTACGACACATCCCCCAAAACCATGTCACGCAACTCCTCCATCAACAGTGAGGGGTAAGCATGAAGCCTTCATCCTGGATCTATCCCGCCAACCTTATCGCTGCACACAGGGGTGCATCCAAACTAGGAAAACATGCAAGCCTTAGTTTGTTTATTCGAAGAGATTTTATTTATTTGTATTATTCATTTAGTTATTTTTATATGGGATTAAAAAAAAATCAAAATACATTTTTGGTTATTTTACATAAAATATAATTTCTGTTGCTATTCATAAGAGGACATATGCGTTGTTTTGCACAGTTTACCCTGCCTCAGAGAAATTAAAAGGGATTCTCTTTAATTTGTTAAAGTTAAGAGAAAATATATTGAGTAGTTTGTGAGTTGAGTGTATCGTAACATCCCGACTTAAAACGTTTTTTCAGATTTATACTTAGGCAAGCCCAGGGAACACTTCTACCATAGGGCACGAGGTAATACTGTAAATGTATTAACAATAGTGTTAGGATTTCGCCCTTAAAGAGATCCATCAAAGGGCTGGCTGCAGGTTTTCATTCCAATTAAGCAGGAGGACACCTGACTGAACCTATTCAATCACCTGAACTGTCTTCATTCAGTTGATTTCTTGAAGTGTGCTCCTGCTTGGTTGGAGCGAGGACCTGCAGCCACATGGCACAGAAGAAAGCATGTATCTTCTCCAACACAAGAGGCTTGATCTTGTGACAGTGCAAGATGTAAACATTAATGCCGCCCTCCTTGGCTAAGCTGTAATGTTAGTTAGCTCAGATGAGGTGAACTATTAGTTAGGATATTATTGTTATATCCTGTCATCCATGAGTAGTTGCACACTTTCTTGTGTGTGGTGATACGGTTGGTTGGTGGGTGAGTGTAGTTTGTTAGAAAGAAAATAGTTCCTACATGAAACTGCTCACAACAACGTCAGTGGATTATCTTGTGTCATGCTTTCTGAAAAGAGACATTGGTTTTTTCAAATCAAAAGCCAAGTTGCATCTAGTCCCATTATTTGAGAAAAGGCAGACATCTCTAGAGCTCCAACACACCTGGATTGATAAATAGCACTACAGGTAAGAGAACATTTTTTTAAATCTTTGATTTAGGGATGAACTGTCCCTTTAAACGTGTTTCTTAAACGTGTAGTGTCCACTCCAGCACAGCACAGTAACTGCACATTATCCCAATCAACACAGCAGTGGTTATGATTGCAATTATGCATTCATTATGCTAATGAAATCATGATGAATCCTCTTAACATCAACTGTTGTTCTCTGTTTCCTGGCTTGTCTTTCAGTAAGTTTAACTCACCCAGAACCTTCCATTAGTGCATTGCAGGACTATTTCTCTGTTTAGATCCACATAGGTCTTTGTCAACATGCAGCTCACAGATACAGCCTCTCATATAAACACTAACACAGAGCGCCTCAGCTGCACAGACCCTTCACATTAATCTCTGCGCTTTTTGTTTTCATGTTTTGTCCTGCAGGCACGCCGAAGACATGATCGTCACCCCTTTCGCTCAGGTATGTTTTCCTTGTGTAACTCGTCTGACATGTTTAATTGCTGTAAATGACTAGAAAAGGTGGCTAATTAGTGCAGTGAACTTGTCCCCCCCCCCCCCCCCCCCCCCTCCTTTCTGTTCCCTCCATCCCTCCTCCTTCTTTCCCTCCTACGCTGTCCATCCATCCCCCAGGTGTTGGCCAGCCTACGAACTGTAAGAAGCAACTTCACCATCCTCGCCAATGTCACAACACCCACTAACAAGTCAGTATCATGCTGTCAGACACCCCTTCCCCCCCACTTACACTCGTCACGACTGCCTGCTTAGTTTGCAGTGTGTGTTTGCTAATGTCTCCTTCTCTCTGCTCCCGTGGGGAAACACTTTTGCCATCATGATTAACCAGTTTACGATCACCAAGCTGTGCTCAAGGAAAATATGATCTGCATTATTTGGCATCTCTCCAACTCGCTGGCTCAGGACTGAGTGCAGAGAACATCATGCCTCAGATGAATGTCCCTGACTCTGTACCCAGACGATAGAGACGGTCAATAACGCTAAAATTATTCTCCTTTGTTATGCAGCAGATAGAAGCAGCTTGGGTTGGCAGGCTTTTAGCTACACATCAATATGATATATAAAGCAGTGCATAACAGAATTATCAGCATCTATAATTATTCAGTGTTGTGCCCTGGAAATGCCTCCTTCACTAAATAATTATGAAGGCTACCTGAAGGGAGAGCAGGCTTTGTCTTTGACTATTTTTGGATCCTTGAATATTTGAAGTGAAACAAGGGCGTTTTTATGCACTTTAAAAAATTCACACATTGCAGTTTTATCTAATATTCAAAGACATTTTAATCTGACTCTCCTCAGCCCTTTCATTTGTCTCTTTTTTCAGGGGCATATAAATGAATAACATACATAAAAATATTCATACCCCCCCTGTGAGCCAAGCCTTTTGTTGCCTCATCCTGTAATGCTGAATGTGTGTTGAACCCCAGCAGGGGGCAGCAGCGTGTGCTTCTTCCTCTGATGTAGTGCTGTTTTTGTCCACAGGAGGTCACCAGTGACAAGCCAACCCACTGTTCCCCAAGCTACACTCTCTGGTATGTTGTCAGCTAATTAAAACTCTTAGTGCAAAGAGTTCCACAGTCCCCTCACACGGCTGTAAGGACACACTAAGACTCCCACGTTCCCCGAATGCATCAGCAGTAATGAAAATGACTGCAGAAACATCATGTGGCTATTATTGAAGTTTTTTAATTAACTGTACTGCCTTGATATTAAGAGACATGATAGATATTAAATTACTCAACATATAATGACAAAAATAAAAAAGGATATGTGTGTTGAGAAATAGCAAAGCTCATGCTCAGAGAGTTTAATCCCTTTTCACTCATAAAAGACATTTTCACTCTACAGAAGCTTTTACTTTCACTGCACTGCAACTGAGAGAAAAAGCTGCAGCCTCGTGCCTGACATGATCAATGGCATTTGGAGGCACAATCGAAGAACTTGTGCAATATATATATACATATATATATATATATATATATATATATATATTTGCAGTTGTCAATTTTTGGGGCTATTTGCTTCAGTAACACACAGAAAAGCATCTAAAATACACATTAAGGTGTTTATTTTACTACACTTTGTCTATATGCATCTGTAGATTTCTCCTAATGACACCATGACTTTGCATTAGACAATGCCTCATTTAACTTTTTAAACATACAACTTCATGTATAAACATGTTGTTTTTTTAATGTAAATAATCAACTGGGCAAGTTTCATGGTGATATCTATTTGTTAACAAAGTTACCCTATTCATCTGCAGTGCAAAATATATGAGATTTTACAACACATATCTTGAACATAAACAAGGCTGTTTTCTCAACAAAATTTTTTTTTTCTCATACACTAAGCCAGAAATCCCTACTGCAATTTTAGACCACTTTCCAATTTCATCCCTAGCTTTATTCTGAATGTTTTTATGGAGGGATTCGTTCATATATCATTCATAACTGGATTTATATAACACTTTATTCCTAAAAACATGGCTCTTGCCAACATTTTTAGATTTATTGAGTGATAAAAATAGATTTAAATTCCCTCTGAAAAATCCTTTGACTCTGACAAGAATTTTGAACCTGATTTTATCCAATGTTAATGCATAGTAATGCATTATTTGCATTTTTAAACAGAAAATTTGTCCAAAAAATATTTCAACCGGTGAAGTTTAATAATTGTATCTATTAGTTTCAATATTTGTAATGTCTCCCCTTTAGTCCTGTTTTACTGTGTTTATTCTATCAGCGTGCACTGCTAAATGCTTATTCCACAAACTGAATAGTGATTTCTGTTTTTAAATATGATAAATTACAAAATAAAGGAAATTATACTACAATGTTGTAAGTCTTTAGCAAGCAGAAATAAATGCAATTATAAGGATTTGTGATATTTTTATATCAGAATTCATGAAAAACATCTAGATTGAAAAATCTAGTTGTCTATTTATTTATTTATGTATATCTAAAAGCGGCGTTCATTAATTTTTACATCTGATAGCTACCACGTTTTCAATATATGAATATTATACCTTTTGTGTCATTCAGATAATCATTGTTTGTGTTTATAAATATGACTGATATGAAAACCTTTTTACATGATCAGAAAACACAAATAATTTAGTGTTTTTTATGTGAATAATACATTTATTTTAATCAATCAATTTTAGATCTATAGCTTTATATTCTAAATAAAAATCAGTTTTAAATTAAACATTTTGACCTGTCTTATTCTGTTTACAAACATTATACTGACACTGATGAGTATTATAAATGCTTACACTCTCCATATAAGGTGGATAAGGTGGAAATGTTTTAACTCTTGAGCTGTAGACTAACTTACTGAGCTGCAGGACGATTTTTAAATAAACGATATTCTCTCAGGCCATCTCTGCTTTTATATCACTTTCCGTGCCCTTCCTCTGTTGCCGGTTTTATATTGCCGGTCTGTTTATGTGTCTGTCCTTCCCAGAGGAGACGTACCAGCAGATGGCTCGGGAGACTCTGGAGGAACTGGACTGGTGTCTGGACCAGCTGGAGACCATTCAGACCCATCGCTCAGTCAGCGAGATGGCCTCCAACAAGGTGAACACCTGTCCTCACACAAACATGTTCACTCTCACTGTCCTGTCTCAACGCTGCCTCAGTACGGTGACTAGCTAGCAGTGGCGGTTCTACACAGGGGCCCACAGGGACCACTGCCCCTATGAAGAAGCCCTTGGCCCCTGTTGTGGCCCCTGTGTCAAATTAATAATAAAATTATCTATTCATAACGATGAACGACGGAACAATTCTTACCTATTTTTTGTTGTGAACAATGAGAACAATATCTCATTGGGCACAAAAGGAACCCAGAATGTGTCCATTGTATAATAGTTTAATTGTGCAATAAAAGCTTGTGTATGTAAAAAAAAGATCATTCTCACTATACTGCACTTTCAAAATAAAAATAGAAGTAATTGTGCACAAAAATGAGAAATGTTATTGTCTTGCAAAAATAATTATTGTTGGTGAGTCTCATTGTTTCAATCAGTGTATTTGTATCTTCCAAATATACTTAAATGAGATAAAATCCCAAAAATAAAGGTTTTGAATGCCTTAATATAATCATTGCCGTTTTTTAATGTGCCCCTCTGATTAAACACTGGCCCCTGCTTGGCCCCCACAGTAAAACTGGTCTAGAACCGCCACTGCTAGCTAATGATAAACAACTGTATATCACATGCTTCACAAGAACATCACATCACTTCATGAGAACTGAGTATTAACTTAGTTGTAGCTGTTTCACAAAATACAAACAATGCAGCTCCACCAAGGTCACTTATAAAGAAAAAGCTGAAGGAGTAGTTTTTCAAACTTACTCATTAAAATACTGTTAATAACATTGCATTTGGTTGTAAAAACCTTCATCTGGTTTGTCAAGCTTCCATTTGTTCCTGTAATGTTTAGAAAATTACTCATCAGCTGTTGAAGTGATAATGTGCGTTTGCATCTATTATTCATTAGAAGTAATAATTCATTAGTAATAATTAAAATAAAAAAAATATTTGCCCCATTTTTTTTTAAATGAAAAAGATTATCTCAAAAAGAAATTTTAAAACACGTAATGGGAAAAAATGTTTCTTGGGGGGGGAAAAAGTTTATTTTCTTAATTTACCTAATTACTATATTATAAAAAAAATGATTGTCTTCCAAAAAAATAATTTCTCTAAATTCTGATATGATAATGATGATCTGATAATGATGATAATGATCTCATTCTGGGGCAGCCGTGGTTCAGATGTTGGAGTGGTCGACTACTGGTAGTTTAGTCCCTGGCCATGGTAGTCTACATGTTGAAGTATCCTTGGGCAAGATACTGAACCTAGAACTGCTCCTAATGGCTGTCCCATCGGTGTATGAATGAGAGTGAACGGTTTACCTGACTGATGAGCAGGTGGCAACCTGCATTGTAGTCAGCACTGTATGAATGTATGTGTAAATGGGTGAATGCTGACTTGTAGTGAAAAAACGCTTTGAGTTGTCGCTATGACTAGAAAGGTGCAGCCCATTTGTCATTTTACCATTAAATTAGAAAAACAGGGCAATTATTTTTCAATGCATTATGCTTCTGTATTAAAGAATGTGTTTGGTTGTAAAGTCTGGCTTGTCCGATCTCCTCTGCCACATTGAACAGTCACACATTTTCCCTTAATATTGTTCATAAAATGACTCATCAGTGGTTGAAGTAATTAGGTGGTGCTTTTCCTACTGTTGTACTTCTGTAGAAGTAGTAATATTTGTCTCCTGGGTTTATTTGCAATCCTGCGGTTGTAGTTGTATTGATGGATATTATATGTAGTCAGCCATCTCTGGGCTTTTTTGATAATTTCTAGTAAAGCAGTTGTGTTAACCGCTGCAAGAGGTGCAGCCAGGATGATTGAATTTTGATTTGCAGTTTGCATTACTACACTGAAAGGCTTGTGTGTGTGCACATGGGCAGGCTTCTTAAGTGTGTATGCATTTGTATTTGTGGGGGCAAGGGGACAGAGGAGGAGAGAGGAGGAGAGAGGAGAAGAGAGGAGGAGAGAGCGGGAGAGGGAAGAGAGGGAGGGTGGATGTCTGTGGGTATGGAGGACATGAGAGAGGGGGAACGGGCCCTAATGCTGATGTCTCTGCTGTAACCTTGGTTGCTATCGAACAGCAGCAGGGTCTGCCCTTCCCTTTTAGTCATTGGCTTGCCACTCTGACCACAAGCCATGTGGTTTGGGCAGCAACCAATGAAATAGAGGTGATGCTCCTTCAATAGTGTTCTGTCTTAAAGAGACAGCATCATGTACCTTGTTTGTTTTATTCGAGAAATTCTTCCCATGTTGCACATCATTATTAATGAATGGCAAGTTGCCTCATGTTTCTAATCAGTCAGGCTCATGATGAAAAGAGAGAGAGATAACAGGAGAATGCTTAATTAGAGGACATCATTTATGTGTGTGCGCATACAATGTGCAGGGAGAAGTCTCCTGGGGTAAACAGAGTCTCTGTGAACATGTTGCTGCCTTTTCGCAGCCGCAGCTAAGCTACAGAAATCCTCCGCACTGTGCCAACATGGAGGTACACATGAATATTCCCACTCAGTCTCTCACTCTTACTCACACCCTTGCACACACACATATTTTTAACAGACGTACATGCTGTCTTGTCGCACATGCGTACTCAGGCTGAGAGCAGCAGCAAGCACACACACACTGACACACACACACACTGACACACACACACACACACACACATGCATGCGCCTGCAGCCACACTGCCTGATTAGCTTGCGAGAGCTGTCTACAGCATCCAGGGAAATGGCGCAAGAGGCAGAGCATTGGAGGAGGAACGGCAGCCTAAAGCAGCAGGATTAGACCTCTGGCATTTTGGCCAGCTGAGGCATGGATTGACTCGGAGCAGGGGACTGGGCTACAGAGCTATCAGGAGGCAGCCTGACTGACTGTGGACTGACTGTGTTGCTGGGATCGGTGTGAGGCGGGCTGATGCACCGGTAGGACTGGGCCGGGCCTCTGGATCCGTACCGTGGGGGAGGGGCAGCCGACGCAGGGAGAGGGAGCCTGTTTTTCCAGACCACATCTCTGGTGTGATTCTTCAGCCTGACCGTCTGCTACAGGCCTGCCTGCATCCCTCTCTGTCTCTTTCTCTCTCTCCCTCTCTCATCCTCTCCTTCCTTGTTTTTCTCTTGCTATTATCATCTGCTTCTCCCTTCTTCCTTCCCCGATGTTCCTGCTGTCATCCAAGGTCCCTTTAACTCCATCACTCGATACTGTGGTCATCTTTCTGTCCTGCCGTCACCATCACTCCATCCCTCTCACCTCCATCATCTAAATTTTTTATTACTGTTTGTCAAACAGCCCAGGTCTCGCATCATAATTTTTTCGTTTACATCTCTCTCACATTCCCACTCATCTCCTCCATCGGCTCCTCTCTGTGCCCTTCAGACGGTCCCTCGCTCCCTCTCCTTTTCTGTTTCTCTCCATCTTCCCTCTTTCGGCTCCCATCCACCTCTACCCTGCAGTGACTGTAGATTTGGGTCAGTCTGCTCAGCAAATGGGATGAGATGTAGTCTCCACAGCAAGCCGGATCCAGGGGGCTCCTGGTCTGCCCAACAGGGGGACCCTCATCTTCGGACCATACTGAGGCTGGAGCCTGACTCTGGACTGACTGGGTGGCCTGCTTTGGGGTGCTGCATGTAGGCAAGGACAGTCTGCACCAGCAGCCCCTACCCTCGCCCCCTTCCCCCCGTTCCTTCGCCCCCTCTCGGGGCAGCCGTCACTCTGGAGTGTCCCGGCTTGACTGGCTGTGGCCTCTCCTCACACACCCTGACGACGCCCTCATGCCACTGGGGCACCCGCAGCGCCCCTACTCCACTCCACTACCGCACCTCCTGCCTGTGCCATCGGCCCAAACCCCCCGTCACCCTCAACATGGGTGTGGTGGAGGCCATTGACCCGGCGCCATCCCCCTGCCCCTCGCCTGTACCAGGGGGCTACAGGCTGCCCCGCTCCTCCAGCTACAGTCCCCTGCAGGGGAGGGCAGGGGCAGAGCTGGACCTTGGTGCGGCTGCTGGAGGGGTTCTGGAGGGGAGTGGGACGACGGCAGAGCGCAGGACGCCTTTAGTGGACCTGTTCTGTGAGACCTGCTCCAGGCCCTGGCTCATCGGATGGTGGGACCAGGTAGGGCTCGGAGAGCTTGCAGAGTGCAAACAAGGCCTGGCAGTGGCCATCTTGGATAGATTCTATGGACTCCTCAAGTGTTACATCTAAGCATGCATTAACATCTATTGCTTACTCCATGTGTCATGTGTATTTTTAAGATCCAGAAGTTATGGTGTCAGTTTGTGAATGTTATGTGTTCCTAAAGAGAATATAACACAGTTGCTACATGTTGATTATATACTGAATTTATGTGGTGAAGGAAGTTTTTGTGCATCTGACAGGGGCTTTGTGAGAAACAGAGAAACTGTGAGGCATTGTGTTCACCTACATAATTTATACATGAATCCACTGAAGGGGAACAGGGATAAAGGCACAGAGTTTATTAACTCACCTTCCTACATTGTAGCAGCAGTGCAAACAAAAAGACAATATCACTCTCATTCTCCATTCTTCTATATCTCGTCTACATTTCTGTCCTTTGAGGATACACCGAGCTTCTCAAAATCTAAGAAATAGCTTTGGGACTTTGTGATAAGTAGTCTAGCCGCCTTTACTGCAGGTACATTGCAGTGTCACATAATGCATGGCCATTTCCATCCTCCACACCTGCGTCCCACATCCCTCTGTGTCTCTCTCCTGCTAGCCTGAGGCTGGCCTCAATACAGACTCGAGGAAGCCAAGCGTATTGTCAGTGAAGGACAATGCTTATTGTCTCAGGACTGAGTGGACGTTTCTTTTTGTTTATATTGTCCTCAGGTTTACCAAATGTGTTCTTTGATATGTCAGGTTTACATTAGATGAGGAACACTGGCACCAAAACAAAGGATTGCTTTTGTGTTTACTGTTTTCTTGAATGACGTTGGGACATATGAGCTACTTCTGAGCTGATAATGATCAATCAGTTGCACAGGTTGTAGTTCAGAGGAGCGTTATATTAGCACGTGTGCTGTTCAGTTATTGTTATTCATTATCAGAGGCAGTTAGAGAGATAAAGCCCTCCTGGGTCCCCCACATATGCAGGTGAATAAGTGTCTGTGTGTGTGTGTTCGTGGTCATGTCTGTGCAGCGTTCGCATGTTTGCTTCATTAGTCAGTGTCAGAGGAAGAGTGTTGTTTGTCCTGGCACTCGGACTGGCACCGTGGAAGTGTTGGTTGGCAGCTATGACTCAGCGTTACAGCATTAGGGAAGCAAAGAACGAGAGAGAGAGAGCGAGAAAGAGAGGTTTAGGCTGAGCCTGCTGCCTAAGTGTGCCACAGGGCTTGACTTGCTTTCCTGGCTCCTGGTGACTGATTCTGCCTGACTGCTTCTACGATTTGCTGTCAGAGTACCTATTTGCTTGGCCTATCATGTAACGAGCGCCAGGCTGGATAGAATGGGTGACAAAAAAAGAAGAGAGATAGCAGAGAGGGAAAGATGGAGGGGATGCAGGGAGTGTGTGAAATGGCAGGAAGGCAAAATGAAGCCTGTGACAGAGGAGGATTTTGGGGCTTGAGGGCAGTAGAGGAGAATGTTGTTTACCTCGAGAGGGAGGGAGGAGCGGATATAAGTAACGGAGAGATGTAGAGAGGGAGGGAGGAGCAGATATAAGTAACGGAGAGATGTAGAGAGGGAGGCGGCAGAGGAGGGGAGGGTTGACCTTGGTAAAGGTCAGAGACACCTGCCTACTCCCTCAGATTGTCACCCAAGCAGCCACCGCTCTCACATCAAGCTGAAGGACTGACTGTGAGGAGGCAGTTGCCACGGCAACCGCTCTGGTTGCCATGGAGATTGTTATGTGTGAAAGATCAGTCGGTAGGACACAGACTGGAGGGGTCTTGTCCAAACGGTATTGTGCCTTTGACATGACTTGTTCAACAGGTGTCTGTCAAGCCACCTCCATCTACAGAAAAATAAAAAATAATGACATGAAAGCTGAAAGAACATTCATGAGAGCACATGAGAGAACATGTTTTTCTGTCTGCAGGGATAATGTATTCGCTTAATCACATTTGTGCCTGTACTACAAGGACCTGCAGACTAGTTGTTCCTGATTTTTCGCTGTAGATGTACTGAGAAAAATACATATAAACATGCCACATTACTGCAGTATATGAATACATGACATTCAATATGCAAGCTCACTGAATTGGGGTATTGAACAGTATGTTCTGGAAAAGAGGAGGCATGATTCATCATTGATTTTCTCACCCTTTAGTGAATAAAGCCAGAATGAGGGTGATAATTTATTTTCTCATGTTTGACTCACAGGAATGTTTTGTTTTTATGTATCAGTGCAAATCTTAAGAACAATGTTAATAAGTCTGGGGGTTTACCTTAATGTGCATGTCTCTACGTTGTTAAATATGTCAGTAACCCTTTATGCTACTTTGTAGGGCACTCACTTCCTGTGTCTGTCTGTCCTTCCATCAGTTCAAGAGGATGTTGAACAGGGAGCTGTCCCATTTGTCAGAGATGAGCCGCTCAGGGAACCAGGTGTCAGAATACATCTCCACTACCTTTCTAGGTAAAGTAAACCTACTATTCATTTGTGAACAACTTCTATTACACGTCCCTTATAGATTTGACCCTACGTCAAGTCTCCCTCCAAGCTGACCTCTCACTTTTGCCCCCTCCAGATAAGCAGAACGAGGTGGAGATCCCATCCCCGACTTTGAGGGAAAGGGAGAAGCCCATGTGTCACATCAGCGGTGTGAAAAAGCTCACGCACAGTTCCAGCCTTTCAAACTCCACCATGCCTCGATTCGGTGTGAAGACTGAACACGAGGATGCGTTAGACAGGGTAAATGCACCTTATACTACTGTGTTTTATTGTGTTCATGTTTTATTGAGTTCATGTTCATGTTTTGAAGCTGCCTTGCTGCAACAGAATATCCTTTTGTAGGAAAATAAAAAATCTGATCTAAATTAAATGCATGGAAAAACAGCTGAGAAGTTATTGCATAGAAACACAGACATAAACTCAAACAGAAGATAACAAATAACACAGAAAATCACCAAAAAACAGATGTTTTCCTGTCCCTCTTCTCTACATATTCTACCTCCTAATTTATTTTTTTCATGCACATATTATTCAGTACACATTTCTGTAATATTTTTTGACCATCTGTACCCGGATTGTGGAAAGTCAAAGGTTGTCATGCTGTCACTGTTGTCATACAGCACAGGATGTGATATCACAACTGAAAAGGAATTTAAAAGCAGAAAATATTTTCACAACTTAAAACATCGGCTGTAAACAAGGGCTGGGCATTTATTCAAATTCAGTTTCAATTTTCCAATTAAATTTTTGACTTGCAATGATTATATAAACAGGATAATCAAGATAAAATGATTATTGTGCCACATTCTGTTTCACGATGCTCTCGATTGTCTTGTGTTATAAATCCAGTGCACCGCTTTCCTTTACAGCAGTGCGTTTTTGCCTTGACTGAAATATGTTAAATAGAGTTTACCAGAATGTTGTGGAAATATATATATTTAGGAGTTCTCAGTAGGTTGTGACATTTCACGACACATTTGATTTGATTTATTTTGCAAAAACTATTTTATATATCCAAAAATGTATAAGTATTAAAATTGTAGGTGTAGTGGTTAGCAATCTCGCCTCACAGCAAGAGGTTCGCCTGTTCGACTCCGGCCTGCGGCTCCCCTGTGTGGAGTCTGCATGTTCTCCCCGTGTCAGCGTGGGTTCTCTCCGGGTTCCCCGGCTTCCTCCTACAGTCCAAAAACATGCAGTTAGGTTTTAATCGGTGACTCTAGTGAATGAGAGTGTGATTGTCTGTCTCTATATGTCAGCCTTGCGATAGTCTAGTGACCTGTTCAGGGTGTACCGCGCCTCTTGCCCAATTTCAGCTGGGATCGACTCCAGCCCCCCGCGACCTCAGTCTGGATAAGCGATTAAGGATGAATAAATGCAGATGGTATTTTAAATTCTTTTTTTTTTAAAAACATTTGTTTTCTGTTTTTCAGTTGAATCATATTTAAAGATTTAAAAAAAAAAACAGTATTAAAAAGACACAAAAAAAAGGTTCAGTAAATGCGTGATGTTTCCAAAGTCAGTTGTGTTAAATAATCGTGATCTCAACATGACCAAATAATCGTTATGATTTTTGCCAAACTGAGCAGCCCTACTGCAAACATTTTGGCATTGGTTCAGCCGAGTCAGAGCAAGTGCTTTTTATTTTTTTTGTAAAATGTTTTGCAGCAGAGGAGAAACAATTTTCCACTGACAAAAAACACAATATGACACAAAGTCATGTTGCATTCTGCAAGTGCCATGCAACCCGATTCAAATTTAACTAAATAATCTAATCTGAGGAACACACAACTTTAGTGTCCTACAGATGTATAGGTGGATTTCAAATAGAAAACTGATATTTTGCTGTACTAATGTGTGTTGTCTGTTGTGCCTTCAGGAGCTGACTGACTTGAACATGTGGGGCCTTAATATCTTTCGTGTGGCGGAGTTCTCTAATAACCGACCCCTCAGCTGCATAATGTTTGCCATCTTCCAGGTGAGAGACAGGGCTGCTGAGCGTTAACTGCAATGTATTATATCATGTGACATGACTTATCTGTGACCATGACCCCTGTGGCTGCAGGAAAGAGATCTACTGAAGACCTTTCGGATCCCTGTGGATACGTTTGTCACTTATGTGATGACCCTGGAGGACCACTACCATGCCAATGTGGCCTACCACAACAGCCTCCACGCTGCAGATGTCACTCAGTCTACTCATGTACTGCTATCCACACCAGCTCTAGATGTAAATACCTCTACCGCTCTGCCAATACATATTTAAAATCTCGTGTACAGACGATCACAAAGAAATAACTGATTATTTTTCTCTCTGACAGGCGGTGTTCACTGATCTAGAGATACTAGCTGCGTTATTTGCCGCTGCCATCCACGATGTGGACCATCCAGGAGTGTCCAACCAATTCCTCATAAACACAAGTGAGTCAAAATGAGATTAAGACACGACACACAAACATGTGAATTATAAAAAGAGAAGAATTGGAAAAACAAAGGGTATCATGATGGCAAGGTCAAACAAAAAGCTACTTTTGCTTGGTTTGAATGCTAGTCTCCACAAAGAGGGGAAAGTTAAAAAAGAATCTGTATGATAATAACAGGTCTCGTCTTTTGCCGACTCTGTGAAAGTCTCTGAATTTAGAAAGACCATGTGGCACGTACCAAATACGTAATAATAGATGAGGCCACTTTTCTAGGACAGCTATTCTGATAAAACTGCTAATTTGATTTCCTTCTACAAAGGGCTTGTTTAAAATATTGTTTTATGCCAGTTTTATGTTTCAGTTTCCTTTTTAATAAAATGTATTAATCATCTAAATCAAACAATAACTAATCATTATGTTGCAAAGCATTTGAAAAACATTTTAGGTGACAATACAGCACGGACCGAAAGGAATTGAGATATGTGTTGTGACTTATACATTTATAATGAAAGAATGTAACCACACTGAGAGTCACTACATTTAACCTATGTGGTTACAACAAGTATAAGTGTTTCTATTTCATCCTTCCTACCAGAGACAGTGCATAAGCACTGAATGACTTCGTCTTGCGCATGTACAGGTAGAGTAGTTATACCAACAAAGTCACCTGTGACCCCCTGATGACCCCCGGATAGGTTATATCTTTCGGTGTCATCAGAGAATCTGTTCCTGCAGAATCTTCTCGTGAAGCTCTGGCAGTCATCCAGGTTTCATAGAACTGTAGTTACATACATAACTTTCTTTTTTCTTATAGTTTCTAATGTGTATAATACACTTGCTTTGGTTAAAATTGTCCTAGGTCTTTGCCTTTGGTACTGCAGTCATCCTCTGTTTGACTGAAAAACCTTAGTTTTTTTCCCGTTGTCGTATGTTTTTAATACATTGGTCTATAGATTGTGTGCTTCTCCATTAACCCTCTGAGACGGGATTGACATTAGTGTCTTTAAGAGGCTGGTATGGAGAGGATATATGAAGCTAGGCTTCATACGGCATCCAAAGAAGGCATTTTCAAAGGGGTCCCTGACCTCTCAATTCATGAAATCCAAATGAAAATTACAGACGTGCCCACTTTTTGCCAATTCCGTGCAGTTTGGGGCAGAAATTATGCATGTTATTTTGGCCTATTATGAAAATGGTTAATTTGAATATTTCTGCATACTGGTGTCCCTTTACAGTTCTGGAATTGCATAAAAGCTGAGAGTCTGAGACTCCTGTGGATTCAATGAGCCCAATCCTATTCATGTGTACAATTTCATTATAGTGAGACATTTTTTTGAAACTTGACCTCTCTGTATAAAATGACCTGCTGTGACCTCTAGGATAATCACAGCGTCAGGAACCTTTTCAACCACAAACTAGAGACAAAGAGCAGTCAGAGGATGTATGGCTGTCATAGGTATATTCACAATAAGGGAGGTTTCTCAGCAGTTTCCAGAACATAAGTGCTTGCCATACAATCACCAACAAAATATCTCAAAATGTTGAAAGCTTTTTGATACCAAATACCACAGCATGGAATTTCCCATGGTATTCATTTCATGGTGTCTTAATGTAGTATTTTAGAGGGAGTTTTGACAGATTCCTGCATGGTCAGAAATGGTTAAAATGTGCACCAAATATGTGTAACAAATGCTCATAATTAATCCCATCATAATGTTATAAGCCCTTATACATTGTAATTTTCAAAATTTCTTAACCAAAACATAATGTTTATTAGAGATTTATGACTTGAAAAACTTGAAGCACAGTGCTGCATCTCAACTAATCTTCAGGATCCCAGCTTTCAGATTATACACACCACTTCTATGGGCATATACTGTGGACCTGCTATCTCCTTCTAAAGATCCTCTGCCCCCAAGAAAAAAGACAGAAATGGGTCTTAGTGGGTCTCTAAGGGTCAAACCAACTGGGTAGTTGTACATTTTGAAACAGTGTGATCACAGTCTGTTTCCAACACTGGGATGGTGTGAACGTGATGCAGTTACTGTGTGTTTTTGACTCATAATGTGTCATATGTGTATGGTGCTTCTCTCAGACTCAGAGCTAGCCCTGATGTACAATGATGAGTCTGTGTTGGAGAACCATCACCTAGCTGTGGGCTTCAAGCTGCTTCACGAGGACAACTGTGACATCTTCCAGAACCTCAGCAAGAGGCAGAGACAGAGCCTAAGGAAACTTGTTATTGATATGGTGAGTGTTGTCAGCACAGTTCTCCTTCATCTCTTACCACTTTTCTACTCTATTGTTTTTAATTAAATGTATTCCTATCAACTTTCTTCCCAGGTTTTGGCAACAGATATGTCTAAACACATGAGTTTGCTGGCAGACCTCAAGACTATGGTGGAAACCAAGAAAGTGACAAGTTCTGGAGTACTGCTGCTTGACCATTACACTGATCGGATACAGGTGAGACGTCATCTTCCTTCCATTTACAAGTCATTTTAAATGACGATTTAGCCGTTTTGCAGATGTTCTGAGTCAAAAATGACATAGTGGTTACAGTGTTTACATGGACACCACTGGTACTGTGGCTTTTTGCATTTTTTCCCCAATGTGTTCCCAGTGCTGGTAGTGTTTTTAGAGCTGGCTAAAGAAACATAGGGGATTATAGGAGGTAGAACCATAAGATGCACCATTCACACACATGTGTAGGATCTGGTTATCAAGGCGTATGCTTGATTGATGGATGAAGAAGGTGTTATTTCATCTTGTCAATGAAGACAGGGAGATCTTGACGGGAACTTGATTTTTCAGAGAGGAGGAGGTATCATCTACATTGAGTTTGATGTCAGCCAGGCATGTAGAAATGTCATTTGACCTAATTTGTTTGAAAGATTTGAAATAGAGGTACAGTTTTGATTAAGAGGACCATGGAAAGGAGGAAATAGGAACATGAGATATTGGTGTCTGTACAAGCGCCAAGGAGGAGGTTGTTGTTGTCGTCCAAACGTCCGCTGGTTTCCAACTTTCATTTTCAGACGTTGCCCCACACCCCCTATTAGATTTATTCAACTTTGTTTGATGATTTTATGATTTTAAATTGGATATTACTTAACACTAATACTTGATATTGTTGCCTTTTTTCTTAATATATCTGAACTATCAACGTTTGGTTTGGTCAAGATTGCATTTGTGCTACTTGTGGCTGAAGCGTTTATACCATTTATACATCTTAAGCTAACTATTTCTACTGTTTGTCTGTCTCATCTATTTATACCAAATTGATTTTTGTCAATCATTTTAACCATTTACCAATTACTTTTAGCTATTTCTCTATTTATCCGATAGCTATCTTTTTCAGGTATATATATGTTATATTTAACATATTCAACTGTTTCCTGTCACCTTTAGCTCACTTTGTACTGCTTGATTTGGCTTTCGATTTCAACGATTTATCTACCCTTTTTAGCTATTTTACCATTTATCCAATAGCGATCTTTTCAACAATCAATGCATTATGTTTGACTAACTTTTTAATTACTTTTATCAAACTATTTCAACCATTATTCTACTGCTTTTAGATGCATCTGCTAGTTCGCTGACTAGTTTTCATGCACTCTCTCATGACTCAAAATGCAGATAACAAATTCAAATAATAAGTTTTCTTGAAACTGTTTGCAGATTGGTTGAGTACTCCACAGTCTTTCTATTTACACCCTGTCAACTGCAGAACTACCCCTTGGGGTACCAGAGACTCACTGTTCTGTTGGTTCAGTATGCCAATAGACTGTATAAAGATGGGTCTGCCAGTGTGAATCCTGACTGACTGGGCTCCAACAAGTGTTTCTATGGAAATTCTTTGATTCAAGAGTTTGAAAAGGAATTAAGGAAACAACACTAGTGGGTGAGGAGTTCTCCATTAGCTTAGGATAAAATGATTGACTTGAAAACCCAGACAAATGTCGCAAAATAATTGAAATGATTGAAGGGGATTGGGTTAGTGCAGAAACATAAAGCTTCTGCACCTTTTGGTGTAGAGAGGAGAGAATGCCATTAAGACTGACTCTACAGTAACTAGTGGCTGAGGAGCTTTTTAATTATGATGTATGTATTTGCCAATGTAGGTGAAAAAATTGTGAACAGAAATGGAAATGGGCAGGCATAAGTGTAAATGTTTATGTGTTTGGAATCTTGCAAATGCATTATAAATTAAGCATCTTTCAATAAAAGATAGAAATCTTTGCCAAAAAAAGGAGAAGGGAGGAGGAGGTGTTGAGAGAAGAGAATAGCTTGAGAAAGCTTTTTAGTTTTAGATGCAGGAGGACTGGATTTTAGAGATGCAGCAGTCAATTGAAGAGACAGGAAGTAAAAATGAAAGTAGCAATCAGAGAGTTGGTTGTGCACCACCAACTTTCCGCTGTGCTCAATGCATGTCTAAATTGTTTAACTTTGCATGCATGTAATGTAGTGTGTGACGTGCCTGTGTGTTGGTGCAGGTGTTGAGGAACATGGTGCACTGTGCTGACCTGAGCAATCCTACGAAACCCCTTGGTGTGTATCGACAATGGACGGAGAGAATCATGGAGGAGTTCTTTAGGCAGGGAGATAAGGAGAGAGAGCGGGGGATGGAGATCAGTCCCATGTGCGACAAACACACAGCATCTGTGGAAAAGAGCCAGGTAAATCATCAGCCCTGAATTATAAACACATGTATGAATATCATTCTTTGCACAACTGGATAAGTGTTGGTGCTGTAGGCGGTGTGATAACCACAGTGCAGAGTGATCTGTCATCTCTGATCACAGCAGTCATCCTCATACATTTTTAATGCTGATTTGTGTGAGTGAAGTGACACCACTGTGATTTATATGATCAGTCACACTTTTTTTTTCTGTATGCAGGTGGGCTTTATTGACTACATTGTCCACCCACTGTGGGAGACATGGGGGGACCTTGTGCACCCTGATGCCCAGGACATCTTGGACACTCTGGAAGACAACAGGGACTGGTATCAGAGCACTATCCCACAAAGCCCCTCGCCACCTCCTGTGTGCCAGGATAAGGAACTAAATGCCTGCATGGACAAGTTTCAGTTTGAGCTCACCCTGGAAGACAGCTCTCAGAGAGAACAGGGAGACGAGGAGGACAAGCCTACACCGAACCATGTGGCACAGGACTGCAGTCAAGGGGAGGAGGAGGGTAAAAAAGAGGAAGAGGAAGACACAATGGCAGAGGAGGAAAACGAGGACATAATAGAGGAGGAAGACGAGGTGGCGATGGAGGAAGAGGAGGTGGAGGAGCAGGAGGAGGAGCTGAAAGCTCATTTGGAGGTGAGATCTGAAAAGGAGAGACTTTCTGACACAAGTCCTGTAGAGGAAGAGGAAGATTCTTCTTCACAAGCTGAAGATACATGAGTTTTGCTCCCGTATCTCCCTCCTCACTTGCACACATTCTCTTGTTCATCCTTTCAATGGCCAAACCAAGAACAAATAAGACTGCAATGACAATACAGACCTTTAAATATATTTTTCAAAAAGGGAATAAATCAAAATCGCTTAAAGAGAAGGTAATTACACAGCAACTGTAGATTTGGAGCGGTGACGAGTCCTCCGACTGACTTCACAACAAACTTTAGACTAAGAGGAATTTAGGAGAGCATTAACGGCGGGCAACTGAAGACAGCAAGCGTAGCACTCTGGAGCTGGAATGCACACACACAAACACACATAAAATGAGACACAAACAAAATTGGAGTAATTCATGCAGGATACACCTACTTAATGTGTGTATGTGCATGTATCAGTCATGCAATTAAATTTGACTCACACACACACACACACACACACACACTTGACCGTATGTTTGCGTGTGTGCATTTGCACGAGGGACACTGATCAGTAATGAATCTCTTTGGAAAAAGCCATCTCTTAATGGAGTATTAACTAGTGTTCAGTCAGTATTAGTAATTCATGTTCATTAGAACCTCAACAGAAACTGTTCTCCTCAGAAAAGCTACACATCCGAGTGACTTTTTTTCCATTTCTGTCGGAAAGAAAAATAAGAAAATCTACAGAGTTGGAGGAGAAAGAGGAGGAAGATACTGAAGGAAAAGAAGATGCTGCGACGAAGGGGCCGTCGGGTCCCATACCCCTTTTCCCTTTACGAGGAGAGTGCTACTGGTGCAAGATGGCTCTGTGCCTTTCTGAAACACCAGCTTCCTGAATGGAGCTGTCGTGAAGCAATGCATTGTGGGACAGGAGTGTCTGATTTTGTTATCATTTTTGATTGTCTCTTGTTGAAGATCTCTCTTTACTGTTCATGGTATTGTGGTGTGTATCTCACACGTACAGTTTCTGTGGTGATATGTTTTTAAGCTGTAAGTCTTCCTTTTTTGCTCTTCTGGTAATATAATAACTCAGAACTCTAGATGCAGAGCAATCACTAACCGCCACCACAACCACCAGTGGACTCTTTCCAGCTTATGGTTTTTTCTTATTAGAATGATTTTTTTTTTAACTTTCTGAGAATAAGCCATGTGATGCTTTGAAGCATAAGTTTTGCCTATTTTCTATTTAACAGTTGCTAAATATGTTTAAGGGATACAGATTTATTTCATCAGCAGAACAAATTTTCACTCGCTATCTCACACCCACTTGCACTGTGTGGTTATGTCTCCTCATACACAATGATTCTCACCAAAGTAAAGGATGAGAAACTTCAGTGAGTGAGTTTTGAAGGAAAACAGATGAATAAGAAAATCAGGGAGGCAGAATGTCAGGAGAAAGAAGCGTGACTTGGCCAATAGGTGGTCTGGCAGTCCCTAATCATCCTTGTTATGTTTGATGCTTTTTTGCCTTAATGTCAGATGCAGGATACATACCTGCCAGTATGTAGATTTATAAGATATATATAATAGATATCCTAGTATATTTATATCACGTCTGTATGCTTATTTCTGTGAGTATCAGTGTGTCTACACAATGTATCCAGCATTGCATTTGGAGGGGAAAGGGAAACATTGCTGCCAATTAGTTGTTATGTTGTTGCTGTGCTCGGACCAACCTAAAGAATGTGTTGTTTTTTTTAATCAGGATGGTAAAATGACTATCTTATAGCTACCGGGAGGCATGCAAAGAGAAAAAGACATGCGGGCGGTGGGAATGAATAAGGACATCCTTTTGTTGGAATCTCACCAGATATTGATTTGTTGACATGATGTGTGCATGTGTCTGTTTGTTATTGTGTGGTCGTGAGCAAGCAAGTGAGTAACAGAAATAGAGCGCAGGATGCTAAAGATGTCATACGTGTCATTAGTTCCTTGCTGGCATCGCAACGTGTTGTTGAATGGTGTTTAGGATTTGATCAGCACAGCTTAAATAGGTCACAGTTTGTTTAGGTGTTTGTTTTTCACAGGGTAAAAAAAATAATAGTAAAAGAACATGAGTGTGGTTCTTTTGAAGGGTAAGAGCAAGTTCCTGCAGGTCAGTAACCTGAGCTTATCTGAAGACACCACAGCTCGGTGCAACAGAAGCCTGTGTGTTTGACCTGCTCTGTCGCAGGATGGAGCAGAGCTGCCGGGCCACCACACAGGCTTTCATCTAGTGGAATGGGAATCCAGGATTACTATTGCAGTTACTTAAATAAAAGATTCCCATATGCATTGGCCTTTTACTTTCAAGATGTTGCTTTGTTTTTGTGGCTTCTTGTTATGTCATAAGCTATAAAAACATTAATATTTACTTGCCATACAAACACGATACTGTAGCAATTGTTTCTTATTAAGAAAATTATTCAATTGATTGATTGCTGCCATTCTTTTTAAATGATGAAAAGAAAACCATGGGAAGTGTTTTCTTTGAACAGTTTGTGTACAGTTTATTTTTATATCATTCTGGTGGATGGTCTGGAAAATGAATCATGTGTTGAAAATATAGCTATAAGCATTACCACTCTTTGTAAATAATGTAATATGGGATTGTAAATTATAAATTTATCCAAGTCATGATGATGATGACAAATAACCACTTAAGGTTAAGTGAACCACTAAAAACACTGCAGGCCACATTTTCACCTTTTCATTCTCTGGTTATGTTTTTGCTCACTTGTGCTAATATTTTTTTAATTGTCCATATTTATTGTTAAAATCAAATATATTTGTACCAGCACTTTATTTCGTCAGGTTTTGAGGCAGACAGTGTGTTTCAGGTAGTGAACAGTCTGTGCTGGTGGTTTGGTCATTGGCAGTCACCTGTTGATTATATTCCATTGGGCCAAATCACAAACCGTCATTGTGCAGTAGTTAATGTTAACCCCTTTTCTAGAGACATAATCAAACAAATTAATAGTCATTAGTCCATGTGAGATTGAACTAATTTGACTGATAGTCAAATGTAAGCTGAGTAGTCACATAAGATGTGACATGTTCAAAGGAAATAAATGTGTCCTTATCTAACTTGGCCATCTTGTACTATCACCACCTCTATTTCTTAGTAACTTTAATCACTAGCCTGATAGCCTAAATGTCCATCCAGTGGTGGCCTAACTAGCTGGTTCCCATCTGGGTTGCTGTCAGGTTACTTTGTCGCAGACTGACTCCCTCTGTGAATAATTCTCTGGGCTTTAATTCATGTGTTTGTTCACAAGTAAGAAAGATTATTCAAGGGAAAAAACAACATGAAATGATTGTAATATTTGTAAATGATCTTGCTGTAATGTGTAAAATGTGTCCAAGTTATTTTTTATTATATTATTTTTATGAAAGTTTTTCCTCTTAACAGAGCTGAGGTGTCATTTTGTGAATAAATGCATTTAATAAGCAAACAGCTATATATAAAACAATATTATAGTATATCAGTATATTTTTCTTTTATTTCACTGTTCGGTACTGTAAAGTGTGTTAAAAATACAAATAAAGTAAGATTTTTATATTAAATGCAATACCATTGTCATGTTTGCTGTTATAAATGTGTCCTTGTATACTAGCAGTGGTGGAAAAGTATTCAGATTCTTAAGTAAAAGTACAAATACCACACTGTGAAAATACTCCACTGCCCTGCATTCAAAACCTTCTTTAGTAAAAGTATTTAAGTATTATCAGCAAAGTGTACTTATAGTATGAAAAGTACAGTGTGCAGTAGTGTTTTGTTTTACTCTTGTATAATATGTACGACTGCATTAATGTGTTGCAGTACATATTCACAGATCTGGTCATTTTAACTCATTTGTATCTGTTGGATAGTTTAATCTGCAGCAATGCATCACATCTATATTGATGTCCTGTGAGAACCATGTATTTCCAAAAAGGAACATTCATGGTGCCAGAACCTAGCCCTGTTTAAGCTTGACGGAATTTTCCAGCTGATCAAGAGGGTCTTCAAATATTATATTTTGCTTAGAAAGTAGGATAATTTTCTCAACCCATAAACGAACCATTTATCCTTGAATTTATCATTAAAAATCAGCACACCTGGAGATACATGGTTTTCACTGGGTATGACGACAGTAAAGTAACGAAAGCTGTCAGTAAAGTAAAACGTTATATTTACATCTGGGGTATACTGCCCTATACAAAGGCTACCTGCAGTAACTATGCAGGGGGTAAAACTGATAAAAGCTGCTTTAAAGTTTTCTAACGGGCCAGCCAAATGGGTTTTAGGTAGGTAAGTGATATGACACTTATTTCTACATGTATTGATGATGTAATTTTTATGCTAAAAAATCATGACGATTTTTATTTGACCGTTAACCCCAAAAATGTTACTGCACTCTGGTTTTGCATTACTGTTGGAACCTTTTACAGCAATGCTAAACCAGAGTGCAGTAACTACAATGTTGTTGTCTTCTTTCGGCTTTTATATTTTGTTTTCAGTAAATTAACATTTTCAAATAGATTTTAAGTGTATTTAAAAGTGTTTAACAACTCCATTCAAAGATTTGTGTATTTTAGACCATTTAGAAGTAATGGTTTATTTCAGTCTTATTATAATTTTATCTCACTTTTTTACTTAATCACTATCTAGATAATAATTTCCCTATTAAATACGTATAATTTCTAATATTCTTGTTTTCACGATTCAACACAATGAAGAAATACAAGGCTACACTGCTTTTGTTTTATGTTTAAATGCGTATCTATATCTAAAGCAAACCGTGGTAAGTGTAGTTACTGTAATTTTTATATGACTATTTCTCAGAAATCAAGCAAAATTGAAATCTAAAACTTTGTCACAAGATAAATCAGACATCAAGGAGTTTATTTAAGCCATAACTCAATTTCGACCAAAAATTTAGTTACTGCAGTTAGCCTTTGTAGGGCAGTATAGTGGAGTATTATGGAGTAGAAATATTGTAGGATAAAACTGAAAAAATTAAGTTAAGAAAAAGGTACAATAGAATAGCTAACTTGAGAAAATGTACCAAGCCAATTATGCACCAGCATTTAACTTGTTTATATTATAGCCTATTGTTTATTCTAACTGTAGCAACATCAAGACCACGTTAGTATTAAAGACATTTAGACTATTATTAGATATATTGTAATTATATTGGCAGTTTTGAAATAACATCTGTCCACTTACATATGATGCACTTGTTTCTTTTCGCGTTGTTTTCTCACTGTGGTCCACGTTTGTGGAACAGCCTCCCTGAAGACCTGAAGGCATCAGAGACGGTTCTTATTTTTAAGGGCAAACTTAAGACTTATCTTTTTATTTGGCATTTACTTTAACCATTTTTAGATGTTTTTCTGCTCATGCATCTTAGTGTTATAACATATTGTATTTTATTTATTTGCTCCTATTTATTAGTCTATATATATATATAATAATAATAATAATTTATTTTATTACTTTCTCCTTTTTTTGTGAAGCACTTTGTGTTATATCTCTCTTCTATTGATTGATTTTCACTCTGATATCAAACATTGTGTTAGGATATCAGCGTAAAGAGTGATGATCTATGGCAGGGATGGGCAACTGCAGGCCTGGGGGCCGCATACGGCCCACACCCTCACTTGAAGTGGCCCTCAGTACAACTACATGCATTTGAGCATTAAATCTTTAAAGTGCAGTGTAAAAATGCACAATGTTACTTCTTACAATTAATGTTGCTCTGCTGTTCTTGCACTGAAAAAAAAAAAGAAATCACAGTAAGTGGTTATTTTTTGTTTGCTTCAAACTTTTTGTATTCCTATTTATACTGTTATACATGCATTTGAGCATGAAATATGTTAAGTTACTACACTATTCACATATTTAAAATTGCAGTTTCATCATATCTGGTTAAGTGCACAGTCCTATATAAGGCCCTGTGGAAGTGTCGATGAAAAATTGTGGGCCCCTCCAGCATTTAAATTGCCCATCCCTGGTCTATGGTGATGACTACCTTCATGTGTCTGACTCTGGCATGAGATGGCTGCATCCTCCCCACAATCCTCCACTCCAGACAGGTGCCACTGCTCTCCACCAATCACAGGGGCGAAAGAAAGTGTCGTCCAATCAGAGTGAAACAAGACAGAGTGTGGTTATATACGCATGCGCATTGACATTCAGGAACTAGTAGACGCTGTATTGACCGGGTAATGACCAGCAATTAGCTTGTTTTAAGAAAGAAAATTAAAATGTTTATTTGTCCTTATCTTCCTTATTAACCGTGTACGCTAGAGGTATTATGATCTTACTGTAACCTGCCCTTGGTATATTTTTTTATTTACGTGTTATTTTATGGGTTGCTCAAGCTAAAGGTTTAGCTAAATCCGCTAGTTAGCATTCATTTGTTAGCTCGGCTAACTAACAAGAAGTCTTTGCATTCTATAGAGAAACTTAAAGAACAAGCCTAGTTTTCTCGCTTTTTGTGTTTTATAAAGCCAATCGTCCTCGTCACAGTATGTTTATAGTTGTTACAGAGTAACTTCTCCGTTAATCTGCGAATTTTGTGTAATACAGGCGGTTCCGGTGCAGCTGATTCTTGCTAAATATTGACCGAGCCGCACCACCATGATGTCCTCCTGTCAGTGTCTCCTCCTCCTGCTGAGTGCGGCAGTCTCAGCGGTGGAAGTCCAACGCCCTCGGGGTGTCCCTTTGTCAAGTAAGAATTTGTAATAAAAACTGTAAATGCAAATAATTAGACAGATCCTGTTAAAATAATCGCCTAACTAATTTTTTCAAGTTTTGCAGAAAACACAAAAAACCTCACTAAAAGTGGAACATATGACATTTATTGATTATTTCACTCAAAAAGGATGTAACAAAAGATGGCTATTTGTATAGTAATAACACCATGTGTAAATTATGTAATTTAAGAGAAATAAATGACTTAGGCAATTTTTTGTCTACATAAGAGTCTCACAAGCCTGTCGGAAACATGACATGACAAGTATCATGAGCATTAATGTTACTTCAAAGTGTCATTAATGTTCATGACACATCCCATGTCATGTTTATGACACGCTCATGTCACTCTTATGTAGACACCTTCAAAATAAAGTGTTACCATATCTTGCTTAAGTCACAAAAGCGTGTTGAAAAAATTGCCTATGTCACATTTTATTTTTACATAGGCATTATAAATCCGCTTAAGTCACACACTTGACATAGGCCATTATCTTAAAGGGGTAAAATCACATGATCTGATCAAATGAGGATGTAGGCGATTTTACCATAGGTGGCCGGCGCCATGAGGAGATGATTTAGGCAAAAAAAACCCAATTTTGACAAAAAATGACTTGGGCGATTATTTTAACAGTGTGATGATATATGTTACATAATTTGCTTGGGGGTGGAAGTTCACAATAAATTCCCTGTAGTTTGGAGCTGCCATGGCACTGACCCCTTTCCTCTGTTCAACCTCGACAGAACGGCAATTCTATGAAGAGGACAAACCTTTCACTTGCCTGGATGGCTCGCGCACTATTCCCTTTGACAGAGTGAATGATGACTACTGTGACTGCCAGGACGGCTCTGATGAGCCAGGTGGGTATATCCAGACCTGCATACCGAAGACTCCTGTCCTAGTACTTTTAAATTTTTTTTATTTTTTTATTTTTTAAAATTTTCTATAGCCCATTTCCAACAGTTAAGGTTTCTCAATATGACTATTTATCTCAAAATAATCAGGATTTTTGTCAAAATACACTTATTCTCAAAATAATGGGTTTGTCTCAAAATAATTATAAACCTGGTCAAAATAATGCTAGTACCTCAAAAGAATGACAAACTTTCTGAAACATAATATTGGCGAAAATTGGGCTTCTATAGTTCCCTGATTAAACAGTTTTTATGTTCTATTTTATTTATTATATAACACATTTATTTGCAGGCACTGCTGCTTGTCCCAACGGCAGCTTCCACTGCACCAATGCAGGTTTCCGACCAAGCTTCATCCCTTCTTCCCGCATCAATGACGGAATCTGTGGTATGTATTTTAAACTACGCTGACTATTTCTTCTCAGGTGTGTTGTGTGGGCAGGATTTGGTTTAACACTTCTGTTTCCTGTACAGACTGCTGTGACACAACAGATGAATACAACAGTGGTGCTACCTGTCAGAACACCTGCAGGTGGGAATGTTTTTACTTTATAACTCTAATAACGTCATTATGCAAATGTGCACACAACAATCTAAGGCCGATTTTCTCAATAGAGCCTATACGTGTGCTTACGTACATATTAAGTTTTTGAGTGTTTTATTTATATTCTGTGTGATTTGCAGGGAGATGGGGCGCAAAGAGAGGGAGAGCCTACAGAAGATGGCAGAGATTGCAAAGGAGGGCTTTCTGCTTAAACAGCAACTTATCCAGGAGGCCAAAAGGGGCATCGAGGATAAGAAGGTGTGAATTAATCAAAAGCAAAGCAAATTTTAGAGTAAAGGGATTCTGATATTCTTTCCTGCTTATATAAATTACACTACTTCTTTATGTCATTGTTGCATCTTACAGTTGTTTTCACCAATGTTAATTGATTGATGAATTAAATTGAGTTTCAGAAGTTTTGTAAATATATAATTGCTTGAAGGTATTATTTTGTCTCAACAGACCAAACTTGCAGATGTTCAGGTCACTAAGACCGACTTGGAAAAGAAAGTGGAGGATCTAAGAACTGTTAAGGAGACTGCAGAGCAGCCTGAGAAAGAAGCCAAAGAGCGCCATCTGAAGGCCTGGGAAGGTAAATTAGGATGTGAAGGCACATCATCTGTTGGTACAGAGCATTACATTACAGATGCTATAGTATATTTTAAAACATTTTGAGCTAGACTACGAAGATGTCTGGATGCCACATATACTAGTAGTACTTAAAAAAACTTCACAATTGCAAGACTACTAACCAAAAATTTAAATTCTGTCAAAAAATGTGGTAACATCGTGTGTGTCTGTGATCAGAATCCCTGATAACTCAATAAAGTTGTTGTTTCAGACCAGAAGGCAATTATTCAAATGGAGAAGGACAAGGCTAGAATGGCTGAGGTGTTTCTTGAACTGGATGAGGATGCAGATAACTTGTGAGTATCAGCACCATCCAGAATGATTAGCACCCATAAAGGAGTTGCTTACCAAGGACAACTTTGAAAACAAGCTTTGTCAAAACTGAAGCAATATTTATTTATACTGTACTCATTTATCAGGATTTGAAAATGTTGCTATGCAGCAGACTTAAAATGTAATGCCACGTATAGAGACCACATTTTGTTCCTGAACAAAAAAAATTTCAGAATAAATTGTCTGTTCATGCCTTTAATATGCAGGGTGATGGGAATTAATTGTTTTGTTTTTACTATAACTTAGTGAATAATGTATTTTTGTTTGTGTCAGTGTCTCAGTGGCTGAGCTTCTGTCCCACTCTGAGCTTGACCCAGATTCAGACGGTTCATTCACAGAAGCAGAGGCACAGGTAATTGTTTTCTTTTTGTATTGTTCCTATATAGCACATATGTTAAAGTGCGTGTATATATATTTACATAAGGATTTCAAAACTACTAACTACTGCTACTACTTTACAACTTAAAGAGCTGAAAATTTTTTTTAACATGAATGTTGTCTTTGTTTTCTATAGGGTCTGCTTGGAGGAGTGGACCAAGTTAATACTGTTGCATTTGAGTCTGTTTGGAATAGCATTAAAGAAAAATACATATCAGAGGTGAGAACCTGGTGATTATTCTAGTAAACTCCATGTGTGAAATCCAAGGCTTCTCTAAATTTATGACTTTCTTTGCGTCAGGCCACTGCAGACACTCCAGCACCTGTGGAGACTCCACCAGAGGACATTAGGGAGCCAGTCCCTGACAATGACTCTGAGCAGTACCCTGAAGATGACATCCCAGATGATGAAGAGGAAGATGATGAAGAGGATGAAGACGATGACCCAGATGATGCTGACTATAAGGTAAGCCCACTGAGTATCTCCATCAAACTTATGCCGTATGACACTCAAATTTATTACAGTGAGTCACTCTTTTCTGTTTGATATGCAGATCCCTCCTACGACACAGACCCAAGAAAAGAAAAATGACGAGGACGAGGGGACTATGCCACCCTACGACCAAGAAACACAGAACCTCATTGATGGTAAGTGTGTGTATAAAAGTGAGTGACTCAGCCAGTCCTTAGCAATGAGTGAGTGAGTCAGGCTGTGAAATACTAAAAGAAAAAATCACAGATGTGGCTGCAAACCTATTAGTTTGAATTTTAATGTGCTAACTTGAATCTCATCACTCCTTCTAATAATAAAAGGTCTGTTGCTCGTTTTTTCTCAAAAGCATTATCTGGAGGGCATGATTTGTTCAAACTTTTTTAAATATATGTATGTGTGTGAGTGTACAGTATATGCTGAGGTTAGCAGAACAAGCAGATGGCTTAAAACAAATGTTTAAACACGATTGAAAGAAAACACAGTCTCTATGAATGTATACATACTGGTCGGTCTTACAGGTGCATTTGTTAATATTTCACTTAAAATTATCTGTTTTTATATTGTTCATATCATTATATACATGCCCAGGGACAAAATTTGAAAATTAGCAACTTGGCATGCAAGTCAGTCAATCTAAAAACACAGACGTTATAAGATGAGGTGTGACAGCATTGCTACGTTGTACAGTACATGAATGAAAACATGCTTAAGTTTTGCCTTTTTATTTTCAGTCTTATAGAAAAAATGTTCTCCCGCTGTGCCAAACTGTGTCTTGAAAACTTGGGTATAAACTGAACCTTGACTTTTGTGTACCATTACACCTGTAGTATGTTTGGGTTTGGACTGAAATTACTTTAAGGATATATTTTAATTCTGTGAATTTGATCCCCAGCTGCTCAGTTAGCCAGAGATGCATTTGATGAATCGGAGAGAGCTCTCCGGGAAGTTGATGATCAGATCAAGTAAGTACTGGGGAATTATGAAGGAGCTTCTTTGCCAATAATGCAGTAAGTGCTTGTTACCACAGCTGCAAATTAAGTTTCAACAGCTACAATTGATTCTTTTGTTGCACAATCAGTGTGTTGTTAGTTGGAGCGGAAGAAGATTACATTTTGGATTTTCTTTTTGTCTGCAGGAACCTTGAGAAGGAAATCTCCTTTGACTTTGGACCCAGTGCTGAGTTTGCTTACCTCTATAGCAAGTGTTATGAGTTGACGACTAGCGAGTATGTGCACACTCAAAAAACACGACACAAAAAGTTATTTTTTTAACTATTTGTTATAAATTCCTACTACTGAAGGACTAAGTTAATCTTTGCTTTTTAGGTACATCTACAGGCTCTGTCCGTTCAACAGAGTATCCCAGAAACCCAAGTATGGTGGATCAGAAACTAACCTGGGGTAAGACAATGTCTGTGTTGCTTTCTGTTATTTTATCATGTTTTTTTTTATTTTATTTTTTATCCACACAATTTTTTTCATTTGCTTTCTGTAGAACATGGGGACAATGGGCAGGTCCTGAGGATAACATCTACGCTGTGATGAAGTATGAGCATGGAACAGGGTGCTGGCAAGGCCCGAACAGATCCACCACAGTGAGTCAACGCCACTCAGCACAGATTCTTTGTTCTTTAATTTTAACCCCGTAAATGTTTCAAACGTTGGGGAAAAAATACATTAAGTATTATTTGTCATTCAGATCAAGTTAACGTGTGGAAAGGAGACAGTTGTGACATCTACCTCAGAGCCCAGTCGCTGCGAGTACCTGATGGAGTTTATTACCCCTGCTGTCTGCCACGAGCCTCCAAGCTTGGATTCAGGGCTTCATGGGCACGAAGAGCTCTAGATCCAATTGATTTGTGAGTGACTTTTAACCTTTCTGTTTGCTGGCAAAACAAAACAGTTTAAAAATAAACTGTATTGTATGGAAGCAAAAGAAAAAAAAACCTGTGAGTTAGAATGGTAAAATGCTGTCAAGTATTTTTTTTATGTAGAAAAAGCTGTGTCTCAGGTATTGAGATTTCATTTAAAGGCAGCCCCCTGGACTTGGAGAAACTAGGATGGACATTTTAACTGTTTTCCGACATTTTATATAGTAATTGAGTAGAAGAGTCATGGTTTGGAGCAAAGGAATTATACTTTACAACACTGACCAGCTGATCACCATTTCTTAATGGACTAATAAAAATCAGTTGCAGTCAAAGCTGCATCATGTGAAGGTTTAGCATTTCAAAAATGTGTTGTGGAGTTTGTGCAGTTCCTGCTTCCCTTTTTAGAAGAAGAGCAAGGCAGGAACAAGAGCAAGGTAATGGCCACTTAATTTAAATTCACTTTAGTTGCTAAGATAATAGAAGATTAATGAATGAAGAAGAAGTATTCAGTGATGAAGTATATGGGTGAGACAAATGCCTACAGCATTATATTCTTTGTCTTACTTTGCTTTACTGCAGACCTCGTAACTCTAACCTTGTTTAGAGCATTTTGCACTTCTTAGCTTTTTGACATTTTCTTTATTATTGTGGTCTCTTAAATCTAGTTAAATGCAAAACATTTCATAATTCATTAAGCCAATAGAATATTGTATTCATTCTTTATTTTGAAACATTTTCAGGATGTTTTTGTGGTTACAGGTAATGTGATAGCCAGCAGTGTATTACAAATCATAAAAATATTATGGTTTATTATTGATGGTGATAGTGTAGATAGGGTATTGAACTAGTCTAGAACTGTAATGATAGTGTAGATGACTTAAGGGCCATTCAAGCGAGCATGGAGGGGAGAAGGGTCCGGCACAACAGAATTAAAAAAAAATGTTAATGTTATTGTGAACCTAAATAAATGCTTCACAACCCAATTGTAAGTGCTGACTACATCACTGGTGTTTACACATAGTCCTTGTCAAAGAAACCTCCGGGGATTAACTGCAACTTAATTGTCCCTCCCCTTTAACAAGGAGAAAGTCATGACTTAAGCATAAAAAGCCCTTGAAATTAATGTGCTTGTGCTTCCCTTGCAGGTTGTTCTTGAGGGACCACAGTCACTGCAGCAACAGGAAGTTGCCATGCTGTGAGCGGCACCACCTTGGCGTCGATAAATAATGAGAATAAGTGATGGAAATTCCAATGAGTAGTTATCTCATCTACACATCAAACTTTCACTGCTACCTATTGTATTGTTTCTGATTTGTGTCAAATGTAGTCATTCCATTCTTATCAAATAAAGTACATTTTAACATATTCCAAACTTGTGTCTGTTTTGAACATTTTATAAAACTCCCAATTTCTTATACAGGGTCCTTAAAAAGTCTTGAATGTTTATGTTTTTAAGCTTAGGAATATGCTTGAACTTGAACATCCTCCTTAGAATAAAAGCCTGCATTTGTGTTCCATCTACAAAATCACTCATGTAAGCCAAAAATATTTTAGTATTTCAAATTTTAAAATCCTTTTAATGCTTAATTTGTTTGTCTCACCCCAGGTAAGCTATGACCATTATGATCAAAACATACAATAAAAGTCAGACCTACTGGTGTCTTCATGTCTACATGAATTCAAACATTTTTTTTGCATTTGCATTCGTAAGTAATAATTTAAAAGTGATGATAAAGGCTTTGAGAGTCTGAAAATATTTGGATTTAAGTGCTTGAGTTTTATTCCTAAAAACGGGGATGAACACTTCTTAAATCTAGGCTCTCA
This sequence comes from Centropristis striata, assembly GCF_030273125.1. Classification (NCBI taxonomy): domain Eukaryota; kingdom Metazoa; phylum Chordata; class Actinopteri; order Perciformes; family Serranidae; genus Centropristis; species Centropristis striata. The sequence continues at coordinate 26,959,348 of NC_081529.1, read as the reverse complement.
ATCAATGCTGATGGTTTCCAAATTAACAAATGCATGCAATTTTTACACAGCCAAAAATTCTCTGCATAGCTTTCAGCGCATATCCACGGTTCAGAGTGTCATTTAGAACTCGTCATACGGATGCTTGGTTGGGACGTCACTTTTTAATGCATTTGGTACTCTGATGCACTAATTGTATGCACGGCTTGTTCGACCACGACACCAAAAAACGGAGGCTCGGATTACATGAAAAACTTAAGGAAGCGTTGCTTCATTCTCTGATCAGGATACAATTACTATACTTCTTTACATAGCAAATAGTTGATATATTCATGTTCTGAATGCCATGTTAACATCTTTTTAATTGACTAAATTCTTCTAAAACAGCCTTAAAAAAAAGTATAAATCAGGAAGGATTGTGTAGAAAACTTAAAAATACAATATTTAAAGCATTGATATATTCAGTTCTTCACACTCTCAAACCATTAAACATAGTGCTTAGTCTGCATTAGCTTAACATATATGTCAAATATATATAAAATATATACCTACTTATAGCAAGACTGATTATTCTAAGGAAACATCTTGGTACTGACAGAAACGTTTGGGTCATAACATTCAATAATATTGTTTTGACAGTCAATAAAAATTGGGTCACTCAATATTTGTAACTTTTATTTTATTTTTTTTCTGGCATGTAAAGTACAAATAATTAAACAATTCCATGAAAAAGTCTTCAAGCGTCTTCAGCTGAAATCCCAGTAATAAATATCCTAGACTAAACTGAAAGGTTTTTTTTTTCTTTGTTAAATTTTGACATTGTTCATTTGGTCATGTTTGGAAGTATGAGATTTTGTATTTCTTCCACTGACATTGGTGTCAGCAGAGCTGTTTTGATCATTTTCACCTTTTGATTTGTTCTACCATTCCAGGAAAATGTAAGAAAAACATCACTAAGTTACTGCGTCCCCTCTTCTAAATAAATAGACACAAAATACAGTTGGTTGAGAAACAGAAGGACCACTCACCCCTTAACTACCCTAGAGACTCCCAAGAAAACCTTCCTGCAGCTTTTCTGAGCTCTTTAATATTTTGCCGGAACTCTTGGCTGGGTTTCCAAATGCATCTCGGCGCTAAAGAACATCTTGGTTTCAGTAGCACAATTTGATATAGAAATTGATACAGATGATCTCAACGTTACAATGCTTTTACAGAAACAGAACCCTTGATATCTTTTTTTGTAAGTCAACCCATCAGCGTAAACAGGAAAGCATCTTGTGAGCACATCAAACCAAGGACATCCCCTCTGTTCCTGGCTAATTGCTGGACCCTCAAATGGGCCAAAGCCTCTCTACAGGGGCTGCCCCGTGCCTCAGGGGTTCACAGAGTGGTTGAAAAAACAAGACTGTGATTAGATTAAATAATTAAAAGATTTTCATTTAACAAGACAAACAGAACACAGGCAGTAAAGGCATAACATCTAGCACACAGCATGTATGTTTATACACTTCAATTAGTTAAATATAGCAGTGCATTCTTTGACTATGGAGAACGTTTCCAAATCGTACTTCTAAAGCTGTTTTTCTATTTGTCCCCCTTTTAAGAAACGAAATGGTGTAACCACAATTTTGGCAAACTTAAAATCTTTTAAACTTGCAAATATAATGAAATAAACCATAAATATACACAAAACATACTTTATACGAGGCAATAATAATAATCATAATAAATAGTTTTTAAGTTAACAATAAGTTAAAACTACAAGCTTAAAGTCGCCCAAATAATACAAGTTTGTTGGCGCTATTTTGAATTTTTTCTGTTTAAATTATTTTATGTTGCAACAAAAGCTACCACAGACTTTTACAAACACAATTGAACACAGTTTGATTGAAATAAAAAATCTAACTAAGTCTAAAATCTGCATACACTGTAAAAACTGCAACTAATTAAATAATGGAAGAAAAATAATAAACTGTACCCAATCAATGCAACCAAACATAATCTTTGACCCATGTGTGTTCTCTATGGCAACATCAACAACACAAATACGCTAATTTAACAAGTGAGTCTTGATATGTAAATGAAATCAATAAATTACAGGAAAAAAATGATATTTGAAATTGACATGGGCTAAAACTGATGATATATTAGACAGTATTCCTTTCAAGGTCATTGAGAATTGCTCTATTAAGTCAGCCAAATATGCAGTTTGTTTGAGCTTGCATGGACAGAGCACAAATTAGGGGCTGAGGAAGTGATTATGGAAATCTACAGATCAGACCTCTCGTTGCTTGTTTGATTTTCTTAATGAGTCTGCTCATTTGAATCGTTTTTGTCTGAACTTTTTCTCCTTTCACTATTCCGCAAACCTTTTCAGTGTGACGTTTAATTTATTTTTTAAAAAATATATATCATTTGTTCTCAGTCAATATAAAAACAAAGCACATTGCACTTACTGTTCCATAGGAAAGTTTTTTTGTCTTTTTAAATGATTTGTTGTTGCTCAAGCAGTGTAGTACTGTTTCCTGCCATGGTCCTTGGCTCTCTACTGTACATCAGGTGTAGGTCTTTGTATAGACTGTGTATGAAAGGTCATTTCAGGCTGTGGGTTTGGTTTGTGGGTTGACTGTACTACATCGGACATGGCTGGGCAAACAACTCCAGCTGCAGTTCAACGTTGCCTGTTATCTTGGTTGTTCGTAACGTCTATCACTGGTCTCACCAAGTGCTCAGTCCTACGGTGCTATCTCTTGCAATTTGCTCGACCCCAATAGTTAATTAGTCCTTTTTTTGTGGTCAGCTCTGGAAACGCCAGCAACAATCATTCGGAGTATTTCGGGGGATGAAACAGTATGAGTCAAATCCAAAGATGCCAGAGTAAGTGGTGCAATGTTAACGTTTTAGAAGGATTAAATTGGTCACAAGACAAAGCCGATATAAATGTTGGGGGAAATGCATATGGTTGCATCCAATTTTTTCCTTTGTCAAGAGGTGAACTGATTCATTGTCATTTATTTTTGATATGCCTTTTTTATCATTCGGTGTGTGTGCATGAAATTTGTGCAAATGGGATTGCTTGTAACTGTTTCATTTTAGCATTTGGTTTAGTTGTTATAGGATTTACAAATGCAAACTGATATGCGCAACTTAGGTATTTAAAAGTAATGATAACTGAAATTGTAGAGGGTCCTTATTCAATAAATAACATAGATTTGTACAGCAATTACTCAGGGAATAATATAGTTAGTCTTAATTTATCCTTCTTGGTACTGACTTGCAAAGCATTTCTTTGGCAAAAATCAAATCTATCTAATCATAAAGAATCATGCTTAGTGTTCATTATGAATCTGCATCACTGTTTGAATCTGCGTTTTACCTTTTTATTTGCAAGCAGCTATTCAGTTTTTCAGCTGGGCAATGAGCTGGTCTCACTGCAGCTTTGTCTGGGATTCTCAAGTCAAAGAACTTCACTTCACTGCACCATCATTGAAGCAACACTGTACACAACTTCAGGACAAGAGATGAGAGTGTCTAAGCACTCAAAAGAATAGATGTGTCTGTCAGGTTAGACCCTGAACTGTTGAATTTCTTTCTCTCTTTCTTTTTTTTTTTGTACATCAAATTTGTTTTTGTTAGTTTGTTTCAATTGTTGTGATATGGTCAAACGGTTAAGTTTGTACGAGATATAATGTTCCTTCGCCCCCTCCCTAAATCCCCACCCATACACCGCATGCTTATTCCCCCTTGCTCTGCAAAGATCAGAGGGTTTAAAATAAAGCCATGCGATGTCCCAATTTTTCCAAGCTTAAGAATCTGTAAAAATTCAGCACAAGGTCTTGTTCCTTTGTATGTATAAAAATAGATTTATCTCTAATGTAATCCTTTCAAAGAGATCGTCCTCTTTGGCTAACACAGCGTCATTTAGAAAAGCAAAAGCAAAAATGTCTTGAATATATTGACCTTATTTAATCTATTATCATGTGCAGATGTCTTGATATTAAAAGACATTAGCTCTCCCCATGGTAAATTGTTAGTCTGGTCTGTAACAGACATTTCAACTAGACAGGTTGGCCTTAATGTTTCATCAAGGATGCCATAAATAATTTTCATGCAATTGGGTTGGGGATATTTTGAGAAATGCTATTTTTGTGGTAGTGCCAAACAGATCAGAAGCAAATAAATAAATCCCTTTCTGTTGTAAACAGAAGTATAATTATGACACTTATTTGCAGGCTTGATGTTGTACAGTCATCTTTTTAGAGGGCAGGAGTTCAAAGTTTCTGGGAAGCTTTTAAGAGAATTGAGGGGTTTTAAATAAAACTGAGGAGCATTTGGCAAAGCTGGAGGAACTGGTAATCTCTAACCTCAAAGGATCAGTGATAATTTTAACATTGCCAGATTTTATAGCTCACACACGTGACTCTAAGTCAGTTTTAAAAGTTCAGTCATTTGTAACTGCGGTCCTCTTAATCTGCTCTATGCATGTTGTTACTGTAGATGTGTTCCGCTGAATGGTGAAAAATATGACCTCATTTATTCGGGGAGCTTCTATCTGTGCACTAGACTGAAGAATAATACCGGTGCTCTTGAATTTTTGCTCATCTGGGTTATTTCTCTGCAGCCTAGAACATTGTTCAGTCCATTAGGTGTGTTGTTTTTCTTCAGAGTTACTTTTAGCAGCTACGTGGGTCATAATTCATATTCAAACTAACAAGTACCCTGCGTCCATAAATCTAAATGAAACTGAAGACTTAACCTGTCTTGAGTACAGTAACATTCATAATCAAAACATGTAAGCGAGAACAATATCATTTGCATGTCTTGTTTGCTTTTTACCTCTTGACCTCTTGACACCAGATGGCTTTTCCGTTAAAGGGATATAACACCACATCATGGCTGACAAAGCCATGCAAAGTAAAATGGCCTGTGGATAATGTAAAATACAGGTGCAATAAAAAAAATGATGCAAAAAGTGAAAAAACACCGGTATTTTCCTTTGACGTGGCTGTGTTATGGTTTTCCCCTCGTACTCATCACTCTCTCTCCCACTAGAGAATTACTAATGAACACCGTCACCATGGGAGCACTGCCACTCTGCTCTAAGTTCACAGACAGTCTGCTTGTGTTGAATCCATCTTGAGGATAGTTTAGAAGAAATACAGGAACTTTTTAATGTTTTTGTGGACTAAATATGTCTTCTAGTTATTAAAGTGTGTTTCTGTGATACAGAAGTGTACTCTTAATGTTGTTTGGTGCGAGACTGTGAGGGAAAGAGTGACTCTGATAGCTTTCGGACTACTCTTTTCTATGACCAGTATTCATTGGTTAGCCTAAATCTTATTGGGTCTGAGCTATCAAGCTCACATAGGGTAGAGAAACTGCCTTCACGCTAGGCACCACCTAATGCAGGTCAGGAAACAGTAGTCAAAGTTTCTAGAAAATGCTTACATACTCGGCTATTATAACCACCTTAAATATTGAATATATAGTTATATTTTAATAGACGTATATAAGAGAACACTGTTTTTTAATTTCATTTTCTTTGATCTAAAAAAATCGCTGATTCAAAATGCCCAAGTGTAAAAAAGTGACTACATCCTCTCCAGCAAGATAATAGGAGAGATGGTGGGGTAAGAGTTTGGGTAAATTGCACATATTCATTTAAATTTTTGATCGTTTTGTTCATCAGTTGTCATTATTTGCCTGAATTCAATCAAAGCACTCCGCACACATTCTCTGTCACATTCGTTAGACTGTCTCCTAAATAGAATCTTGCCCCTACCCAACAAACCAGCTACGTACCCCTTCTAATTCAATCCAGGCAAATATAGGGAAGGACTAGCATGTTGTGTAAAGAGAAAAGAAAAACTCCACTAGTGTGTTTGTTTGATACTCTGACTTGTGTATGCTTGCGTATGGATATGTTTGGTTATGTCTGTGCATGTATGCGTGTCTGCATGTCTGTTTGTGATAATATATTATGGATTTGTGTGAGAATGTGTCAGAGAGAGACTAAGTCCAGGCCCATGTAGAGTGATGGCACAGGGAGCTCGGGTTGCTCTCCTTGCAGGTCGAAGGAGCCTCTCTCTCAGGCCTTGTGCTGCTTGCTGGTCTTGAAGGACACCTGCAGCACGCGGTCACCCAGGCGGTAGCCATTAAGGCTAGCGATAGCCATGGCAGCTTCATCGTAGTTGGTCATGGTGACAAAGCCAAAGCCCTTACATTTGTTGGTGGTGAAGTCACGGATGACCTTGACATTGGTGACGGCGCCGAAAGGCCCGAAAAGCTGCCACAGGACGCTCTCGTCGGCCTCCGGGGACAGGTTGTACACAAAGATGCACCAGCCGGCTCCAGTTGGACCAGTCAGGTTGACCCCGGCCAGGCTGGTCATGCTGTCAATGGTGATGGGGGAGAATCTGGGGAAAAGAGTAGGAGAGCTACCATGGGTGTCATTCTGAAGTTCCACACAGAATTCAGTTGTCTATACTGTCTCTTATAGGCATGTATCTGTGAGAAATGATAAAGATTGTAGTCGGGCATGGAGTCAGGGGACACCATCTCCATCCCCTCTGCTGTTCAGTAAGTAGATAAATATTTGTGGGCACCACAGTGGCTCCAAACTACCTGCTTTCGTACAAAATGACACTACGTGCCCTGAGACACAGGCACCCACACAGTGTGCATAATTTCTCATTTTCTCTGCTGACCAAAGCCTCTGGAAGAATTAAACGCATGAATCACAATGTTCAACAGAAACCACAGTATTGAACAAAACACAGAAACCTAGAGAGGGATGAAAAGCAAATTGGAATCAAATCATACACAAACTGGAGCAAACAGAGGAGACGCAAACGGAATCTGGTATGTCCATGCTGGTGAAAAAAAGGGGACATTAAAGCAACTGAAACTGACAATGTTAGTTCATAAATAAATACATATAAATTATTTCTATTAACTGAAATAAAAGAACGAAAAGGTTAAACAAAGCCATGCCAGAATACCCTGCTGTTAGAAGCTTGCTTCATTGCTTATTGCAATTGCAGATAGTATATTGTTGTCTGGGCTGCTTCTGTAACATGGTTTAAATGGGCAGTGGGTATTAAAAATTATGGCCATTATATTTGATTTCGAGATGAAGTCAGCAGGTGGTATTCCAGGCACTTTGTTTGAGGTTTTATTTTGGCATGGATGCTTTTGAAAATACACCTTTGGCATTTACCTCTTGACTCCGTAGCTGGCGTTTAGTAAATTGTCGAGTCTGCAACGCAAGAGGGAGAATGAAGGGGATGCAGAAGTTAGTTAATGAGATCTACAAGGAAGGGGGGCTTTCAGTTAACATGTTGCTCCTTCACCAGCTGGCCTCCAGAGGGCATCCTTCACTGCAATGCAGTCCCAAACCATTCAACCACAAACTGATGGCGTGTAAAATACTCCTGTGAGTATGTATCTCATCTGGTATTTATCGTTCATTGACTTCAGTTGGTTAAGCACCAAAATAGATTCACCTTTAATAATTTAAATGCATCAAATGCTGTATCTTAGGGTATTTCTCATCTACTGATAAAAATAATTATCCATACTGAGAAGGTATCCACTGTTGCATGTGAGTTTTCATGAAAATATTTGATACGGGAAACCTTTGATTTTCAACCTTGATTTAAAATTACCCATGTAGATGTGGCCAACATCTGGCAAATTCAGTCCTCATGATGCCTTTAATGCCTATGTAGTATAGGCAAACTATAAAGGTTTAGTAGTAGTATTCTTAAATGGAGATTTATTTAGCTTTGGTGTCTTTTTTATTATTATATTTGGAAAAGTCTGGTCTCTTACATTGGTTTTGAGCTGTTATTTGGATCTGGTCCCTTTCCAAGTGAAGGGATCATGCTGCAGTTTAAAAGAAAATCAGAGACAAAGAGTGAGAAGGAGGGATAGTGGAAAATTGCCAATTCCTTCTGTACTGTAAAGCAATAATATTGCTTAACGGAACAGTTCACTAAAGTTGTGTTAATATTGACAGATTTTAAAATGTTGAATGTTTTCGATCACACAATTTTCTTTATCATAAAATTAAACCACATTTACTGTTTTGTGGTGTGCCATTTCATCTAATTGAATTTTTTATTAACTCTTAGGTGGTGTGAGGTTGCCAAAGGCTCAGTACCTGAACCGCTGAGTCTGGTGGTGCAAGGGCCCTGTGTAGCGGCGGGCAGCAGTCTGGTACAGCTGAGTCAGTAAGGCCTGGCCTGTCTTCTGGCTGGGGTTGTTGGCGAACTTGACAGTGATGGGCTCAGCAGCACCCAAAGGCTTCTGTCCGTTCAGACCTTTGATGGCCTCCTCTGCTTCATTTCGCTTGTCAAACCGGATGAAGCCCACTCCTCGTGATATGCCTGCTCCGATTAGGAATACAAAACAATGTTACTACCTTGGCATCAAGGACTGTTCCTGCCTACCAGTCTTTTATTCAGAGATGGAATGGCGCTTGGTGACAGCTTGAAAAGTTAAATAAGGCTATACCTGTGACTTGGTCCACTAGGATACGGGATGTGATGATGCGACCATATTGGGAGAACAACTGCTCCATGTCCTTCTGACTCATGGTTTTGGGGAGTCCACTCACATAAAGGTTGGCATCACGAATGGAGGCCGAGCTTGGCCGGGCATATGATACCTATAACAAACAACATAACGGAACGTCAATTTAAGTAACGTGTCAGAAAAATCTGATGTAATAGTTCCCAACAAATGGTCTTCATTTAGATTCCTTCTGATTTCTCCTCATTCGCCCTCTCCACAGACCCAACTGCCTCTTTGCTATCTGTGGACTTAATCAGTGCCTGTAAGCTCACAGACACACTGATCATTGTAACCATTACCCAAACTGATACCAATCATCAGCTTACAAGCCCAAGTGTCAGCTTTGTTTTGCACTGAAAAACATCAGCCTTAGTTGATGTATTTTCCCGAATCCACTGGTGACTTAATTAGTGCACGGCCATTTTTGGTGCGTCTGTGTTTATATCCCTCATGGTATTCTGTTGGTCTACTTTTCAGAACATTTTACATCTACTGCTGGATAGGAATATCTGATTGATTTGTGGGGGGGGGGGGGGCATAAACACATTTTTGTTTTTGTGTTTATGGGAGCGTGTGAACACATGTGTCATAGATAATCCAGTTCAGAGCATTGTTGGCCGTGCTGTGTATGTGTGTGATGGAGAGACAGAGTGAGTGTTGTCTGAGATAGGCTGAGCTGCCCTCCCTGTCCTGCCTCCTTCCTTTGTCTCTATCCTCTGGGGGAGAACAGCTCCACTGGCAAACAGCAAACAATGTAAGTGCATCACAAGACTTGCAGAATCCTTGATGACTTATAAACACATTGTTCACACACACACACACACACACACACACACACACACACATACATACGCACACTGTTTATATGCATATGAAGTGATGTGATAAATATAAATGTTTGTGAATTTTACTAAATTTTAGAAATATCTGTAGCTTTAAAGTTTATTTCCCTATTGCACAGGCACAAAGAAAGCTTGAATGGGAATGGAAAGGACTTAGATATTATCTTTCAGATGAATACAGGTGTTCTGATTTCATCCAGCAGCACTGAGCACCAGTGTCTATTGTGTACACAGACAGACTGTATGAGCAGGAGGGTTGTGTGGTGCAGTGATTAGGGTGTTCTGGATGAGTCAGGGGGGAGTTGCTGTGTTCGGGGAGCAGAGGCTGCCCTATAATTAACCCTCTCCCTGTCGCTCCCACAGTACAGATGGTGCCTGAAGCCCATATGGCCTCTAATCCCGTCATTGGCATTCTGCTCTCTGAGCTACCCCCTACCCTTCTATCGCTGCCCCCTCCCTCACCGCCTCACCCCTCTCTATTGAAGCCCCCTGCAAATCAGAAAGATAAAACTCTGCTATTGGCGAGATAAGTTATTTTTTTTACATTTGACAACAAACTATTAGGAAGTTAATTACACAGTGATGTGTTGATACAGCAAATACTTATTGTATGTCATAACATGAGATAAAGAGTTAAAGATGCTAATTGTCATGACAATCATCACTTTTTCTTGTTGGTTGTTTCAGAGTAAAAATTTGTTTCTTTTTGCAAGATGTTTATATTATATATTATACAAATAATACAACTTTTTCTCCCATAAAAGAACCTAATCTAGGACTTGACATTTCCTTCTTCTAGCTTGTTGTTTGATCATTCATCAGTCAGTATTAACATCCCTATTTCATGAACAGCTGTTGGAATATCACCTGCTCTGCCCTTTGAGATATTCGATTGCTCTATTCTGCGGTTTTTCCTCAATCTTTGATCTACTTTGATCAGGTCGGGGGTGATGGAAGGAAGTCGTCTTTAATAATATGCCCCCACTTTTCCCTCATCTGATTTTGGGACAAAGAAGCCCCCTAATTAGCCTAGATTGGAGGCAGATGGGGTAACCAAGACTGACCCTAGTGCACCGCAGTCAGGCTTCCTAATTACATTTCCATCACAATAACCTCTGCATGCTGTCCGCCCCTTGCTTTCTGACCTCCACTCGCTTCTGCTCTTTTCACCCTTTCTCTCACTTCCTTTGTTCTGGCCACCGCTCCCTTCTGCCTCCTCCTCCCCATTTTCCTCCCCTCCCTCTGTCACGTCTGTCGCCACCTCTCTCAACAACCCCCCTTGACAAAATCTCCACTTCCTTTCTTTTTGTCTTGCACGTATAAAAAAAATGAAGAGTGGATATTGTAGAAATTAGAGGGTTGCTCACCTTGATTGTTTTAGTCTGCAGTTTTAGACCATTGAGTGTGTTGATGGCCTTATCTGCATCATTTGGATCCACATAATTTACAAAGCCATAGCCCAAACTCTGACCTGGAAACAAAGAAAGAGCCACAGTGGTGTCAGTGTTTCTCAAAACCAGTTGTAATGATGTTTTTTTTTTTCAACATGGCCAAAGTGTACCTGTTATCTTGTCTCTGACGAGCTTGCAGGACTCAATCTCTCCAATGCTACCAAACAAACTTTTGAACTCTTCCTGGGTCATGTTCTGAGGCAGATAGTTGACGATCAGGTTGGTTTTGCTGTCATCTGTGGAGCCATTAGTGCTAATGACTGGACCGTTAGGCAGACTGGTTCCGCTTGGACCGTTGGACACCTGGGTTTCCATGGTGCTGATTATCTGCTGAGGAAGAGGGTGGAGTTAGATTCATAGTTCACAAAGAAACGCAATAGAACACAGTGGAGATATGGCTGTAGCCTGTACTAACATATAATACGTGCACAGAGTATACACACGCGCGCAGACTGTCCACTCTGTCACTGTCAGAGGGAAAGGTCAGGAATCAGCATTGCAAAAATGGAGATGGATATAAGGTCTGATTTATTATCTCCCCTCCCCCACTTTCACCCCGTCTCCCCCCCTCTCACTCCCTGCCTCTGGTCCTGCAGATGTCACAGTCCCTTTTTCCTTTACTCCTCCCCTCCCCCTACTCTCTTCCAGGGTCAAACACCATTACATCATTACACAGGGATGGATAATAGTGATGGTGGTGTTTGAGGCTGGCGAGAGGCTGGGGGAGTTTGGGGTCGAGATGATGGATAAAAAGGAGAGTGACGTTGTTAGATGGATTTTGTGCTATGTGAAATGAGGAATATCATGGTTTGGTATAAAACTAAGTTTGGATTACACGTTTGTTCTACAGACTTTGTTCAGGTTTCTTTGTTGTCAACTGACTTATTTTTATAAGTGGAGTCAAGGTTAGGTAGGGTTAGTGCACTGTATCGTGTTTGTGTTGCTCTGGAGTACACAGTGTTGCTTAATTTGATCCACAGGGGCTCCTCAAGGAACATCTATGTGGCCAGAAACAAAACTTCTTGCTCCACTTTCCATTTCCTCAAACTCAACACCTAATTTTCTGTCTCTTGGTCATTACTACAATATTTATGCTTTGTGTAAAAAAAAAAAAAAAAAGAAAGATTTTTAATTAAATTGGTTGTGATGTTGTTGCTTAATGTCATGCTGAGAATATATAGCTGCACTGATTTCAGCTGTTCAGTTGTTTTAAGTAGAATTAAATATCATATAGAGGTGAAAACCTGCAACAGTTTTAGGCGTATTATTAACTTCTTTATTTTATTTTACCGCCTATTTTATTACATAAAATAGTATTTTCATTTGCATCTATGTTATTTGCATGTTAAAGCATCATTAGATTACATATACGAGTCACTGCACATGTCAAAGTAAATAAGTGTGCATGTATAGGGTTGGGCTATCATTGGTGACTCATGCAACTAAAATTAGCCTCTATAAAATTACCATGTGTGTGCATTTGCTTTACATTTTGCAGCAAAGCATTTGAATTTTGATGCAGTTCAATGGCTGCAATCCCTCTCACAAACAGCCATGTAAGGTGTTTGAATAAACGTCTTTAATGCATATATAGTGTGTGTGTGTGTGTATTGCCGTAATGTAAATTGTTATGTCAGATTGTGGGTTGGAGCTGTTGGAGATATGTAACTGGTGGGTGTTATGTATGTCAATAAGGCTAAATGAGTCTCCTAGAAAGCTCTTGGGGTCTTACAATGTAGTCCACAGCAACAAAGGAACTTAATTAATGAATCTTAAGAATGATTTCAAAATGATATTCAGGGAATTTCTGGACGTAATGAAGAAATATCAAAGATGTCACTAAATCATAGCTGAAATATTTACCTGGCTGTTAATCCCTATGTTTTTTCGGATTATGTCTTCTAGAAAGATATTACCAAACCTTACCATCTCACAAAAATTGTGTTTCTTTGTTATCATTTCATAAATAAAATATATTTTTTCATTTTTGCTTTCAGATCTATGTGCCATTTCATGTGTTCTCTCTCTCATTTTCCAGCGCCTGCAGATGAGTTTGTCTAACCTGCCTTTCCTCCTCGTCTCTGTAACCTGCCGTCTTGCTTTGAGCCTCACCTCGACTCAGGTTGCCCAGGTAACAGCCCCTCAAAGACTGAATTGTTCCTAATGGCTGAATGGCTTTCTTTCTTTGAGTGTGTGTTTGTGTCTGTGCTTATTTGGAGCTGATATGCAGGTCAGACATTTTTCCTCCCGTGTATTAATATTATATGGCTTTGCAGAAGCAGGGAATATCAGTAAATCAAATTGATAATGACAAGGGGAGAAGGAGCACAGTGACAGAGCTAAGACAGCCTAAAAATAAAATACTTCAGACACACATCTATGCACAAAGGCGGTGCAACATAGATAGCAATCTGTCAAAACGATTTTGATGCACGGTTAAAATGCCTGCTGACTATCTTTTTGAATTAAGATACGATCAACAAATGTTGAAAAAAAAAGGTGGAATCAAGCTGTTGTGTTCTATTTATTGTAATATTAACCTTGTACACCAGCGTTTGATGTGATGCATCTGACTAACAGGAATATGAGCAACTGAATGTGTCCCAAATATGACAAAAAGCATTTTGAAGGGAAAAAAAACATATTAGGGCACATTTGACTCGCCAACTGAAATAACCCTCAACATGGCAGAACACACATCCCCAGTGAACAGTGTGAAGTTATATAATTCACAGACCCACTGAGTATGGGCTGGGCACACCAAGAGTGGCTGACACAAGCAGCAACTAAGAATAAAATTTTCATATAGAAGAAAGGAAGAGCATGCTTTGAAACAAATATTAAAGACTAAAAAAAAAATTGTTTTATCTTTTAAACCATCATATTTTGTATTGTATACCACAAGGCAATAAACCATTGCTATGCTGTAGCCTACAATAGCATGAATAGACCTACTTCAGCTTTCGACTACTGGAGACGATAAAAATGTCCACCTCAAGAGTACCTATGACGTCCTGTGTTCAAATATGGCCTTGGTCCTTTATTGCATATCATTGCTGCTTTTCTCTCAACCTACTTCATGTTAACTAACTATTAAGGATGAAAACATGCCATAAAAATCCTCTTTAAAATTCCTAAAAGATTCCACTTGTTAGGTTAGCACTATGTGTCCCACACTGTTTTTTTTTTCTATTTTGGGGTTCTGTGAGATCTCCCTTAATATTTAATGTACTGCATCAGCATCGCCCACACATGGTCCCAGACTTGCACGCAAACAAGAGCCCTGCCTCCTCTGCCAAACACATGAACCCAGACTTGCACGCAAACAAGAGCCCTGCCTCCACTGCCAACAAGCACACATACCACCTACACTGTACACTATTAAATTACAAAACACAGAAGCATTACATGACTAAATGTAAATGCAGTCAGTGTTCGCTGTCTTCTGATGCCTTTAAACCGCTTTCCCCCCAATTCATTTCTGCTCCAAATGCAGCACAGCACTGGAGGCTATAATGCACAGAAGAAAAAAATGTCTCTCAGATTAAGTCATATCTAAGATTTGCCATGTTGCACGTTGCAATTTACTGAGAATCTCAATTTGGATGTGAGATATAAAGAGAGAAAATAACAGTATTTTGTTTTGGCATGCAGTCCTTGCAAATTAAGATTAAGTCTTTGGGAAATTTAATCTTATAGGTTTAAATTCACTTGCTGTATGTGTGTAATATATATATTAAAGTTGTTTTTGTTTTCACATAACTAATCATCAGTCAAAATTAACATTTGAGAAATCCACCTGGTTATAGTCATGATCAGGATTTCTCCTTTTAGCATATAACCTTGTCTGTAGTCCACAATATATTGCATTATATAAAGATTTTTTTTTCTGGAAGGCATGAATTAAAACTGAATGCTAGGCTGAAGTGTAAATGAGCCCTCTAAATAACACAGATTACAGGATTATCCCAAACAAAGGGCATTAGCCACACTCTCTGCAGCTTAAAGGATCATGGTGGCAGCTGTAAAACAACAGGACGACAGGAGTCACAGCCCATGTCAGCCCATGCACTGAGGCTCCATCCCATTCTCCGCTCCGCAGACTAAAGATAAAAGATTTCTAAAAGATTTCAGCTATCTGAATATGTGCTGCTTTGATAAGATGGGAGCAGACAACGTCAAAGGCTCAGGGAGACAAATTTGTCCTGCAAGTCCTTGTAGCATGCGGGGCGCTATCCAGCGTGCTGAAAAAGGGAGTGGCTTTCGGACGGTCTCGTTTGAGGCCAGAGGCCTGTAGATCTAGCACCGAGTCGTTTTTATTTTATATTTTCTTGACTTTGAAACGTTTTAATTCGAGTAATTAAGAAATAAATCAGATATGCGGTTATTTAAATGCGGCAGATGCAAAACATAATCCCTCGATTTCTCCGGTTCTCTTATTTAGCCTCCTTTTTTTTTTAGAAAAAAAAAAAGCCAAGACTTGTGAGCTCTGCAGGCATTCATGAACCGGAGCGCCTTTTTGCTGAATAAACGTATTGAAACGACCAAACAAAAGAGCCACCCGTTCCTCCTCTTCTCCCTCGCAGAGGCTATGGCAGCACTATGAATATTAATGTAAACAGTGGCGCTTTGTGTCGTGGCCAGGGGCTGCAGGACTCTCCGGGAACAATGACTGTTACAGTTGCCAGCCACAAGTCAAAAACGCCATGATAGTTCAAATAAAAAACACTAATCTGAGATATTTATTTGCTGATTTGGATCGTTTCTCCTAACAGAATGAATACGTCTTGTATTCAGTGATAGTTGTAATTAATAAGCTGGGGAATCTGGCATCAACTCGGCGAGCTCTGGCGTAGAGATCAGGCGAATTGCCATTATTAGAAATAGTGTTAGAGAAATAAAGTATTTGCATAACGAATGAAAGTATATGATCCATATGATTTGTGACTGAAAATATGAACCCAAGAGATTAATATTTCAGTTTTACAGATGGGAAGTACATTCACCTCTTTCTTCCCTACAGGCTTCATATTTGTTGCTGATAATTACATGAAGTCGTTGGCAACAGGAGGCAAATCACCGCTTACATAACGTAATTACATTTAACGTCTCATAAATTAGACAGACCTTGTCTTAACTGTAAAAATATAATGAAGCCTTTTTATTTCGAAAATTTAAAAAACGTCCTCTAATCTTTTAAAACAATCAGCCCAAAATGTTCATTTAATTCTGTATTTTTAGCTTAACATCAAATAACCGTTTGAGGTGGTTTACAGTGATGGCCTCGGCTGCCCTTGTCCTTGAATTGTGTAAGTGCCGTGGATAGGTTATCTGACTCAACGCTTTTATTTGCTTGGCACTGCGGTACAGGCATGGAGGACTGCGGACCATGTGGAGGGGAGCTACAGCCTCTGTCGGTGTGATCCTGTCTAGGCCTGCAAGGGACAATGGGTAGGCTAATGTACAACAAAGAGAAAATAAATTTGCCACTGGATATGTTTCATGTGGACGGTTTTAGCCTCACAGATGATGTAACAACGTCCTGTCCACCTCCATTTTATATATTTTTCTGAAGCAATGTTCAGACCGTTTCAAATTCAATGAGATGTTAAAGTTGTTCATGGGCCTAGCCCCATCTCTCACATCCTGTTCCCTCTATGTGTTAAATAATTAATCTTCCAACTATTAGTCATACACAGAACTGCCTGTCATTTCACAATGTGGAGATATAATTCAAATGAATAATTTCACATTTCCACAAAACTAAACTAATAAAACAATTTAATGATTCTTATGTGACTTTAATAAGCAGGTTTTTTTTTTGTTACACCTGCGTGCCATTTTAAGGTTGGGTCAAGCAGCATCCACGTTTATTTCCTGGTTTCTATAATTTAATGCAAATGTTGCTTAATTGCTCTGCTTAAATGAACTATCTGTTGTCAACCGTAGAGCATGTCAAGAGGCAAAGCGAAGTAGGCCTTTTGAGGCTTCAAGGCCCTCGTTTGGTGCTTAAGTCCAGCAGAGACACGCCCAATCCGGCCGTCGGCTTACAGCAAAGCTAATTTATCACCGCTCACATCTCCTTTTATCCGACACGCGCAACGCAAGCATGGCCATCTTGTAGCCTACGTATGCGTTGTGAGACTTGGTGGAAATGCGCTTAAAATGGAGATGTCCGTGCGCGTCCTTATACTGCCGCGGCCTCTGAGATTTCCAGCCCCATTACTGGTTGCATCGCAACGAGAACCCTGAGGAATTTGGACATTGTCTGATTCAATGCAAACCAATGGATGCGTAATCTCCCTCCTCCCCCTCCCCCTCCCGGAGTGACTCGACCCTTTTTTTCCTTTGCCTTGCTGGATGGGCCCTCAGCCTCCAAGGCATCATGTTTTGTCTCAGAAAGCCGTCTCCAGCATCCCTGTGCTGCACCAGGCAAAGAAAGCGAGACCTCCCCCCACTGAACCCAGCGTCTTATCGCCTCTCTCCATCACTGTTATCCTGCGGAATTCCTAAATCTTGACTCCTGCACCGTTCGGGGAAATAAAATCAAAGCTTCAACATTTATGCAGTCGAAGTGGCTGCGATACAAAAAACGTAAAGACTGTGCTATCTAAAATGGCAGGATAAAGACTTTATCCATCGCTCATGATGACTGCAGGCTGGAGCGCAGCCGGCATGGCGCATCACTCAGTATGAGATTGCTAATTGCCGCTATCGATCGTTAATCTTATCATAATAATACGGCATTGCATGTCGGACAGAAACAGAGCGAACTAATCCCAGAGATCCTCTGTGTTTTGGTATGTGGGCACAGTCACGGAGCTCCGTTTTTAATTACATTTGCCTCCGCTGGAATAAAAAATATATCAGTATGAAATATGTGCATGGCTGCATCATATAATATACATACATTGAAGTGCATAACAAGTCAAACAAAAAGGGAGTGAGATACAATGCAAGGATGCTGCTACAACATCCCCTTCACAAATATCAGAGAAATAGAGTCATACGTACAGTAACCATTCTTGACGTACAATGAAAGAAATCTAGGTCCTTCTTTCCTCTGGTCTTGAAGCTGGAGGCTGAGTCTCTATATGCTCTTCGGCCTTTATATTATATGGCCCTCAGGAGTCCAAATGAAAAGAAAAAAAAAGAAAAAAATGAAAAAAAATACAATCTTCGCCAGGGAATCTCAGCCCTCTGAGATTGTAGGTGTCCTCTATAGGATGAAAATGAGGAGAAAGGGGTTTTCTACTGGATGATGATGAGGGAGAGCGTTCTCTCCGAGTGGCGTGGGCGATGGTTCAGAAAAAAAGAGAAGCAGTGATCCTCAGCAGGGTGTGTCCAGGGGAGGGTGTTCTGGTTCTGCTGTTTTTATGTGTAATTCCCTGCTCCTCTCACAGTCTCCTTCTGTGCCTCTGCTGCAATGTTCTTCTTTTATGCGTCCTCCTGGCTGGCAGAGCGCGCTGCTGATTGGCTAATTGTGCAGGGAGGGTACTACATGGCAGCCATTGCAATGCGCTCCTCTCCCATTATCCCCTTCAGGAGAGATCACCAAGAGTCCCCCCTCCCTTTCCCTCTTCCATCCCTGCCCTTCCATCTCTCCACTCCCTTTTTCTCACTGCCCTTCCTTTCTTCCTGCCCCCCCTCTTCACACACACACACACACACACATGCAGAGTGGAGTGAATAGGGCTCCACCTGCACTTTCAGAACAGATGGGTGCAGCACAAGACAGCAGACTTGTCTCTCTCATTCCCCGCACTTTGCACTCACTTCTCCCTCAGCATAGCCCCTTCCTTTCTCTCTTATTCTCCATTTAGGTCTGTTTGAAACCATAGCAAACAACTTCACTCCTTGGGCCTTTGTCTTTGCAAATAAAAGCGATTTTGAGTGAGGATCGGCAGACTTTCTGAGTACACATTCTCAGCTGATAATCACAGAATTGAAGCAATGGAGAAAAAGACACAAAATATGCAATAATTGGGTGTGAATTGTGGCTGCAAACAAAGCATTAAATCCATAATACGACTAATGAGTGGAGGATTTCTGGATCTTTCATATGCAAGGCAGATGGCCAGCTATAGGGTCAGGTGCAGACATGAGAATAACAAATTAGATACCCACTGAATTTATTCATGTCTTTTCAGTGAAATGTTGAAAAAGGTGCAGTTGCAGCTCTGATCAGGCTATGCTGAATGTTCTCTTGTCTTTGCTTTTTCAACAGAAACGTGGCCAGCAGTGATTTTTGTCTTACTTTACAACATCCCTGTATCCCCTTCCCGAGGAGTTCTCACCCCTCTGTGCCCACCTCCTGCTGCTTCCTCCTGTGTCCTTAGCTGTGTGGTGAGTGCTCACTGAGACATGCTGTTTGGGCTCATCTATAATGCAGCCTCTGCCCCGGGACATCATGTGTGACAAATGACCTATTTCTGTGCAGACCCCCATAGGGCCTTGACCTGGGGGGGTGGGTGTGCGTGCAAGTGTGCGTAAATCAGTGTATGTTTGTTTATTTGTGTATGAGTCTATGCTTGTTGTTCGTATGGGGGATGAAATGGTGGAGTGAGGTTGGGCTTTGTATCGAAATAATGTCTCCTGTGTGTTTTTATCTGTCAATGAACGGACAACTGGTGACAAGTGAGTCCTCCTGCTGCAATAATCAGTTTCTCTCCTTTGCTCTCCCTACCTGACCTTGAGGAGTCCTTAGATGTCTCTGGCTGTAAGGAGTGCTGGTGCAAGGGAGAAAATTGTTTGCATTATTGACACTGACCACTTGCCTTTGATGGAAATGTGCATGGTGGCTATACTCAGATGAGGATATAGTTCAGGACACGCAAGTACCTCATTTTCTCGTACTGTATATCTGTTATTGTTTCTCCCATCTTTTCAGTCACTCTGGTATACCTCCTCTTTCTTTCTGTCATTGTCCTGCAGCTCTCTTCCAGTCAGATTCTGAACATGGGCTCTGTCTGATATTTTACATAATTGCCTTACATAAGTAGCAAGCTCGGCTCAGAGCTTGGATGATATTAGTGGAGATGAATATTGCATGAGGAAAGCACTCGTTAAGCGTTAATAAGAGGATAGAGATGGAGCCCCACTGTCAGTCTATCTTAACCCCGCCCCCACCGTTCTGTCAAGCAGTGACTCAACTCAGCCTGGATGCGTTGGAGCCTTTGAGTCAGTTTGTTAGAGAGGGACGAAGAGTGTGTGTGCATGCTCACATGTGTGTGTGTGTATGTATGTGTGTGTGTGTGTGTGTATGTGTGTGTTTCTGCCGATGTGTGTGGATGTCTGAGAAGAGATTGCGAGATTCGGTCATTAGGTGCTTGTGTTTTTTCCATCTTTGTTTGCAGAATAAAAGCGGCTCTTGTAACACAAAGGCACCCACGTCCGTCAACTGACTGCAGCCCCACTTACAGTTCACACTTAATGTGAATAAATGGGCTTAATTGTGGCCCCTCATTAGAGCCCTGGTTAGTAGCACGGCAGCTGAATCCTCCCTGTGGGTAAGAGGGCATTTGAAGCGACCATTGTGCATTACTGAATCAAAGGATCAAGCATTGGTTTTGCTTAAAAGCCTTTTTGTTATTCTACTGATTATTTTCTTATTGTTAAGGGTTCCTCCACTAGTGGGGATTAGGAGTCTTGTTGCCTCAGTCCTTTTCTTTTGACATATCATGGAATGCTTCTTGGTGCCAGAAGGATGAACTCGAAGCATTTACAAAATTAGTTCACTGATTTTGAAGTTCATCAGCCCAGAGTCGAAACATAGGAAGCACTGCTAACTATAGAGATATCATAGAGAAACAGCAGAAGGTGCTAGGGCTGAGCAATGTATCAATATTGTTGTTATTGTAATATGAAACTAGATGTAATCCTAGTCTTTGGATAACATAATATCATATATAATATAAGTGTTGTCTTTTTGCCTGGTTTTAAAGGCTGCATTGCAGTAAAATTATGTAATTTTCTAGAGATGTCAAAGTCAATCAAAATGAGCTTGTAATTTTGATCATCAAAATCACAAACAGGACTATTGTGTTTGATTGAATTACTTGAATTTCACCATATGGTCTTAGTGTGGTACATCTGGTGGTTATATTGCAGTTGATGGTGTGTAGTCTAACTTTCAAAGAAGATTTTGGAAATATATTAAGGGAATAAAGCCTTAAAATCTAAAGTCTAATCGAATGGTGAATTTGGAGAATCTTGACACCCTTTTTATTTTCTTAACTGACATTATATCCACATTGCGGATAATTATTTATCAAAAATATTCTGTTAAAGCACCAGTAGTCAACCCTACAATATTGTTGCAATATATGATATTTGATTTTCTCCACACAACGCATCTTCAATTGTATTTCCACAGTTTTATCAATGCAGAACTATGAGAGCAGCAACAATATGCCAGTAGTACAATAAGCGAATTACAAATTCATTATGTGTTTGAACTCTGGATAGTAAATACATAATGATACTTGACTTTGTAAATCGCGAAACCCCTTTAGGTCTGAATTCCTTAGCCTCGCCTTTTTGGTTTCTCATCTCTATTATTCTGGTAGTATTACGTCAAAATGAATGCCTGTTGCCATTGCCCTGCGGTAAGTTAGTGGCCTTGTGAGTGTGTGTGTGAGTGAGAAGGAAAAGGGGGGGAGAGGGAGGGAGAGAGAGTGACACTATGACAGTGTATCTGGGGGATGGGCGGGATGATTCAGCCTCAGGTCTGGTTAATTCAGTGGTCTCTCCACTAGGCCTGGCTCTTGGCAATTCAGGGTTTTGTGGCAGCAGCAGTGAAGCAGTTATTGCTTTGAGGAAAGGATCCAAAATTAAATTAGCCTCTTTTTAAAAGGACATTTGTTGATAATGGCAACTGGCCTAATTCAACCTTTTATGTATTATTTGGCAATTTTCTTGTGGTCTCCCTCATGGGTTCACTCTTGCACTTTCTCTCTGTCTCTCTCCTCTCTTTCTCTCGATATCTTTCTCTCCCTCTGTGTGTCTGGATGTGTTGTCTCTGGGCTATTATTAGAGTAGACAGGCTGGTGGGAGGAAGTCTCTGAAGTAGACGCTCTTGTCATCTTTTTATTTATGGATTATATTCTGCTTTCCATGTGCCTGTTTAATTCTCGGTGAACAGTTATCTGTCTTTTATTTGTATGTGTTCAGCGCAATATGAGATTCAGGCACTGTTTATGTGCCACATTTTTGTTTGACTGAAGAAAAAAATAGAGGTGTTGGTATATATTGTACATGTTAATCATAGCATTATCTTTGGCATCTCTGTATGTTGTGTGTGTATAAATGTTCATGTGGTTTAGAGGTTGGGCGAAGCAGGACTAACCTCCTTTACTGAGAACATGTTTTACTGAAAACCTTTTTAAATATAAAGCCATGGTTATTAATCTTTCATTTTGTCCTGTCTGAGTTGGTATCTAGGGAGAGACCTTAAATACACAAAGCTCTTAGACATTCTCTTTGTTTTTTTTTCTCTGGCTCCTTTTCCGGCTGCTTTCTTTCTTTCTATCTGACGTGAACAAAACACACAAGTGACAGACACAAAACGGAAAGAAGAGGTACAAGTATGTCTCCTCCTGTTAAGCTGCGCTGTTTTTTTTAGCTTCATGATCTGTGTAATTGGCCCTACTTAAGATGAACAATAAATAATATAAAAGCATTTCCTGCTTCAAACTGAAATGTACTCATTGTGCTTTCATGTAGAATTTGTCTCGTATTTACTTGATGGAGAAAGAGTAGATTATTAGATAGATAACGTGGGCTGTTCAAAAATAATATGATAATGTTTCCTAGAGAAATACACTGGTTTTGCCATTGCACTCCATTTCCTCCTCCTCTATCTTTGTCCTTCCCCCTCTCCTCTTTCAATCTCTTGCTCTCACTCCCTGTAGTCCAGCTCTCTCCCCATCATGGCCCTCCCCGTTTCAGTAATAGGAGACTTGAAATCAATAGCACATTAGTCTGGCCGGAAACTCTTGTGGAATTAAATATGAATGACTGAGATTGCAGCTACCTGCTGCTGAGAGAGATGCATGATGGCTCTTGGGGATATGGGTTTTAGTTTTTCGTTCCTCCCTCCAGAAAACAGCCAAGCCATTTTGTGCTGTACTTGCAACTTACCGGATCACTGAGCTATATCTTGTTTTGTCGGCGATCACTGTGCGGCACTGTGGACTTTGATAGGTATTGTCGGGGTTGTCATTTCGTCCTCGGCACTGAACAGTGACCAGTCCGATAGCATAATTTGATAGAGCAAATGGGATCGTGGACGTCACAAAGCCGCGACAGCTCAGGAGGCAAGAAGAATCAACGGGCCACACCCATCCTCTGAACGCAGCAGCAGCACCATTTAAATATGAAAGAGCTCTCTGGTTATTAGCAGATTGCATCTTACTTTTTTCACAGTATTTCCTCCAAATACAATATGTGCTGTCTCTTTCATTAAGCTTTCAGGTTCGCTGCTCTGCACATTAATTCTGGAACTTTTTACATGCAAATTTCGTTACTTGGTAGTCTTCCATTTTCATTAACTGGTTCACTATGTAAAGTGGAATAATTTCTTTTAACATGCTGTTTGGCTTAAAAGCATAATTTGCAAGGTGGTCAGAGAGTGCTGGCTGGTGGGAGGAAAAGTAATATGAGACAAAAAGCCACTGCATATGCTTCTGGGAATTGGTAGAGGCTTGGGCACCAGTAAGCTAATACACATAGATGATATAGAGGTAGATGAATTTGTGAGCTATATTTCATCCCATCAGAGATGAAACGGTTTGTGACAGATGGAGTGATATTGTTCCCCTGTACGGCCTGTGAGTGCAGCCCCTCCTGCTTTCCCTCCCTGACAGATGTAGGGGGAGGACCACAGTGCACTTCTCTTTCTTTCAATTGATTTGGGTGCTTGAACCCTTAGGGACTGGAGGATGGTGGTGAGATGGGGGTGGTGGTAATGGTGATGGGGGTTTAGTCGTTTCCTGCAGCACAGAACCTGTAAAAAGTCTAAAGCAAGTGCTGTAAATAACTCATAAACATATTATATGCATATATCTGCATATATATTCAAACATGGAGCACACTAATAGCAGTGTGTTCTGTGCACTGCACTGAGTGGAGCTGGAAGGGAACATTTCCATAAATCTTGGTTAGTGAGTGACAGCTTAGCATGCATCCAAGCATGTAATGTAGGCAGAGGAGAAAGTGTGGCTGTGAATACTGGTGGCTTAGCTTTATGTGTTTCTTTCCAAAATACATTCAATTGATTCTTTACAATGTGTTAGTTTATAAGCATAGACAGCAACATTGTTTATCTTAAGTGTGACTAGCTCAGTATTCTGTTTTGTGGTTGGAAGAGGGGCTGAATATTAGGATATGTAGGTTTGTGGGTTTTGTAGCAGATTTTAAGTGAGTCAGCAATGATTACCTTTACCCCCACAGCCCCCCAACCCTGACTGTAGGATCAACATTAGGAGACTCAGCAGCTGCCTTGTAGCAGATGTGCCCTGTTGCTACACCTCACTCTCTGTCCCTGGAGGGGAAAGGTCAAGACAGGGGTGGAGGTCGAAGCAGAGATTCTTCGGAAGATGCTACGTGTTGATGCTTTGAGCAAAACCAACAAATGAGCATCTGCCTGCCCCTTGTATAGGACACCACCACAGGACAGAGATTAGAATTAGCATTATTGATTACAAAATTCAGTCTGATGTAATTCCTCCATCCAGCTGAACTAAAGAGCAAGAACAACCTGTGCTATTATTACGTTCTGTTTTTATTTTTATTTTGATATAGATAGCTATTGCATGTTTATTCTTTTCTACTGATGGTAGTTGTTTTTTCTTTTTATCAAAATAAGACAGATTGTGGGTTTGTCCTTCTTTATTAGGAACTAATGTTGTTAAAGTTTTATGCCGGCAGAGTAATGTCCTGGAAGCAGACCCCAGTAAAAAAAGTGGTTAATGATTTTAATAGGACTCCCTGGTGGGGTGGGATAGAAAGGGGACGTGCCCTGGCCACGGGCGCGTGGCGACGGAGCAGGTGGATGACGGGCAGCTGAGTAGTGGGCTCCGGGGGGAGGGGGCCTCCATTTTGGAGGACTCTTGGGGTTGAGAGAAACCCTGAAAAAAGGCAACCCCATCTGGAACTGAGGTGGGGGCTCTGGTGTGAAAGAGATCTAGTGGGTGGTGTCTGACACTCTCTCTTTTGTTCTTTGGTAACACAGCAGTGATGGTGGTGGTGGTGGTGGGGGCTCTCGCTGCCGTGGGGGCTGGGCGCTCAAACAATAGTGCCGATCTAGGAATTGAAAGCCTTCGATGAACAGAAAGGCAAGGAAGGTGCAGGCAGAAGGATAAAGTAGCAGCACTTGTAGTAGGTGGGTTTTCCTGCTGTACAAGGACGTTGCAAAGTCATACAAACATACAATACTGTACATCTACTCAGTTAATTCATATTATATTCTATATTTAGAAATAGATTTCTTCAGGTTAGTTTTATTGGATGTGTCTGAGATGTATGTACATTTATGATGGCCTGGAGAAGAACGATATTATATTCTTTAAATAAACAAATGAATTATGGAGAGCACCATTGCACAATAAATTAGAATTTGCTGAACCTTGGAGCAGCAGAGAAAAAAAAGATTAATTTTGGCATTGTAATGGAAGCATGCCTGTATACGGGGGAGATTAGGAACATGAGTTTCATTTATTTTCATTAGCAGCATCTATGGCTCAAACTCATGCCTGCTGCAAGCTCTGATGCTGCTCTGACTGCTGCTCCATGCATAAACATATATCCCCGAGACGTCTGTCCTTGCTCGGCGACAGCCAAGCCTCTGTCACGCAAGGTTAATTTTACCTCCGTCTCCCCTCTTTCCATTTTTCACATGCCTTCTATACAATCCATGCCATTCATCAGCCATCTCACAGAGGACGGCCCGAGTACCTGCAGTAGCTCTCCAGGGTGCTGAATAGGACGACTGTGGGGTAGAAGGAGTGAGCAGTGGGGGGGAGGGCTGCTGCAGCAAGCAATGCTATATTAATTCCTCATAGTAGGCATGGGGGTATGGAGTGATTGCAGGCAGGGAGGAGGGTGATGTAGACCTGCCATTACAATAAACTGAGAAGTCCTCCATTAGTGGGAAGACTCACTGACAATGTCATTCCTCATCTGCTCAAACAGAGAAAGGGCCTATCAAATATACAGCTTCTGACATATTTGTTTTACCCACCTTAAATAAACCATTGCATCATGTTATAGCCATTTTTTTTGTTCAATTGCCTTGTGAATCTGACTTTCAGTCACTGCTAGGCAGTAGGTCTGTAAACAAAACTGTAACTATTTTCCATCTCATTGTAGAGGTCAAATTTGAGGACTGAATCTTAAACAATCACTGATGAGGCAAGGCTTTCTTTCTTCTTCCATCATGGTGAACAGCCCCACCTGCAGGTGCTGTCTTGACACAGCACCCTCTGTGTCTTCAAGAGAAGATGGTGATGATGCAGTGCAAGCAGTCCTCTAGATGTTGCTATTGTGCATTTGTTTTCTTATGAGAATAAACTTGGCAGCAACAATGGAACCATCCTTGTGGGCAGAACCTAACGGAAGAAACTGAAAATATCAAATCCTGTTCCACCAGTCAGCTTGTAAACAAAAACCTCTAAGCAATTGTACTTTGCTATCAATTTTGTATTACAATTTCGTCTTAAAACCTTTATTTTTGAATTCAACATTTTTTTTTTTTGGACTATTGAAATTGTAGTATGCTGGTATCTTTATAAGTCTTTTTTTTTGCATTTCACATTTCCTGCGCAATGTGAACTTTAAAAAAAAAAGTCCTACTCTCTTTTTTATAGACAACTTGATTGAAAAGAAGTTGGTATGCTGCGGTAATAAAAACATAAAATAATTACAAAGTAATTTTCAAACTATAATTAATTGAATACAGCACAAATACAATATTTTAAATGTTCAACCTGACATTTGACTTTGTAAAGACATATAGGTCTTCTGAATTTAATGCATACTGTTATAATCAACGTTTTTTACAGTGTCCCGACTTTTTGGAATCGGGGTTGTACGTGTATACATGCAAATAAACTAAAGTAAACTGAGCTCAAACAGGACATGTTTATGTTAGTTGTTCTTCTGAGTGTAAAAGTCATGTTGCCAAAGTACAGAAATCACTTCTGAAGAATGACATTGAAAGAGAAACGTCGAGCTTGAAACCTTTCTGTCTTGCTTCCCTAAATTTGACACAGAAATGAAACTAGTGACTACCTAAACTGGGGGTGGATATGGCCGGGCCTGTAGCAGGTTGCTGCAAACCGGTCAGGTGAGATTTCTGCATGAACAGATGGTGGATAAAGCCACCTTGTACAAGCTGGTCAAATCAGTTGGGAAGAATATTAAGACCGGAAGTAAAGTAATAACTTCCACTGCGCTGTCATTCAAATACGCTAATGCGCTCATTTGAGATTAGTAGGATGAGACTCTGGAATATATGCTACAAAGCTAGTGTTAAAGCGTTGAGTATGCTGGAATATAACGTGTGTAATAAGAGCAAATCTGATTTATTTTTTTATTTTATTTTGAAGTATTACCGGATGTTGTGCGTGAATCATGGCGGACTTGACGCTCACGGCCACGGCGCAGCTCCCAGCCGCTAGGAGGAACAAGGAGGGAACCGTGCCCAGTCCCAGCGTGGAGAAGGAAGCGGTCTGAGGGAGTCCGCATCCCCACACACACACAACAAGACGGGACTTTTAGCCAAAGCACAGCGGGAGGAGAGTACTTTCAGTTTGACTTCGAAGAGCTTCTTTACATGGGGACAAAAAATGACATCTACAGCAAGCGAAAGGAGGGCGTTTGCTCATAAAATCAACCGGTGAGACAGTAACAGAAGTTAATGTTTAACAGCTACAGTTGTGCCGCTTCGCAGTGCGTGAGAGTGACCTACTGGACACACGGCGCTTATAGC
Source organism: Centropristis striata (assembly GCF_030273125.1). NCBI lineage: Eukaryota > Metazoa > Chordata > Actinopteri > Perciformes > Serranidae > Centropristis > Centropristis striata. The sequence continues at coordinate 26,931,509 of NC_081529.1, read as the reverse complement.
CAGTATGCTAGGATTAAAAAGGTACCACAGACCATAAACCAGTCAGTATAGACACAACTCCACATTCTTGTGAATAAACTAATGTTTAATTAAACCGTTTTGCGCCGTCTTAAATGTTCTCTGTTACTTTTAAGCGAGTTTAAAAGCATGTTTTGAGTACGTAGCATCGCAGGAGCACTGCCATTAACAATGATTGAGCTACTTAAGGATAACAGTCAAGCTGAGGGCTAATCTAACGACTCAGATTTGCCATTTGGTAGTATAGAAACACTGTAACAGCGAGATAAATTATTTGCACAAAACAAAATGTTGTTTGGTGACATTAATTGTGATGTTTTGTTTCTTGTATCGTGTGAACGCCTCGCAGCATTATTGTAGCAACCTGTTCCCACATGTTGTAAACTGGTTTTCCCTCATCATGAAAAGGTGTAAAAGCTTACTGCAAGGATTGGAATCTACTATGTCTTATTATACAAAATAAATATTGATCAGATTCCAGGAGAGATCGTAAAGGTCACATCTGTCAACTGGCTCTTTGAATAGCATGCCTCAACAACAGTGTTGTGTAGAAGTATTTGCAGCCCCTGTTTGCTGCAATAGATCTATCTATCTATCTATCTATCTATCTATCTATCTATCTATCCCTTTATTTATTTATCCATCTATATAATAATTTATTCATTTAATTAAATCATTTAACAAACCTATACAATTTAGCATGTATCATACATTCTTAAAATAAATGCTGCTCCTCCATCCCTGTTTTTGCCCGGAGTTGTGCTTGTCAATGCTTTACATTTTAGCACCAAATCTGTCTTTGTTGCAACAGTTAATTTCATTTCTCCAGAAACCTGTGAGAAAACAAACTTGATGACCGATTCTTATCATTGGCCTGCAAGTGAATGTTTTCTTACCCTAGAGAAAGTCTTGCTGAAATCACATCAGAACAATGTTTGGTTATCATTTGCTTTGGATCATATATTGCGCAGTACATTTCTCAGTTGGTAGCCTTTCTCTTTATTTATATATATTGTTAATCGTAAATAACATATTCTGTAAAGTTATCAGCATCATTGAATAATCTCCCTACTGCATTCCCAAGTCTGTCTGTCTGTCCTCTCCTTAGTGGGACCCAGTCCATTGTTTAGTGCCGGATGCAGGAAAGGGTGGGAAGGGGTGTTCTGGCTTTTGCCCTTGCAGTCGATAGCTTTCCTTTTTCCTGTTTTAAATTGAAGGCTGCAGTCACAGTTTCCACATCTTTTGAGGATGAATTACTCATAAAACTTAAAAATGCAAAAATGGTGATTCCAGGGAATGTTATGTCATCATCATTGCTTCATCTTGGAGATGGAAGTAGAGGCCAAAGGTTCTGTCTTACAATTCATGTGTATTGATGGAATGAAGGCATGAACTGTTGCTATGTAATCATGAGGATCATGGTTTGAGAAATGCTGAAGTGTTTGCAGCTGTGTATATGAGAGAAACAGACATTTTGTGGTTCTAGAGGAGCAGCTGCTTGCTGTCTCTGTGAACAGATTGTTTTTTTTTCCTGCTTTGTCTCTCTTTAAGCCTCCCATTTGCCGTTAGTCCATAAAGGCCATGGACAGAGCTCTGGCTCTGTGCCTGCTCCCAGGAGCCAGCTTGCCACCTCTGAGATCCGCTTGAGTCCCTGGTTAGAACAGCTGCTGGCCTTTACCATCACTACCAGTACCAGAAGCTGAAAACTTTTTTGACACAGAATCTAGAAAAATTCAAATAAGCATGATCAATCTAAAACATGTTTTCCTTATGCATGTTTTTCCACATTTGTAAGTTAGGCCAAGTTTATTACAGCATTTTAATGTCGGGGATCCTTAAGTGGACCGTTCAAACATTGGCACAACTTTATGATTCATGCATCCACTCAAATCAGTCACTTGATACTTCATTTATTTTTTACTATTATAGCTAGTTTTCATGTCTATAAATTAGTGCCTTGTACTCTCTGTTTTACTAGCTGACAAATCTTTGATGTCTTTCTTTTGCTCAGGACGGTAGCTGCAGAGGTCAGAAAACAAGTTTCCAGAGACTATGGCTCTCCTCAGCTGACCAAGAAACGAGGAGGCGCACACCACCCTGTGAGTCACCCTGTGATTAACCTCAGTATTTAAATCCAGAAAGTAAAGCTCCTGTTAGCAAGGGCAGAATTTGATGGGTGTAACATTGTGAATTAGAATAAATGTTTAGATACAAGGAGTGCAGAGGAGTTAAGTTTAATTGGTTATGACAGCAGGTGTGTAGGGAGGTGGTTTTGAAACATGATATCCCTCTCTCTCTCTCTCTCTCTCTCTCTCTCTCTCTCTCTCTCTCTCTCTCTCTCTCTCTCTCTCTCTCTCTCTCTCTCTCTCTCTCTCTCAACTCACCTGTGTTGTTTAACAGGCAGGTAAGATTTCTGCTGTTTCACCCAAAATAGAGTAAGGGTAAGTTATGTAAGAAACAGTGAAAAGATCTGTTGTCATGTTACAGCGATGACAGTGGAGTTTTGAATCAATTCAAGCAGAAATGGACTCCATGAATGCCGCTGTGAAGCAGAAACTAGACATTAGTTTATTTATTGGTTTATCAGAGAAGACTGTTTACTCAGTGCAGTCTAACCGTGCTTCGCAACAGCATAGGAGATAAGCCAAATAGGTATTAGGGTAATTTTTCTGAGACAGTGTATTTAACCCTTTGATGCACAACATGGTCTAAAGTGACCCGACTGAGTTTTTCATTTTCTATATCTTTACAATAAATTAATTTCATCATTCAGTATTCTAGGTTTCCTCAATCAACTTGTTTTTGATCATCATACGTCCTAATTTTTTGTTTTCATTTCTTACTTTTTGAATAAAACCCCTTTTTGTATCACTACTCTTCTAATGCACAGCATGGGTCAAAAATTTCATTATGGGGTATTGTGTGTATAATATTAAGGAAAAATTAATTTAATCAATTTTGGAATAAGGCTGAAACATAAAAAAAATGTGGAAAAAGTGAAGCACTGTGAATACCTAACAGATACACTGTATGTGTGACAAAATGATACACAAACATGTTAAATATATTAAATATATGAGTGTGGAAAGTAACTATTTGAAACAAATTACTATTATTATAGTATTAGGTCATTTAATTTTAAATCAAATTTGGATGAATGAGTCATTTTTGACCAATGTTGTGCATTAGAAGGGTTGTCCATATGTTGTGCATCAAAGGGTTAACTGTAATTTATATGACCACTGAGTGCTAGCAGTCAGGTCGGTGGCAGATTTGTATGCTGTAACATGAACAAAGACTTAATTGCAATCAACCTGAAAACTGAATCACCATTCAAACACTGCATCAAACCGGTCTTTTCTCTATCTTGTCAACATTCTGCATTGTTTCTTTTTCTCTTTTCTTTTTTTTAACTAGTGGACATTTTAATGAAACTTGGTGGAAGGGCGTAGCATGGGCCGAGGAAGAACCCGTTACATTTTCAAACAATTCCAAATTCCGGGGTGGATAAACAAATTATTTTTCACTTTTGTTAACATTACAAGATAGGGCATTTGTGCTGGGTTCATGTACTGTCAGAATAATTGGAGAGAAAAAAAATCCTGGCTTTAAAAATTCACATGAACACCTCTTCAAGTTAGAATATAAACATTATGATGGGGCATACCATGACTGAGGTCTGTCCTCTCTTCTAGTTTTCTATTATTTTTATGTTCACATTCACAAGGATACTAAAGAAAAAGATCACATCTCTTTCATTTTTATCCATTTTCAGTTTTAAATGGTATATACATGTCAAATATCCTGTATCAGTCTACCCTTGTAGCATCCTGCCTTGTTTTGCTACGCCTTGTAAGTCCCTCTGATCCTGCTGATCAGATTAACATCTGTTTTTATGTCATAGTCATTGGTACATAATAGTCTAATGTTGATTGACAGTTGCCATTGACGGAGGTGGTTGAGCCAGTGGACTTTGAGGAGTATGTGAGCAGTCATGCTCCCGGGGTGGAGCCCGGACCGCTCAGACAGCTAATGGAGTTCCCCCAGGATGACTTGGAGCTCCTCCAGCTGGACAAAGAGTGCATTACACTGGAGCCCCCACTGCCTGAGGAGGAGGAGTGAGTCCAACTGCTAATGGCAGACACAACCCTCATACTCTAACACACATCCCTCTTTGATTTTTACACTACCAAGCACACAGAGGATTAATAATACTGTAATGGAGGACAAAAATCACCACAGATGGGAACAAAGCATTTCTCTTTGTCACACTGAATGAACATAAATATTAAAAGCATGCTTTGCTCAATTATTCATGTGTTTTTCTATGTAGCTCTGTGGATCCCAGAGTGAGAGATGCTTTGGCAGTCTACACAGATGACTGGCTCGTCATTCAAAGAAAGTAAGTGGTGTCAGTTGTGGCACCAGCTGAATTAACCTACAGTAGATGTTTCATCTAGTGGTTATTAATGTGCACCACTTTTCCCTCTTCACTGTTCACATGATTGACAGTAACTTTATTACTGGGACAACTTTTTTTTCTCATTTCCTTTAGATATCAGCGCTCCAGCACCATTTACACCCCTCACAGCTCTGAGCGACAGAGGGAGAGGCAGCGGGGGCTGGTCAAACAGACCTTTGAGCTGGACGAGGTTGCTGCTGCAGATCGGCATGACGATCAGGTAGCTAATGGTGATGTTCAAAGGACTTGTTGTCTTACTACTGAGTGACCATTCAGTCATTTAAGGTTCATTAAACTAATGTTATTGATTGTACTTATATTGTTGCCCGGAATAAAAGCTTTATCATTAATACCTGGGCAAGGACACATTGAGAATAGCCAGCCAACGAAGCTTGTGTCTCATTATGATGAGGAAGACGGCGTGCTTTGTATTCGGCTCAGTGAGTTTATCATATGGAGACTGAGTAATGGATAAATGGATATACCTTGTCCATTATCCATTCCACTGTCTCCATATGAGTCATATTAAATGGCTCATAAGGTAATAGGACCTGTAGTATATATTCCCTGTGTTTCTAAAACATCTGCAGTGAGCACTTAGGTGACATCTTTGCCTGGAAGGAAAAAAAACACATGATCTCACCTCTTCGTTTCACTCAGGATGACGCAAAGCGGCGGTCAGTCAGCCTCGATGAGACTCCTCGGGGCAGCTGGGCCTCCAGCATCTTTGACCTGAAGAATTCCTCCCCAGACGCTCTCCTGCAGTCTGTGCTGGAACGTGCAGCTGCAGAGGACATGGACCGCCGCAATGCTGAGGCACGCCTGCAGGGGCGCCACAGTGACCTGCTGGGCCTGTACCCTCCCCCCGATGAGGTTCGTATTTAACCATCCTCTACCTGCCTGTTGTGGAATAAGCTGTGCTTTTAAAGTAAAAAACCTTGTGGCTTTTCTCATTTAAACTGACCGTCATACCTTTATTGTAACTAACTGCTACTCACTGTAATGAATGCAGCACTGCCTGATTTTAATGTAATCTCAGAGATCACTACTTAAAACTTCAACCAGTAGAACACTTGGTTGGACATGCTGGTAGATGTAGTTGTCATTTGTTCAGCTCAGGGAGCTGTTTGCTTTTTTTCCCTATGTTCTCGCTCTATCCGTCTTCCTTAATATCCGTGTACACACTGTCCGCCTCCTTTGCTACTACGTTGCCATGACATCTGTGTAAATGTTATGCTGGTGTGTGTGTGTGTGTGTATTGTACATGTCTTTTTATTGTGTGTGGCAGGATGAAGCAGTAGAGAGATGCACAGTTCCTGAAGTGCCCAAGGAACACTGTGGCCAGAGGATTATGGTCAAGTGTCTGTCTCTGAAGTGAGTAACATTTAGAATGTAACAGCTGACATTTAGGTCTTCACGCTCTGATTCATTATTATTAGAAATACCCGCGATGCTCTCCATATTTAACAACTATATTTTTTATCCTTTTTTTCAGGTTTGAAATAGAAATTGAGCCAATATTTGGAACACTTGCCCTTTATGACGTCAAAGAAAAGAAAAAGGTATTGTTTTGTTCCAGCAGAACATTTTTTATGTGATACAATGAGTACTCTTCCAGTGACTTTCACTCCGCCTACGTAATGCTGAGCTCATTCTCAACTAATCGAATTTCCCTTGTCTCAAAAAGGTCTAAGTGGTCTTGCGGTTTAAATCACTAAGTCAAAACTGAATTAAAATCCCTTGAGGTACATTTCCATTATCATCTTTCCTTCCCCTCCCTCTGCTGTTTCCCGCTTATCTCAATCTTCCCTCCAACAGATCTCTGAGAATTTCTACTTTGACCTGAACTCGGATCAGATGAAAGGGCTGCTTAAACCCCACACACCTCACGTAGCCATTTCCACACTGGCCCGTTCTGCCATTTTCTCCATCACATACCCATCTGCCGACATCTTCTTGGTCATTAAGGTACTGAGAGAACAAAGAAAAATGTGATTTACTGTTAATGACACAAAATAATTGGTCCTTCTTTGCTCATAGTTCACTTGCATTTTGGCATTTCAAGCCCTATTTCACTTAACTAATACTGTGCATGTATTTCAGCTCGAGAAAGTCCTTCAGCAAGGGGACATTGGAGAATGCTGTGAACCCTACATGGTTATGAAAGAGTCAGATTCCTCCAAGGTAATGGAGCCAAAAATGTGTTTTAAACTGTTGCAATGCTCAGGGCTGGCAGCCAGCATGCATGAAAGACCCTTTTACTGTCTGACTGTCTAGTCATAAGCATTACTCAATTCTGTCTGGGTAGCTGCAATATTTGCCATCCTCTTTAACAGGCCAACTCAGTTGCCCACTGTCGATAAATTAAGCCTTTCTTATCTTTTGATACATTTTGTCATAGCTTATCTGCTCTTTGTCCCACTTTAGCACAAAGAGAAGTTGGAGAAGCTGCGTCTCCAGGCAGAGCAGTCATGTAGTCGTCTTGGACGATTTCGCATGCCTTTTGCCTGGACAGCTATTCACCTTGTCAACATCGTGAGCAGTGTGGGAGGTCTGGATCGGTCAGACCCTGACTCTGACTCTGGTACTGCTAACTTAAAACACATCCCCCATTTTTACAGTGTCTCACATGCACGCAATACACACACACAAATATTGTTTAAGTAACATTCATGTGCATGACTCTAATATAATGTGATTTTTCTGCCTACCAGAGCGAAAAGGACATGGGACATGGAATGAGAGAAAGAAGAAGGGCTTTGAGCGTATGAGTGTTGGCGATGACATGTGTAATTTTGCCACTTTCCGTCCCGCAACACTGACCGTCACCAACTTCTTTAAACAGGTCAGAATATGTCTTATGACTCATTTAGTAGCTCATGTTATTACATGTTATCCTGACAGTCACGTATGATGTAATGTGGCCAAGTAAGTCAAATGTAAAATCCATCATTGAACGTTAAATATTTTTTTCAGATGTTCTATTATTGTGATTACATCAAGTGCAGATGACAACCTGCACTATACACCAAAAATGTGTGCAAACGATTGAACGACAGATATTTTACTGACCCTCCCGTGTAGAAAATATATTAAATTTTTGATGTTTTGGAAGTTTTCTATTGATGTAAATAGTTCTTGTGGTTGACCATAATAAATGGGATTTTTTGCACCTTCATTTTTTTGACTGCGGCTTGTCATTATTTTTGTAAGGCAGTTTTCCCTTACAAATTGGTTTTTGGGGGAATTTTTCCAGTATGCCAAACGGCAACCTACCCTCACTCTGAGTCAGAGTGTGACAATTATTTTAAGTATTGTAAGTAGTTAACATTTCAGTACAGTACGTATTTTGGAAGTAATGGCTTTTCTAACAATTTGTTGAGCGAAAGCTATTTTGATTATTCGATTTCATGCTTAAAAATAAGGAAAGAAAAGGCTTTTTATATATATATATTCTCTGTTTTATATTTTTTAGGTTTTGGACTGACAAAACAATGAATAAATGATGAAAAAATAATAAATACTTGTAGCCCTAAGCTATATTAGAGAGAGATTTTTGTGCAATCTCAATATCCACTCTGTTCTTCTGTTTTTGTGTACATGAAGGAGGGGGACCGACTGAGTGATGAGGACCTCTATAAGTATCTGGCAGATATGCGCAGACCGTCCTCTGTTCTGCGACGACTGAGGCCTGTCACAGGTAAACACAATACGCTCGTATAGTCAAATTATTTATATGAATTTGACTGGACTCGTGAGAGATTTGTGGTTTGTGATTAATAATGTGATTCATATGTTGTGTGTTCATGATTTATTTTGTCCTTCAGCCCAGTTGAAGATTGACATCTCTCCAGCTCCGGACTCTCCTCATTACTGTCTGTCACCAGAGCTGCTTCACGTGAAGCCGTATCCTGACCTGCGCGTTCGCCCAACCAAAGACGTGCTGGAGTTTCCTGCTCGCTATGTATACACACCCCACACGACCTACAGGTGAGTGTTCAACAATCACAGACACACGTGTACACACACACACTGTAAGTTGACCCGTAGGACAAATATACATTCAACCCGTTCATTGCATGCATGGCTTACTGTGTTTGTTTAGATATCGACTGAATTGTTCTCAATAAAGAAGACGCCAGGTTATGAAGTTGAAATTAAAACATTTTTATTGATAGTGTTTTACGTAATATATAAATACAAAACATTTTATCTTTATCTATACATGTACCTACAAATAACAAAAGATTTTGTTCGGTGAAACTAAATCTTAAATAATTTAACAACCTTATTTGAATGTCTCTTAAAAAAGGGCTTACTAAGTATATCAAAATCAAGACAATCAAAAGACACAAATACATCAGAGCTTCAATAACAAGGATATGATCATAAAGTACTAACAAAAATATTTTCTAGCCATGCAATAGAGCTATAGCACATCTTGCAGAGTGCAGGGAGTGCAGAGACGTAAGGGATGAGAGCTGCGTGGACTGGGAGAGCTCAGTGGTGATTCTCAAAAACAACTATGTCATTGATGCACTCTGGAAGAAGGAAATAAAATAGTGAATTTAATTAAATGAAAACATAAGCAGTTCACAACAGGACATGTTTTGAACGAGTGACTTACCATGTTCTGCAGTTTGGAGAGCTGCTCATTCTGAGCCTCAATATTCTCTTTCTGGAACTGGGTCAAGTGCTGTAAATTTTTCAAGATGTTGGCTTGCTCCTCTGCTCTCTTCTAAAAACAGGAAAACTATAGTTAAAGCAACCTGTTTACTGCAAGTGAATACAGCATAAGTTACCTTGTGCTTTTACAGTGCGGGTGTCTGTTCTTCCTGTAAGTTATAGAGGGTCTCAGCTGTCTGTTACCTGCAGTTCTTTGATGCTGATTTTTGTGTTGAGATGCACCTCCAACTTCTTCACTTTTGTTTTGAGCTCCACCTCTTCCTGATCCATGCTGGCCAGCCAGTCTTTAGTCATCTTGGTCTGAGCTTGTTGCTTGACCATCTGGGCCTGTCAAAAGAGCATCTGCCCATAAAATCCTCTTCCCCCAACAACGATTCCAGTGCAGCTGGCAGCTGCCGGCACCACAGTTTGACATGCAGTTTTCTAATGACACTCTCACTCTCCTATCCCAGATGAAAGAGTTACATTTATCCATATACATCAGGGAAATTAATTAAAGAATAAATTGATGATTATTGGTCTTGGGCATGAACAGTGACATAGGGCTGTATGTAGACATCATATAGGAGTTGTTTTTATACTTTTGCAATGGAGCAAAGAGCTGCTTTGTTATGTCTTTGCAACAGTTTTTTCTCCTGAGAGTTGAGAAGCACAGGAAGTTTAATCTGATGGGGATTGTACACACTGCCTCTATCTCCCTCTGCTCCTGCATGTTTTGCTTCTTAGATCAGCAGTTTGATCGTGAAGTACATGGGGAATCAGCTGTTTACATATTTCTGCGTTTTCTTACCTGTAGCAACTGGATCACTACTTTGATCTCTTTCTCCACCTCTGCAGCCTGCTCAGTCTGCTTCCCCAGATTTTGGAGAGTCTCCCCGTGGCTCCTCAAAGTCCGGCTGATTTGAGCTATCTTTGCCTCCGTTGTTTCATAAACATAGTTAAGGGATTGGCTGAACTGTATGACTCCAAACATGAGCGTGTTGACTTCCTCCTGTGGTGCAGCCTTTTCTTTCATCTTCCCAGTCTTCCTGACTGGAGCTGCGTGAACTGCTCTTAAGCCCCCGGCCAAACAAAGCAGGCACAGGCCCCAGATCATCTTCATAATACCAGTTGTCTGTTGCACTCAGTTGTTTGAAAGTTTGCAATTTCGTCTTCAGCGATTCAGCCAGTTCAGGAGACAACTTGCGTGATGTAAAATACCATGAATAAGAAAGGAAAGCTATTGAATAAGTTTTGTCTATTGCAGCTGTGAAGACATTAGCATCGACACAACACCAATGATGGAATTGACGGGTTGTCAGTGCGCCTTATATTGGATGTGTACATGCAATACCATGGTAAAACATTAGCTCAGCAGCGGTTCGATCGCAGCTGAGCCTTGAAGTTTAACCCCTGAGAGACTAATTTTTTTTCAATCAGGTCACAAACACATGTGACATGCATAACACAGGATTCGCACAAAGTCTTGAAAGTTTGGAAAAGGGTTAATATAACCGTTATGTTTTCAAGGTTAGGAATATACTCTTATATATATATATATATACATATCCTTTATTTAACCAGGTAAAAAAAGTCTTGTTGAGATTTAAAAAATCTCTTTTACAAGAGAGATCTGGCCAAGAAGGTAGCATAAAAGTGACAAGTTACAACATTTAAAACACAATTAACATAAACAATAAGCGGTTAATGGTAATGAATGAATTAAATACAAATACAGCCATCACAACATCAATGAAAGAGCCTCAAGTAGAGACTTATAAGGAGCAGACACACTGACTAAGGGAAATTAATTCTTTATCCTTTAGAATCGATTTAAATTCACCAATTGTGATCAACTCAGACAATTTCTAATCTTTGTGCAGATTGTTCCATGATAAAGGGGCGGCGTAACTAAAAACTTTCTTACCTAACTCAGTTCTCACTCTTGGCACCAGCATGCGTACAATATTTTGTGAGCGTAGACCATGTTTAGTTTGGTTTCGACACATGTATGCACACTGGTAAGAGGGAAGCAGCCCAAGAATACATTTATAGATAAAAACTAACCAATGAGACTGCCTGCGAACATACAAAGATCAAAACAATCAGTTATATGAACAGCTGGTAAACTAAACAGTGCCAATTTATAAATTTGCCATGGGTGGAAAATATATATTATAACACACAAACTGTGTGAGCAGTGTCATAACTTTGCAGTCAATGCAATTTTATGTAATTTTAAAGATGTGTGGGTTTGTCAAGTGGTTAAAATCAGCTGTTTCAGAGTATGAACTAATGTTAACTCAAATGTTTGACTTGGATCGGAGTATGGTGACTTTCACCAATCTAATACTGGGTCACACTTTCCCCACGTGCCCACATGACACTCCCATCCCAAAAACAAGACTATTAACTGTTTTTCTAGGTTTTCAGGAATGATTGATACAGAAGTGACGTGTGATTATTGTTTACAAAAGCTGACAACATAACAGGCTCAAATGTGGGTGTGACACTGCCTTCATACAACTACTATGATTATAATTGTTAATTAAGTAAAATTGAACAACAGTGTTCCTTTTAATTCCTCGAGGGTTTTTTTTATTCTGTCCTTTCATCTTTCTCTCTTTCTCATTCTTTGCTTTGCATCATTTTGCCTTTCAGGAACTTGCTCTATGTTTACCCACAAAGTCTGAACTTTAGCAGCCGTCAGGGCTCAGTGAGGAACATTGCTGTGAAGGTTCAGTTCATGGCAGCAGAGGACCCCAGTCAAGCTCTGCCGGTGAGTCACCGTCAAGGATCATTAGTGACTGTGATGTTATGACAAAAATGAAACTCCAGTCACTAAGAACGGCTTGAGGCAGTGAAACAGAATATGTTGTCTTCCTGAGAGAGTGAACTTCTTCCAAAGGGCACATTTTTGAGCACAGAAGAAAGAAATATCTAGTTATATTTACTGCGCTACAGCAAATCTTTTGCGTTACAACACTGATTTATTTTTGTTTGCTAAAAAACAAGCTATTGATTCACACTCACTTTAAGTAATACTGCACTTAACATCTACATTTTCAGTATCAAACCCTGGACACTTGGATTGACCACATTACATTCTAAAGACATAACATACACGCGTTACATAAAGTAACGTTAGCTAACGAAACATTAATCCTAATTTACATTAGATGAGTCAACTACCCATACAGCTACTGAGGTCAATGTTATGTGGCAAATTCAATCATGGGCTGATGTCCGTGGTCAAACAATCCCATTTAAAACTTTGAATTAAATTTTAAAACATTACACTCTATGTTAGCCTGGTGGCAAGCATGTGCCACTTGTCATAGTAGCATATCGTAGTAGGCTGGATAGAAATTGTATGATTTTAATGTGGACATGTTACCTATTATACCTTTTTAAATGATTGACAAGACCACTGGAAGGATGATAATGTCAAAAAAAACTTCCTATTTGACATGTTACAACTTTTTTATACTCTTCTGTTCAACCAGGTCATCTTTGGGAAGTCGAGTTGTGCTGAGTTCATGCAAGATGCTTACAGTCCCATCATCTACCATAACAAGTAAGGCTCAGTCACCTGTTCACCCTCATTGTTTACCTTTTACTGGTGTTGGTCCAGCTTGTGTCTTCCTTTAAACATTGTGTTTAACTCTTGCTCGAAAGGTCTCCTGAGTTCTATGAGGAGATAAAGATGAAGATTCCTGCCAACCTGACAGACAACCACCATCTGCTGTTCACCTTCTACCACATCAGCTGCCAGCCAAAACAGAACACTCCTCTGGAGACCCCTGTGGGCTACACTGTGAGTATACTCCTTCAGCTGGCACACATTTAAAACTTCCACCCACACATTCATTGTTTGAAAGCTCCTTCTGTTGTCTTGCCACCGGTGAGCGATCGCGTGTCTCTCTTTCTGCCTGCAGTGGATCCCTCTGATGCAGCATGGCCGACTACGCACCGGCTCCTTCAGTTTGCCCGTTTCAGTGGAAAAGCCTCCACCTAGCTACTCTGTACTCACCCCTGACGTGAGTGTGTTCAAAGAGATTGTGTTAATAATCAGTTTGTCATTACCGCCTCCTTTGTGATGGCACTGAGTGTTAAATGAGTTGGATGTCACTCTGCGACAGGTTCAGCTCCCAGGCATGAAGTGGGTGGATAATCACAAAGGAGTGTTCAATGTCGAGGTGACAGCAGCATCCTCAGTTCATACTCAGGTACACAAATGAGCTTTTTTTTCTTCCCACCTTTAAGAGACCCTTTTAATAAGGTTAGTGTTACTGAAATTGTAATTCATTTTTACTATTTTAAATGGATGGTTTTTGTTTGGAGAGAAAATAACACAAACTGCAGCATATTACAGACATTGGAAATCTCAAAGTTCATTATCATCATTATTGTGTACTAGTCCATTAATTGTCTGTAGGCTTACATATGTGGAATACCATTTAAATCAATATTAAATAGTAAGTAAATAAATATGCCTGCAGAATTAATAAATATGGCTATAAAGTACATATTGAAATAAATGAGGCAATAAATATATAATTAAATGTAACTATAAAAATATAAATGTGTCAACATGGTTAAATAAATTGGTAATTTTTGGAAAAAATATGTTTTTTAAAGGCATACTTTTATTATTTCAGGGGCCTTTCATTTATTGCTTTTTTATGCAACAATTATTTAAATCTTTTTTTTCTTAAAACAAAATTCAGATTTATTGTATAGACTTAGCATATTTATGTTGTGTTTATATGTGTATATATATATATATATATATATATATATATATATTTATTTTTTATTTTTTCATTTTTTAAATTGACGTTAATGGCATTCCACACAGCAGTGTATGCATGTCATGTCTGAGCACTTTCAGAAAATCACAGAGACTCTTGTCTACCGAGTCAAAATCATTTATTACATAATTGCTGCCAAGTTAAAATTCACCCAGTTCAAGTGGTACTTCATATTTATTCTGTTGTTAACTGTAGGACCCCCACCTGGATAAGTTCTTCACTCTAGTGTATGTTCTGGAGGAGTACTCCTTCCCCTTCCGCCTGAAGAACGTCATCATTACCGAGGCAAACATGGAGGGCGAGCTGAAGGCCAGCATGGCTGCACTGAGAGGGGCTCTGCTGGATACCTGCGTCAGGTTCCTGCACCAGCTGCTCAACAAGCTCATTCAACTCATCGTCTATCCACCGGTCATTTCAGGCCAAATTGGTGAGTGAATTTCTCTGAAGGACGCCTATTTGAGATTTGAAGAGCACTTCTTGCAACAAGGCTAAAATGCTAATTCTGATCATTTGAGTGGATAATGTGATGATGATTAATAATAACTGTTCTTGGTGATTTTATGCAACAACTGTGTGGTTTACTTTATGCATCTTACTGTAAAATCCAAATCTTTATTATTTTTTAACTCAAACAAGTGACAAACAAGACATGATATACAAGATGTCAATGTCATACCTGTTTATTGAAAAAAAAAACATCAAGTCGTGTTAATGTTTTTCCATAGACAAGCATTATGATTCATAGGATTGGTTAATCATTTACATTTTTAAATTGTCCAATTGTGGAGTACCAGTAGGTAAATCATGCCAATTTAGAATAACAGTTTGTGCACCATTTTTTTTACCAGCCATAGTTTAAAGTTCTTCTTCTAGCTATCCTCACTCTAAATTTATCCACAGTGAACCTGGGCCGGGCTGCTTTTGAAGCCATGGCTTTATTGGTCAACCAGATCCACAAAAACCTGGAGGGCAACCAGGACCAGCACGGGCGCAACAACCTGCTGGCGTCCTACGTTCATTACTGCTTCCGCTTGCCAACCGCCGAACCTACAGTTCCCCCAACAGGTGAGTCGCCACTTTGAGTCTACAACCCTGTTTCCAACCAAGCTGGGACATAACCTATAACACAAATAAGACAGCATGTGATAATTTGCTAATCCTTTGTGACATACAGTACAGGCCAAAAGTTTGGACACACCCTTCTCATTCAATGCGTTTTTCTTTATTTTCATGACTATTTACATTTACATAGATTCTCACTGAAGGCATCAAAACTATGAATGAACACATGGAATTGTGTACTTAACAAAAAAAGTGTGAAATAACTGAAAACATGTCTTGTATTTTAGATTCCTCAAAGTAACCACCCTTTGCTTACTAGAATATAAGACATGTTTTCAGTTATTTCACACTTTTTTGTTAAGTACATAATTCCACATGTGTTCATTAATAGTTTTGATGAATTTACAATGTCAATAGTCATGAAAATAAAGGAAATGCATTGAATGAGAAGGTGTGTCCAAACTTTTGGCCTGTACTGTATATTCAATTAAAACTGTACAAAGATAATATATTTAATCTCATGAGACGCACCTGTCTCTTCCCCAGTGGGAAGGTGTAGGGTTAGACCTTGTTTCTTTTAACTGATGGAGTTTCACGCACAACTGCAGATTCAAGCAGATGTTACCTTTCAAGGTAGAGGTAAATGTTTAAACTGATAAATTTTTGTGTTTCTAAATATACCATGAATTCACAGTTTTTTGGAATTGGGGTTGTATATCTGAGAAGCAGAAAAAGAGCCTTTTGCTGCACCACTTTTACAGACATTTGCAAAGGACAAGTTGATTTGCTTAAACCTCCCATATGATATTTCTATTCGTCCATCTCCACAAGGAGCTGGCACGCATTCCTACGAGATGCCTATACAGTACGCCACCTTATCAAAAGCAACAGCCCGGCCAAGCAGCCTCCACCTGGCTCGCTCCAAGAGTATCAGCAACTCCAACCCGGACCTGGCCAGCACTCCAGTTTCTCCTGATGAAGAGGTGCAGAGGATCATAGGGAGCAAGGTGAGACACACCTGTCTTTTATTATTCCTATTAGAGCTATATAATTGTTGTAGTTCTAGTCCTAAAAACTCTTAAAGTCATCTTAAAGGGCATGAGAGCAATTTAATATTTAGTATTTCGTTTTAGAGTGCTTTAAGTGTTGCATTTCTTTGTCTTCTTCAGGTGTCTCATGAGAAATATGCAATATATTGGCTCTCACTTGTGTTTTTTTGTTTAATGTGCACATTCATTTCATTTGCAAATGATCTCATATTTTATTTGTCTGTGTTTTTACCCCCTGTGACATATTCCCACTCCCATTTATCCAATATCAGTCTGTAATTTTGTTATAATGACAGTGTGTTGGCTCTTCACAGCAGATTCAATAAGCTCAGGTTGACTGATAACTCTGTGCCAACAATTTATGATGCCGCTTATGTCAAAGATGCAATTATGCTTTGTGCCTCTGTCTCTTGTGTTTCATTCCGTACCTCCAGCCCTTCCTTTGTTCTCCCCTCTCCTGCTTTCTTTGCTGATTCAAGCTCCACTTCTTCCCAGTTTTATCCTTCAGATAATCTTGTGTGGTAAATACCTTCCTTTTACTCACTGTGCCTTGCCTCTTGCCACACCGTGTGTTTGTGTGTGTGTGTTTTGTGTGTGTCTCCGGTGGCTTACGGCAGGGTATTGACCGCTCCCACTCCTGGGTAAACTCTGCTTACGCCCCTGGGGGCTCCAGATCTGTGCTACGCCGAAACCCCAACTCCAGCTGTGAGCTCAAGCAGGTGCCAAATCCCTCCTCCTCCTCCTCCTCATCCTCATTCTCACCTCCATCCTGAACCATCCTGATCAACTCTCCTGGGTCATTTCCTACCTCAGTTCTCTGGAGGTTGTGTCTCACTCTGCCAGCCATGTCCTCCCCGTCACTCCCTCTGCATCTTGTCTGTCTTTTACAACTCTTCCTCTCACTGCAGACTAACAGATCGTATCTGTTGTGTTTGAAAGACGTAACGTCTACCTGGGGCACGTCTTACTAGCCTTGCACTCATCAGAGTTCATGTATAGTTCTCTTGCCACCCATCCATTTCCGTTCATCCATTTTCACATCACTTTGTCCTCATCTCTGTGTGTTCACCTCACCGTCACTCCATGTCAGGCACACGACCGCAGCTGCAATCGCATGTCTGCATTTCTGGACAGCGTGGCCTTGTTTTCAGTTCCCACAAGGCAGATTGCCAAGAAGGTAAAACTGGACTGTAAAAGTGACATTCTTCATAACTAACTAACACAATTTGATGTCCTAACATTCATCAACTTTCCATGACATTAATCATCATTCATGAAATTTTAACAGATTTAACAAGTTCCTTTCTGTAAGTCGGTGTGAATTTTCGTTTGTTGATACACTTACATTTTAATTGTCTTTTGTCTGAAAATTTCAGGAGCCAATCAGTGGCAGATTTACTGATTAAAGAGTTTAAGGGATAGTGTGGATTGTTTGAAGTGGTGCTGTATGAGGTACTTATCCATTGTCGGTGTATAACCTACAGTAGACTATGGATAAGTACCTTTAACAACCCAACTAACAAATATCCAAACTATTCCTTTAATAAATCATCACCTAATAAATAATTTTTAAAGCTTGCCATTTCAGTTTGTTTAATCTAAATTAGGAAATGTTATAACTATCCAACAATTGCACGGTTATCTTTTTCAAACCACAGTTACAGCTCATAACTCCAATCTTGTGAAAAAAAACACACGCCACTTTAATCTTGACCGCTCATCTAACTTCTAAAGTGGTTTGCTCGTTAAGCTAAAATAAGCTCTGTGTTGGTTCACATGTAGCTGCTCCATGAGGAGCTGGCATTGCAGTGGGTGGTCAGCACCAGTACAGTGAGGGAAGCGGCGCTGCAGCAGGCCTGGTTTTTCTTCCAGCTCATGGTAAGTATGTCTTTGTACATTTATAATCAGTTTACTACAAGGCACACCCCACTGAGATAAGGAGTACAGTGCTTATTTTCACCAAGACCATGATCTTTTCCTTAAGCTAACCACGTAGTTTTTGTCCATAGAACTAATGAAGTCTATGAAGCTATGACCGTTTTCCATGGCGTGTCATGCTGTGCTGTGTACCCACAGATAGACCTAGTCTAAAGCGAGCACTACAGAAACAACTCTTAAAACACACAGTACTGTAGGAAACACTGTTAAAGCAGCATAGGTAATATCTTCATAAAGCAACAACATTTCTTATTTGCCTTCTCCTCTAGACAAAGAGCATGACCCATCACTTATTCCTGACCTCGAAATTGGACATTGCCAGGCGTCAACGTTTCCCAGACCGATTTGTGGACGACATCGCTGCACTTGTGTGTGCCATCAGTGCCGACATCGCTGGTCGATACCATAAGGTACAAAAGCCACAAACCACACTACAAGCAAGTCCAATAGAAAGTTGATTTGAGTTAAAGAACCTGACGAACAGAGTTCAGAAAATGTCGCAATGACTGTTTTTACTTTTGATAACATGTCCTCCCTATTATGTAATCGCATGTAAAATTGCTCATCCCTGTCTCTGTCTCTCTGTCAGGATGTGGAGCTTGTGGAGAGGTTGAATAGCAGTCTGGCCTTCTTCCTGAATGACCTGCTGTCTCTAATGGACCGGGGCTTTGTGTTCAACCTCATCCGCTCCTACTACAAACAGGTGTCTGTTGCTGCTCTCCCCATTCTCCTTTATTACCAAACACTTTAAATCTCACACATGTTTTATACTGTCTCAAACAAACTTGTGTTTTCAACAGATTGCAAACAAGCTTCACACGGCGCAGAACCCCAGCTCTCTGATCGCCCTGAGGGTGGACTTCACTCGTATTATCTGCAGCCACGAGCACTACGTCATCCTCAACCTGCCGTGCTCCACTCTCAGCCCTCCAGCCTCCCCCTCCCCCTCCACCTCCTCCACCACCTCACAGGTACGGGAGCAGGCTGGAAAATACAATATAACTGATGTGAACTGCTCATATTACAGTTTTGTTTTATTCTATATCACCCTGCTGTCGGTTGTTGTATCCACAGAGTTCAGCGTTCTCCAGCATGGTACAGGACCAGGGTGTGGCCACCATGTTCGAGCTCTCCGTCCCTTTCCGGCAGCAGCACTTCCTGTCTGGCCTGCTGCTCACTGAGCTCTCTCTCATCCTGGATCCTGATGGAGAAGGGTAGATTCTAACTAGCTGAATATACAGGAGTCAAGAGTTTGGTTCAGTTTCCCCATAGGGATTATCAGAGTTTGAACTAGAGCCCGACAGATATTTCTGATATCATTAAAGGCATATTGCTCTCAGTGTATATGCTGTCTAATATGTGCCATTATGAAAACGTTTTTGACACAACATATAATACAAATAATGTTGCTTGGTGTGATTTGTTTTCATTCTTTTCTCTTTTTTTTAATAGTCAGCAATTGACTGACACTGAACAGCATTGATGTTTATTTCACTATTCTATTCCTCTTTATTTTCTCAGTAATCATTTATAGAATTGGCTGACAGTTTAATACAAGTTTTATGTTTGAAAAGCTCTCTGCATGCCTTTGCAGCATGGTGTAAATGACTATCAGCCACCATGTTGGTCTCAAAAGTTCCATATCAGTCGGCTCTAATTTGAACTAAAAATTGAGACAAAGTACAGAATAAAGTAGTGTTCACAGTTAAAAATAGACACATTTTGCTGACGTACTTATTTTTTACCCTTAGGGTTTTCTTCCTTCATAAAAAGGCCATTAGTGCTGTTCACTCCCTGCTGTGCAGCCATGATGCAGACCCTCGTTACGCTGACCCTCAGGTCAAAGCCCACGTCGCTCAGCTCTACCTGCCCCTCATCCCCATTGTCATGGAGACGTTGCATCAGCTACACGACTTCTCTGGTGAGCACAACAAATATGCAGCCCGCTGATATTGTTATGGTTAATCCACCTCCTCTGCACATTTATATCATCTGGTTTTATCTCCAGTATTATTGCACCTGAGAGTGCCTTTCTTATTTCTTTCTAGACTCCTCGCCTGCTCGGGTCCGCCATGCCTCAGCCCACGCCGACGATTCTGACCCAGACAGCGGCAACACTATCAGTCAGTCTGTTGCCATGGCGATTGCCGGCTCCCCTTTGCCGCATGTCAAAGCAAACCCGTTTGCACTGCCCACAGTGGTGAGTGATAGCGGCATGGGTCAGGCTGTTCCCCCGGGCCCTACAGACTGACAGGTCACAGATCAGCGTCTGTGTGGGAGGCAGCTGCCTCTGCTTAACAGACGATCACTCTGGCCTCTCTCTAACTCCACACAGACGCTCATTCAAACAGTATTCTTCCCTAGTTATTGTTCTGTTATAAAGTACAAATGCTCCTCTTAGCCTCTAGGTGGCTCTCTGTCCTTTTTCTTTATAATTCTCTGTAAACAGCCATTTTGTAATGAAGCAGATTAAAAGACTGGCACTGAGTTTGTGTGTTTGTCTTCACCAGGCTGGGCGCCAGACCAGCTCTCTGTCTGCCGAGTGCAGCAGGACTCTGCTGGTGAGCTTCCTGTGGGTGCTTAAGAATGCAGATGCGGCTCTCCTGGAGCGCTGGGTGTCTGATTTGTCTGTACTGCAAATCAACCGCCTGTTGGATCTGTTGCATCTCTGTGTCTCCTGCTTTGAATACAAGGTACAATAACCAAGCAGGGTTTCTATTATGAGTGTCTTTCATTCACCCAATAGGAGTTCAAACCAATTTACAGATGATTTATTTTAGATTTAGCTCAAAAAAAAGCTTGAAGATGCTGCAGCACGAGCCAAATATTTGTAAGCGTTGAGTACTCACATGCTCTGCTGTCATACATACATGGATACACAGGTAGAAATAATCTTGTTTTTCCCTGTCCTTGTTGTTTGTCCCTGTCCTGTTGTAGGGGAAGAAGACTCTGGAGAGGATCAACAGCCTGACATTTAAAAAGTCTCAGGACATGAAAGCCCGACTGGAGGAGGCCATACTAGGCACCATCGGGGCTCGTCAAGAGATGGTCCGTCGTTGCAGAGGTAAGAAGTCAGCAGAGCAGTCAGTAAGGTGTGTGAGGCAGGACGTGTTTCACTTTGTGTTTTATGGAATTTGTTTATTCTTTCAGAAAGGAGTCCCTATGGCAGCCAGGAGAATGTGAGGTGGAGGAAGAATGTCACTCACTGGAAACAAAATACTGACAGAGTCGACAAGTATGTTTACCTTAATGAAAATACTAATAGATAGATATGAATGTGGCTGTCTCTTCATCTAATTTGTGCTTAAATGTGAGACTTATGGTGGTATTATTATAACACCTCTTATAGGACTAAAACTGAGATGGAGCAGGAGTCTGTGGTTGATGGAAACTTAGCTACTGAGGGCTCTCTGATAGTTCTGGACACACTGGAGATTATAGTCAAGGTAAAGCAAGCATCAACATCATCACACATCATTATCTTAAATTACTTTAATCTGTAATCAGTTGTGTCCCTCTGTCAGACTGTTGTTGCATCAGAGCTGAAGGAAAGTGTTCTGGGAGGAGTGCTGAGAGTGCTTCTCCACAGCATGGCAGGCAACCAGAGCGCCCTCTTCCTGCAGCACTGCTTCACTACACAAAGGGCTCTGGTTTTCAAGGTACATAAGTGAAATAGCTGTTATTTTTTATGTTGATTTATCAGTTGTTTTTAGTTATCTTACATTAACGGGGCAAAAAAAATATTGGCACAGTCACTTAGTTTTATTACAATATAATATTAATTTCGAACCAACCAAATTTATTTTTGTGGTCGAAATGCTCAGAACGGTTCAAAAGATCAAAGGTCTAAAGATCTTGAATTTTAAAGAAACAAACAGTAATTCATACTTAACATATTGGTGTCAGGTATATACATATAGTCACTGTTCATATAGTGAAAGAGTGTTTGTGTGTGTAGTTCCCAGAGATGCTGTTTGAAGAGGACACAGAGCTTTGTGCGGACCTGTGCCTGCGTCTGCTGCGTCACTGCAGCAGTAGTGTCGGCTCTGTCAGAAGTCACGCCTCTGCCTCTCTTTACCTGCTCATGAGGCAGAACTTTGAGATTGGAAATGTAAGTCTGGAAGCTGTTTTTGCATCGTAGACTTTCATAATGCAAAATGTATCTAAAGGACACAAGCAGGATGTTTGATGTATAGACACTTTAATAATGTTGTGAGTCACAATCTATTTTTCCCCTGGGTCAGAACTTTGCTCGAGTAAAGATGCAAGTCACAATGTCCCTGTCATCACTGGTGGGAACATCACAAAACTTCAATGAGGAGCATCTGCGTCGCTCGCTCAAGACGATCCTGACATATGCTGAAGAGGACCTGGAGCTGCGCGACACGCCCTTCCCAGAGCAGGTATGTAAGAGCATCTGTATAAAGTCTCATCTGGAGCTGCAAGAATGGCTGAAACGTGTATACTAATGTGTTGTGTGGTACTTTTGAAACTGCAGGTCCAAGATCTGGTGTTCAACTTGCACATGATTCTTACTGACACTGTAAAGATGAAAGAGCATCAGCAGGATCCAGAGATGCTCATTGACCTCATGTACAGGTAATGTGATGCACATTTGTAAGGTCTGCACACAACAGGAAGGTTTCACAAATAAAATCTGATATTTTTATAAAATATATTATTCAGGATTGCAAAGGGCTACCAGAACTCCCCTGACCTGCGTCTGACGTGGCTGCAGAACATGGCAGGAAAACACTCTGAGAGAGGGAACCACGCTGAGGCTGCCCACTGTCTGGTCCACAGCGCAGCACTCGTGGCAGAGTACCTCAACATGCTGGAAGATTGCCGCTATTTGCCAATTGGTTGCGTCACGTTTCAGGTTAGTGCATGCTGTTTAACTTGGTGACTCACTACAACAGCAGTAGGGCAGAAAGAGATAGCCCACGATTGTTAAAACTTCCCTGTTTTACCCTCAGAATATTTCATCCAACGTATTGGAAGAATCAGCCGTATCTGATGACGTCCTGTCTCCAGAGGAGGAGGGGATTTGTGCTGGCAAGTACTTCAGCGAGTCTGGCCTGGTGGGCCTCCTGGAGCAAGCAGCTGCTTCTTTTAACATGGTACGACTCATATTCTCCGACCACATGGTGACAGACTGTATGTTAGCACAGCACGAGTACACAGCGTTAACATGGCTGAAGGAGTGTTATGTGATCGGCCGGTATTTGTATAACTGGCTTTCCGTTGTGCTGTAACCCCAGGCCGCCATGTACGAGGCCATAAATGAAGTGTACAAGATTCTGCTGCCCATCCATGAAGCCAACAGAGACTTCAAAAAGCTGGCAACTGTCCACGGGAAGCTACAGGATGCATTCAACAAGGTCTACAACCAAGTGAGTTGACAGTTTGACCCTGAAATCATCAGCAAATGAATGAACTGTTGATGAGAAGATTAGTTCTATCCTAGATTCCTCAATATGTGTTTTTTCTCTTTCTCCCACTAATCCAGAGTTCAGGATGGGAGGTAACTCATTAATTTGTTTTACTGAGTATTTTATATGTAAGGTGAAACTAAATCAGCAATTCCTTTATTTTGTGTTGACAATGTTGTTGCTTTTCCCCATTGCTCATTCTATCCTCCCCTCCGGTGTGAATGACATTTTACTGGTGAGTGATACACAATTTGCTTTCACACTTTGACAGAGTTGAGCCACTGTTACAAAACAGTTTCCAACCATATTTGCTGCCATTCTACTGTAGTCAAACCATCGAAGCCTGTACTTTTATACAATATATGGTTGAAACTACATTACAGCCTAAATGTATATTTTCTCGTCCCATGCCAGTTCCTCCTCTGTTAATATTTTATATTTATACATTAATAAGACACCAAAGTTTAGTCTTTCATCTGTGTTATGCGCTGACCTCTTTTAATTCATAGACTTCTGGCCTCACTGCAACAAAAATGTTTCTTACCTATCTAAAGTACCCTGAGTCAAGCCTAGGCTGCTTCGAGAAGCAAACATGTATTGTGTTAAATATAGGTCGCATAACTGCCAAGCTGATTTGAATTCACTCAATCTCTGCACCATCAAATAGTCTAATTTTTTCATCCTGTATTTAGTGTTTAGAGAATGTTTGGGACATACTTCCGGGTTGGTTTCTATGGCTGCCGGTTTGGAGACCTGGATGAACAGGAATTTGTCTACAAGGAGCCATCAATCACCAAATTAGCTGAGATCTCCCACCGACTTGAGGCATGTTAA
The DNA here is from genome assembly GCF_030273125.1 of Centropristis striata. Lineage (NCBI taxonomy): Eukaryota > Metazoa > Chordata > Actinopteri > Perciformes > Serranidae > Centropristis > Centropristis striata. The sequence goes on along the minus strand of NC_081529.1, from coordinate 26,907,235 downwards.
CTACTCAGGATACTAATAAAGGTGTTGTTAATGATTTATGAGACGTGCTATTCTAAAGATGAATCTCTTTGGTGCACAGGAGTTCTACTCAGAGAGGTTTGGGGACGAGATGGTTGAAATTATTAAGGACTCCAACCCAGTGGACAAAAACAAACTGGATCCAAACAAGGTAGCATTACATGTATATTCAGAATGTGACCAATGATATCAATACATATTCTACAAAGTTATAAGTGTTCTCATGACTGTTTGCTTCTTTCAGGCCTACCTCCAAATCACTTATGTTGAGCCGTTCTTCGACACATACGAGCTAAAGGAAAGAGTCACCTACTTTGATAAGAACTACAACCTGCGTACCTTCATGTACTGTACTCCCTTCACTCTGGACGGCCGAGCCCACGGCGACCTGAATGAGCAGTATAAACGCAAAAGCATCCTTACAACATCTCACGCCTTCCCTTACATCAAGACACGCATCAACGTTATCCACAAGGAGGAGGTGGGTCTGATCTGCAGGCATTTTAGGTCAGTAGTTTTATGAATACGGGGAAGAAAAGTAAATAGAATATCCTTGTTGTCTTTGGTTCTCCAGATCATTCTTGTCCCCATGGAGGTCGCTATTGAGGACATGCAGAAGAAGACTCAGGAGCTCGCCTTCGCAACAACCCAAGACCCTGCAGACGCCAAGATGCTGCAGATGGTGCTGCAGGGCTGTGTGGGCACCACAGTCAACCAGGTGCCTGTTTAGATACTTAAAACTGATGATGTATAACCCTAATGCGTTTAAAATGTCCAAATCCCACATCCTTCTGGAATATTAATCCCAGTCAAATGAGGTTGAAAATCTGAGTCGGTGTTTAAAGTAGTGATGGACATTCCTTAGCAGATGTGTAACAGTTTCTCCCCCTCACAGGGCCCCCTTGAGGTGGCGCAGGTCTTTCTCTCCGACATTCCTGATGACCCGAAGCTGTTTCGCCATCACAACAAACTGCGTCTCTGCTTTAAAGACTTCACTAAGAGGTGATGACACACTCCAAGATCCAGACACAGACCGCTGTGTAACTAATAAAAACAAACCCCAACTCCCTGTGTCTTCTCTGCTCTTTTTCATGCAGGTGTGAGGATGCCCTGAGGAAGAATAAAGCCCTGATTGGACCAGATCAGAAGGAGTACCACAGAGAGCTGGAGAGGAACTACAATAAACTGAAAGAAGCTCTGGGTCCTCTCATCAACCGCAAGATCCCCCAGCTATACAGAACCCTGCCAGCTCAGACTACGCAAACACAACGGTAACTTGAGACACACACGCCTACGCACAGAAACACACAGAATGAGCTCATGCTGCTTCAGAGAAACACAAGAGGAACGTAAAACCAAACTTTATCATACTCCAGGTCATAGACTCATACATTGTGTGTGTTTGCACACACAATTCAGCAACATTTTTCAAATTTTGCATTCATTTATGGAAGAAAGTCATGCAGTTATTCAAGTATTGTTGCCTGTTTGGAAAGTATCACCATATGTTTTTGGTTTCATCTGTTTTTGGCATCAACTCTGTGTGTGCATATGCGAGAGTCTAAGGACTGCTGCTTCATAATCAAAAACAGAGCTACAGTCAACAGCACCTGCCAGAACGATGCGTTCATACTAAGGACAAATGTATATTTAAGACGTTTCTTCAAATACAATCAAATGAAAGTGTAAATAGACAATAAAACATTATGTTGAGGTAAATGTCACATCATGTCCTGTAAACAGACGAAACACTGATTAAAATGATGAGGTGGGGTTTCCTCACTCTTTCTCTTTAAAAGCAAATACTCCTTTAAAGTCATGCAGGATTATGGTGGGGCAGCACAAAAATACAGTATAACAGGTTTCAGCTAACGCCTTCACTCTATAGGTCAGATTCTATTTCTAAAGTCCTTTACACACCGGGGGCTTGACAAATAAATGACACACAAATGCAAAATACTCACCTGCAAATGTTTTGCTTCAAAACTATATATACTGGCAGTGATATGAATTAACGACAGCACATCTTGTTCAATTAAAGATGTGAATAGATTTGCACAGGCAGAGGACTGACTACTGGGAGAGCAGTCTGAGGTAAGTTGTTACTGTAAGCCATTTATTGAATTTCCTTTTAGCAGTCATGCAGTGTATGTCTAGGGCTTTTATTGTGAAATATGGCTGTCACAATATCAGTTTCACTACATGATTATCGTGGCAGAAAGCAAGTTGAAAGAGTGAAAAAGTTTATTATTTGGTTTGGATTGTGGAGCCTCCGTGTTGTTTTGGGTCCAACTCTACTCGATACTAAAGGGAACATTTTGAATATGTCCGTTTCAAACAAAGTCTTGGATTGATGCCTTAATCGCAGTGCAAAAGCAATGAAGAATCATTTACTCATGACAAAAACATTTTGAAAAAAAAAAAATATTGACATGCAAATTAATTGTGTGGAAAAATTGCCCCTGGTCTGTAAAGGTCTTAAATGAATAAAGAACAAATGGTTAATCTCTTCCAGAATTTAGGTTCACACTCGATTTTTGCAGATTTATTGAACTGTTTAGCAAAATAACCCAAAACACTGCAAGTAAAACATTCTGTCTGGTCTTGCTTTCGTCTCGCAGGAACTCCTACAGCAGGTCCAGTCTCCGCAGAGTCGACTGTTGAGGCACAACAGAAAAACTGGAAAACACCACAGAAAAACAAGCTTTAGAAATTAGCCACATCTCATCCCTTGTCTGTTCTCCCTCCCCCCACTGTGTTGCACACCAACTGTCACAAGCACACACGCACCGTCCTCTTCCTTGTTACTTCCCCCCCACCCCCCGGCCACCCAGACACGATATAATCCCCCTACCCCGCAACACACACACACACTCTTGTCACCTCTTTTCCTGCTGAAGCATCTCCCCCGTCACACCTCTGTAGGAAAAAACCTCGGCTGTTTATACTGGAAGGTTATCTGCACTGTAAACATCGACATTGGGAGAAAGGCTCTGACATGTCAGTGCTTTAAAACCAAGCTTTCAAAGACGGTCTCCTCACAGTAACCTCTCAGAACTTGATCTAACTTTAAGTTTTCACAGAACTAGAGCTGCCAAACATATTTTGCTTCCACATTGTTTGGGTATTCATCTATAAGCATATCTGTTTTCATTTTGCTTTGAGTGTTTGCTTTTAAAGAGCCTGTAGTTTGTCTGTTTTGTGTCGTGGCCTTATTTAATTTGTAAGATATTTTTTTCTAAACTATGCCTGGTAGTAGTCAATGCCAGACTTGGTTATTAAATAGTCCCAGGGAGTTTTCTTTTGTTATCAACAGACCAAATAACTGACATTCCTTCTTCCTCAAGTTGTCACATTTATCTGCCTATCTCTTGTTATAAGAATTAATTAAAGAGCGGAGGTGGGATCATCCTGTCCAAGCTCAGGCCTCAGTCAGGAATGAACTGTGGTATCAGTTTGTTTTTTTTAAAAGGAAGGTTGTTGTAGTGGGGGAAATGGGATGGGATGTTTAAATCTGTTTTTTAAAACTGTGAAATTCTCTTGTAATGCACTGCAGTCACATCAGATGTTTATCATAGAAACACTGCCGTCGGCCAGGCCGTCTCCTTCATCCACACAAATATGTTCAAACTGACATTTTGTATCACCCTGCAGTAGTCCGATAACTGAATACATTTTGTCTGTGTGGTATAAGGCAAGTCTTCTTCTGACTGGGTTTGAACTGCTGTCAAAAAGCACTCCAGATGTCCTGTGCGTGTCCAACACCCTGGCTGGGGCAGATTTATATCCACTGTAGCTATTTCCAACTACTGTATCTATTATATTGCACTATTGTAAACAAACTGCAGCACATTAACACTGTAACTACTAAAATGTCCATGCTTTTGTTATTTTGAAAGGCTGTTTTTTTTTTTTTTTTTTTTTACCAATTAGAAAAACATTTTTTTTTATTTATTTACACTTTTTTACTGCTTTCTATTAAATATTCCTTCCTATGCCTCTGGTCAGCTTTTATTTGTGTTGAGAGCTGTTGTGTAGCAACAATAACATAATGATGTACACATACACTAAATTTCAATATGTAATATTTCCTTTAGTCATCAAAATGACTGTTATATTCAACTATATTATAATATAATCTACTATTCATATTACATTGTAGTGTAGTAGGCCTAATAAGTATTTTGAATGCAAGACCACAGTAATACAACAGAAGAGATTTCCCTGAATTTGTATAGTTATTTCATTCTTGTTCTTATGTTAAATATTTCGTGTCTGAGGCATAAACATGCATGGGTATATCTCTAATTATCATTATTTTAATTTGTTTTTCCACGCCTGGTACAGGACTATCGTACTGTTTAATTCTGTTGCAGTGGACTATTTTGAAGCCACCCTGGTGTAGTGGTTGGCACTGAGGTGAACCGGTTCAAATCCATTTTAAGTGTTTGGATTTTCTTCCTGGGTAAGTGTGGGTTCTCTCTGGGTCGTCCAGCTTCCTTCCACAGTCCAAAGACATGCAGCTAAGGTTTAACTAGTGACTGAAATTGCCTGTGAGATTGGTTGTCTGTCTCTTATGTGTCATCCCTGTGATAGTCTGGAGACCCCACCTACACCCCCCACCCCCAGGACCTAAATTCTGATGTTTTTAAAATATATTTTAGGTTTTCACTGCAGATACAGGACTACCTCTGGTATGTTCATTTTTGTGCATGAAACTACCTTGTGTTTTTTTCTTATTTCTGGCTTTCTAATCAAGAACTTTAACCAGAAACATCTGCTATACCTCTGTGGTGAATTACCATCTGATGAAAGGGCTGGAAGTGATTTGTAATTCGCTGATTAGTTCACCTACTGTTTTTCTTTTTTGAAGACATTAAAACATGCAACCTGAACACTTCAGCATTTAGGGCCCTGTGCTAAATCACACTGCTCTCTACATTCACACAGGCCTCTGTACAGTTTTTGGTTACATGGTTATAAAAACAAGGCAATGGATGTATTTGATCCAGATGTCTTCCTTGCCGTGCTTTGCCATACCATTTGTGTTAATTTCCGGTGGCAGGAGGGTGATCCATGTTATAGCCTGCTATGTTTGTCTAATTTACCGGAATGGGCGGCCCCACGTTTATACAGGTACTTTACAAAGACTTGTGATGGCTCAGTCAATCAAATGAAGACAGGAAGCTTCTTCCTGTCAAACTGTAATATCAAAGTATTTGTTCTGTAGCTCTTAACGGGTCTTAGTGAAATATTTTTGGGGAGCTCAGTTTTTACTTTTTGTTTCCTGCACATATCACAAACATTCACTTGTTGATTTTTTTTATTATTTTTTAAATTCTATTTGTTTCTGTCTGTCTGTACTCTGCTCTGTTTTGTTCTACCCCCCTCACTGTGCAGGTCCTTAAATGTCCTTGGAGTTCTTTTGTAGTACTCAAGGAATCTTGAATGTTCTTGAAAGTTCCCGAACATCCTAGGAAGTTCGTTGTATTTTCAGTTACTTCCCTGCTGAGCTTGCAGACATCCTTAATTATGAAGGGAATCTGGCAGGTTCTTCCTTCCACTGAGGTCCTTGATGTGCATGGAGCACCTTTGAGGACCTTGGACTTCGCTTGGTAAGCCTGCGATATACCAAGAGCCTAAAGGGTAATTCAAATACTGTATTTCATTTTGAGGTGGTTGTTACATAGGTGTAGAGTTTTATGTTTTATGCTTCATTGTACGTCTACATCATTACAGTTAAGAAGTTAATATTGTTCATTCCACATGCCAACCACATGGTCCGTTTATAAGACTGGCTTTACTTTAACCAGCTACAACATACAATGCTGCATACACAGTAATGCATGCCCAATTATAATCCAGCTACAGCCTTGATTATTCTGCATAATGAGAATATTTGTATGCCACTTATGTGCTTGAGTAAGATGAAACCAGGTATTTTAGTGAAGAGTAATCTAAGCTTAAGGTATTGCTACTTTTACCTTAAAGCAAATAGAAGGAACTCTTTTTTGGCGACCCCTGTGGACAAAAGCAGGAGTGATCCCGTGAGCACAACCACCTTATGATGAAAAGATCTCTGGTTGGTTGGCTGGTGGGTGCATTTGTTTTGGATGTGAGTGAAAGGAAGATATACTGTTCTTCTCTTTTGAACAGCTGTTTGCAGAATTAAAAGCAATGATAATGTATCTATTTTTGGCTGTAGAATCAATAACTGCTATAACACCATGGTGAAGTAAAGTAAACTTCATTTTAGCCACTAATATAAAATAATACATTGATATAAAACCACATTTGGCAAATGTATTTCATAAATAAAATAGACATATTTCCAGCCTATCTAGGAGGAAGAGTGCAAATTCACGATTCAATTTTTAATCTCACAGTTCTCTCCTTCCAACAACTAAGGTTGACTCATGTTTTCAAGTTGCTCTATCACTGTCCCTTTTAGCTTTTTTGTATGTTCTTCAGTCAGTTATTTTCTTTTTTTCCACAGAACACCAAATCTAAAAATGTTAAAAGAAAAAAAATCTCCTCTTGATTCCTTTTTATTGGCTAAAGTCAATTAGGCTATAACTTTCTTTTTTACTGTTTTTAAACCATGGAGGTTTAATATTTGTAAAATCAATTCAATAATCTGTGATGTCATCAGAATGTAAAGTCAATGGGCTGCATATGGCAGAAGCTAGAAAACTTGATTGATTAGGTGTCATCATTGGGTCCAGTATCTTGTTCTTATAATACATCCATGCAATTGGATCTGACGTGACCCGCCTTAATGTGTCTAGTTTTGTTTAATTAGTTGGTTTTAATTGGTTTGGTGAGGATGGGTGGGGCTGGACTTTGCCATTTTAGGAAAACAACTATTGTGACAGGTGACAGGTATTAAGAATAACTATATAGAAATAGCAATTATTCTTGTTTGGTTCTGTAGGCCACATAGATGCATTAGTTTTAAATTGAGACTGTCTAACAACCATTTAAAACCCGTTATCGCTGCTTGGAGCAGAAGGTTCCGCATGTCTATGAAGGGCCATGGAGGTCTTAGGACGGCCTTCAAAGACATTAAAATGTTGCTGGAGGTGTTTGTATTTCCTTGAAGGCCACTTTCTTGCAGGTCCATGAAGAAGCATGTATCCTTGGAGGTAAATAAAGCTCTTTCGCATGACTGGAACCGCCTGTGACGTGATGGAGGTACAGTGTGAGCTGCCTGCTCAGCCTCGTGGCCGCTGGCCCTTTAAGAGGAGAGGGAGAGAGGGAGGGGGCGCGGAGCATCTTGGCTGCGGTGTTTTTGTCTCTGTCAGTGAGCGCTCCTGGGCCGAGGCGGCTGAAAGGATTTCCAGAGAGGGAAGGTAAGAACAGCTCATAAGTTACCATTCCTCTGTTTGAAAACTGTCTTGGCGTCTCTTTGTCAAACTGTTATTTCAAAGCGCTCCAGACAAGGCGCCTTCTTGTGAGTGTGACTTCTTTTGTGAAGCGTCGGTCCTGCCCATTCCCCCGGTCCTCTCTCTCCGAAGTAACGGGTCCTTTATCCTCAAAAACTACCACCGCTTCACTTATACTCATATTACTACCTGCTGCCCAGGGTAATTAGGTTTCATAATTTGACGTGAGTATTTGTTACCCTTTAGAGGAATGTTAAACTGAGTCTCATGGTCGCTCCTCCTCCGGTGCGTGCCTTTTTGTTCAGAGCATCATTGGGGGCTAACTCAAGCTGCACGGCGGCGAGGAGCGCCGTTAACGAAAAATCTCTGTAATATCATCATTATAATAATATTTCTGCAACAGATTAAAGTTAATCTATCAAACTGAAATGCAAATTTGCAGTCCGCCTATTTTTAATTTGGTTTGATTATTATGATAGGCTATATAATGTCTGGAAAAAGCGGTGCATTTAAAAGGGATAGCCTACTGTATGGAGAATGCAAAATGTATAGTAGCCTAGCCTATGTCATAGAGAGGGGATTAAGCCACGCGACCTCAACTTTTGTCCACATTGATGAAAGCAGGAGTCACAGTGTTGCAGCGAGCTTACAGTATACTGTATTTTGCATTGCCAAATATTTCCCCCCCACGTCATTTCTGAACGAGCAGCACATTTGGGTGTTTGTTTTCTGTTTGCCCTTCATGATGAAACTTTCCCCCCACGCCTCACACATGATCTGTTGCGACAATCTAACCATTTTCTAATGTCATTTAAAGAAGAAGAAAAAAGAAAAGGAAAGCTCAGTGAAGACTCAAGGGAGAGGGTGGGTCCGTGCATTCTGCAAGTTTTCATTACTTCCAGATGTTCCGTCAGCTTTTCGTTGCCGCTTCTTGCCCTCAAATTTGCTCGTCTCACCGCCTGTAGCCGGTCACTGGTCACTGAGGGGAGTTTATATCCTCAGAAGATGGATGAGGGCTGATGGAGCTGTGTGTCAGCCGGGCAGGAGGAGGGTGAACCGACTTAAAACTCCCGAACACATTTGTGGTTTTTAAGATAACGTAGTAGAGGCACTCTAGAGCAGGGGTCTCAAACTCAAATTACCTGAGGGCCGCTAGAGGCAGTATCAAAATGACCAAAAGAGACACAAAATTACAAAAAAAAAGACACAAAATGACAGAAAAAAACTAAATTACTTAAAAAAGACACAAAATGACCAAAAAAGACACAAAATGACTGAAAATACACTAAATCACTTAAGAAAGACACATAATTACAAAAAAGACATAAAATTATTTTTTAAAAAGACACAAAATGACCCAAAAAGACACAAAATGACAAAAAAAGTAATTAAAGGGACCTTCCACACACAACACATAAAGTGCCATTCATATAAAACTCACATTAAACTTTCATATCAAGGTGGGGGCCACAAAATATCGTCACGAGGGCCACAATTGGCCCGCAGGCTGCGAGTTTGAGACCCATGCTTTAAAGTGATAAACCTTTATTGATTTATCTTAAATACACTAGACAAAATGGTATGAAAATGTTATATTATGATTATAATGAACAAAATTATCACGGTTATCAATATTATTGTGGCACTGTATGTCTATCAATGTTGATTAGGGGAGGTGTCTTCAAAAGCCACTTTTGGCTTCTAATCTGTCCTGCACCATATTTAACCTCTGCCTGTAATTCTTTTGTCTTTTATATACATGTGAATGTGCAAATAAACAATACTAATATAAAGCCATTAATAAAATGTGTGGCACTATACACTTCTTTGAATAAACATTATAATCATAAAACAGGAAATACCTCATGTAAACATATGAAAACCACATCAAATGACATTAAAGATGGCAGAAGCACAGTAACTTTAGGATAATAAAACCGCTAACTCCTCTATACAGTTTGTGTGCTGGACAGTACATGAGTTTTTGAAAGCACAGTAATCAAACATGGAAGCAGTAATACAAATTCGTCGGGAGTTTTGAGAACTACTGACCATTTCAGCCATTTTTAGAGGGGAAAAAAGATACCAAGAGATACTGATAAGATACAGACATGTCTGTAATAGTCTTTTGTCAGCCAATCAATATATCGGTCTGGCTCTGCTTATCTTAATATGGAAAATTGTTTGTTTGTTAATGAACGCAATGTGACAGGATGTCTCATGATATGTGTGGCAAACTGTCCTGGTTCATCAGTAAACACATCTGATGTTGTTATGAAGAGGGACATGCAGAAGTTGGCAGGATGTGGGGGTGTAGTCATCAGCCCGTTACACTGCATCATACATACAATACACCACTGTCCATGCTGCTGTTGTGCAATGAGCTGCTGGCTGTATTAAATCACCTACCAGCGAATAGCCAAAGATTGGAGCAGCTGCATGGCATTCGGACGGGCTCTGTGCTGTCATTCATGTCGTTAAATTGTCCAGTTGGTGGTCTGCGGCTCCAATACTTAACCTAATATTTAGTTAACTGCAGGGATCTTGAATTACTTTTAGCCAGGTGTACCTAATAAACAGGCAACTGAATATTTCCTAATTGTTTTGAGATCATGTAAGTGTAATAATAGTGAAAACTCACTCTTCCTTGTTTGTCTGGGGACCCCCCCTGGAATCCCATCGGAGACCCCTGGGAGTCCCCCAGACTGCAGTTAAGGAATCTGTGGTCAGGTTAGTGTGCAGCTGGAGTTTCCTTCAACATTTTTTTTTTTTTTTACAGAGCAGGAATGTGATTGTCTCATTACAGCTTTTGGGCCCAGGGGTGCTGTTGAGGAATGCAGGGTTATAAACCCCATTTGCACACTGGGCCACACGCCGGGCATTTAAATGGTTTAGTCAGTCTAATGAAATTACACCCTGAACCTGCATGAGATTGTCTGTCAGTGTCTAGGGTTTACCACCGATAAGCAATTACAAACAGTTTTACTGCATATTGAATGAACTACTCTGTTCAAACAGCACAAAGCAGTAATGATCATTTGCTTCACTGAAATGGGGAAAGTTAGCGATTTAAGGTAGAGCCTGACTGATACAGGATTTTATAAAATGACATAACAAATCTCTGATTTCTGATAGTGCGGCTGATAAATTGAATTTTCGGAACTCCTTATATACATTGTGCAACAATGTTGCAAATATATGACTTTACATAGGTACTCAGAAATCTACTTTCGTTGGCGTATGATCAACATTACTGAAGAATTTTAAACATACATACAATGTATGTCAACCAATTCCAGAAATGAAAAACTGAATCAATAAAAACAAAATAAATAAACTTTATGAAATTTACGACTGTATGCGCAGTATCAGTATCACTGACCATTTCAAATAAAGAATAAATAAAACATTTGAAATCACCCAAGCATTGTTAAAAAGTTTTCATATGGGCGCATATTGGACAACAACTGTGCCATTACTGATAGATACTGCAACTTCTGTGATAAGCCAATAGGCCAATAACAGCAAAGTAAATATGCAGACAAATTGTTATTGTCTCTGCATGCACCCCATTCAAATCAGAAAACAATTGGAGCAGAAACCTCCAACCTCCAAAGCAGCCTATACCTGTATGCACCATCACAACAGCATTTATTTTGATGACTGAACTAAAAGGTCTTAGTTGTATTAGTGGTTGATGAGTTTATAAAGTAGGGATAAACAATCAGCCTATTGCAGAAGTAGCATCAGTCTGATGCTAAGACAATAAGGGTTAATGCTCCTACTTAACTTTAATGATTCAGGTGGTCAGTACAGTAATGTTTTCAGTGAACATATGGTCTAATCTGGCTTTTGAAGTACTATGGACAGTGATTATCTGCCCAAATAATCTCACTTGATCTCTTTTTAATACATTAATGACTCAGAAAAGCAAGATGGACTTTTCTTTCCAGTAAAGCACACACACACACACACACACACACGTTGTGGATGTTTTCCTGCCCTGTTTTGGTGTCTTTATGTTCGTTTCTTTTGATAAGCAGTTGTCACTGCATCAGGAAATAATTGATTGGATCCCCGAGAGGGAACCACTTAACTACACTGAGGCTGCAGTCAGGTTACTTCCTCTGCTCCAGTGTGCTGTAAGCTTGGTACCAAAACACAAGCTGACTTGAGCTTTTAACCCCAACACTGCTCTGACCAGCTCCCCACCACCCGGCTTACTGCCATCTGGACTTCGTCTTCCTCCCCTCCAGACCCCACAGTCTCCTGAAAACAGTGCAGCGCTCTGGCCTCTCTGCTCGGCATCATTCTTAATCCCCACCTCCACAACTGCACAGGAATTTTCTCCCAAATGCCCCCTTTTTTTGGTCTTTTTTTCCGGTGCCGCTCCTTGCTGCTCAGCCCCACCCTTGCTCAGTTTCCTGTTGGAGGTCAGCACAATGACCAATAGCATACTGGCGGGTGTTTACTCTGCTCCTGTTCCAGGAGTAATGGGAGCCAGCCAGCCCCTCCTCTTGGCCAGACTGCTCAGTCCAGCGCCGTCTGCTCGTCCATACCACCACTCCTTAATGTAAAAGACAGGGCTTTTTGTTGAAGGGCTGATAATCCTGGAAGGGACGTCCCTCTGGGTTATGATTTCACTGTCCTGAGTTTTAAGCCTGAATTAGTCAAAAACCACATGTCCACCAGCAGCAGCACAAGAACACACTGTGTTGCCATGTTGATATGAGATCATCTGGCTTCGTTACACATGGCGAAGGCCGGTCTGTAAAGCAGTGACGTACCCTGTTCAGCCACATCATGCTTGGTGACAAATGGCTGTTGTTGCTTCTACACTTTACATTCTTTATCTGTTCAGGGGAGAGATTTGTTGTAATTTTTTCTGATGTATTATTCATGCAGGACCATTTGGCTGAATGAAGCCATCTGTGCTGCAGAGTGAGGAGGAGGACAAAGAAGTCTTAGTAGATAGATCAACAACCGTGTCTCCTGTTGTGATCTTTATGTAACATTTCAGACTCTTCTCGATGTCTATATTAAGGCCTTTGCGGTCTGTTACTCTGAGACGAAAACCTCTGAACAACATTCAGCTTTATTTAGTTAGACAAAGTGCAGCTTCTCATAGGGATTCTCTATTGTCGACCTATTTTTAGGGGTGGAATGCACAAATGATGGTAATCTTCTAGGAGGAGCCGTTTAAGATTATGAGGAGAGGTTCTTTGAAACTGTATATAGTCATTGTTAAAGCAGCCTGTGTTATCTTTCTGATGTTTTTCCTGCGTTAACAGCAGCAGACTACATTCTGGTGTCAACAGCAGGATTTGCAGTGAATCATACTGGTAGAGTCCAAATCTGAGAACAGTCATGGTCTTCTCATTCGAGAAGTTTCCATCTAAAAACTCTCAGCAGCATTTCTTTTTTTCTTATCCCCCTCCTCCTACAGTTTTGCCTTTCTTTCCTCACACTCTTTCTCTCCCACCCTCCCTCACATACTGTATTGCTTTCGCTCTTTCTTACCCCTTTTTCTCTCTGGTTTACGCTCTCCCCTTGTTACTGTTTCTTCTGGGCTGGGAGGAAGTGACTGGGTTGTTTCTGGATCCTTCGGGAATAGAAAGATGGAGCTCCCTTTTCCTGTAACCCTTTCTTCATCAGACTTCAGACTATTGCCATATTGCCTATGTTTTTTCTGCATCAAAAAGCTTGATATAAGGAGAGTGTCACATGATATAAGGAGAGTGTCACATGCAGTGCCTTTCTACACCAAACTGATATTTAAAAAATGTGCATTTTATCATCCACTATCAAACTGTTGCTACTTATTAGAGGGAGAATAAACACTGTCAGATTTACCATCACAAAGCCAGACAAATTAAAAACTGCTAAATCACTTGGCTTTCAAATCATCGTTGCCCTTACCTGAATAAATCAACTTAAAAGCTACAGCTGTGTTTGTGAATCTGTGGGAGTCTTCAGGCATGGGACAGTGTTGGGAGAACTGTGTGTTTTCATCTGAGCTGTGTGGGAGTCGGTGGGAGTTCAAGTTGTCTCCTGAAACGTTTGGTATTTGTCTTAAATAAGTATTTGCCCGCCATATTGTCTTTAATCCCATGATCCTTTGAGAGCACTTTTGGCATTGATATAAACGTTTCTACAAACGAGTAGGGATGCATTAACAATATTGTGATATCATACACAATTAGCAGCACAGATAGACGGTCATTTAGGAGCCTCTGGAGCTTTTAGATCTAGATATCAATCACTCAATCAGCATTTCCCGGTTCTGTCAGTGTGTGGGTCCATAACAGCACTTCATCGACTGTTTGTTTGTTTTGAGGCAAATTTCCTTACCACACACTCACACACACACCGTTTCTCTCTCTCTCCCTCTCTCTCTCTCTCTCTCTCTCTCTCTGAGATGCCCCTCCTTGCTTTCTATTAGAACCAGCTGTGGAACTAGGGGCTGAATGAATGGCTCTTTGTGATTTGGCTGTCGTTCCAGTCTAAAAGGTCTGTTTCTCCCCTTTCCCCTCCACCCTCTCTGGTATTGGCATGACAACAATATGAAACAATGGCCTGAGCAACAACAAGTCGTGTTATGATATTATGCAAAGGTCACCCATCAGTGTTTTTTAAGGCTGCGAGACCCCCCGACAAAATGTCGACCACAGCAGCTTGACTCTGCGCAGCCGGAGCAGAATGTATGAGAATCAGCAGACACAGTCATGCAGCTTATCTGGTGGACACGCACACAGAAGTTCCAGCGCAAGCTTCAAGTCTGTGTTGTCCATGAAAGGAACGCATTATAAAGCTCATGAAATCAGTCTGGCTTTAAGGTGATCTGTGCAGATGATTGCTGTTCCTGCAAAAACTGGAGGTTGTGTGTGTGTGTGTGTGTGTGTGTGTGTGTGTGTGTGTGTGTGTGTGTGTGTGTGTGTGTGTGTCCGCATATCTGCGAGTGTTACTCGCAGAGGCAAGAAAACAGAAAACATTGCCCAATCCCATACAGGGAGGCTCCCAGGCTTGAATTGATTAGAGAGCCTTGAATTGGAGGGAGGAATGGGGTGGGGGAAATTGTTTCTAGAAAGCTGGCAGCGTAGGGAAGCAGCTATGCGTGGATCAGGCTTCACCCAGGCTGCTTTTCAAAGAGGTCAGAGAGTGATTGGCATTTCATGGGGGTTTATTGTTCACATCCGGCGTGTCAGTCAAAACCACTGGAATGTTTTGGAATGTTTTTTCTGGCTGTGCAACCTGTGTTTATAGTCTTGCGGAGGCCCTTCTTTTGTAACCTGTCTGTTTTTATGCCTGTGTCAACAGAGCTACACACCTTCTAATGGAGCGTTACTGTCCTCTGATGACTACTTGTCTCAATACCTCCTTTTATTTTCATGTGGTCTGTGCTAAAAACTGCTACAATCAAAAGCCAGGACTGCCAAAGTTCACGTTTCTTTTATTCTTTTTTCCCACAGGTGCTGACTGTTGCGAGTGCAAGAAAAGGAAGGGAGAGCAAGGAGCCTGGGAGGAGAGATCCTGTCCTTGCAGCGCAAGCAGCTGGTATGAAGCGGAAAATAAATCCCTCTTTTCCTAATTCACAAACCATTCCCAAGTTTGAGGAGAATAGTAATCAGAAAAAGGCTGTGAGAGTCAGTAAGGCAGTGGAAAAATCCATAAAGATCTTCTCTGGGTGGTGGGAAGAGTGGTATTTCTGACTTAGCAATACTGAGGTCTAATCCTTTGTAATGGCAATAATAATAAGGTGACTCAATGAATGGAAGCAATGAGTATGATAAATTTGAGAGAGCTGACCTCAAAATGAAGCCTGGCATCTTAGATTACTTTTCAGGGTGGTCCCAATCCTCTGATACACCAAAGGCACAATAATCTACACACATGCTGTAAATCAAATCCAGCATTTAATCCTCCAGATGTAAGAGTTTGGTTCTAAATGAAGAAATCTGAAGCAAAGGTTTAGCATTAGTTGCTGTGAGAGGTCAAAAATGCTACAGTATAATGCAGTTACTCCCGTGACATCTTCCAGGACATACCACAGATGGGTAATTTGTGCTGGATGACCTGCATCTTAGCCCCTGAGGGTTGTCTTAATCTTAATAGAGGGAGTAGACCAGGCGATCTTAACTTCCGGTAGTATGGTATGCAGCTGTATGGGGAGGTAGGGGGGTGTAATGGGGGCAAGGCATTTGTCCTGGATAACGCTGGCCAGGGAAAGTCGCCTGAAGAATGGCGGTGTGACGCTGTGGAAGGGCGCACACTGCTTTCTGTTCAGATGTCATCTCAAAGGAACTCTGTTTGTGAGCCGAGAGAGAGGGAGGAAGGTCAACCACTCCACCCCAGACACACACACACACTCACACACACTCGAGGGTACACACATGCTTACACATCTGAAACACCCAATGAGCCACTGTTGGAGAAGCAGATGTGGAGGCCTGGTGGGGTGGGCGTTTTGAGGGGGTTATGTGGGACGAATGGCACCCGGAGAATAATAATAAGAAAAGAGGCATTTTGAAGCAGAGATTAAGGTGTAGATATGATTTGAATGGTTAGAAAACTGCATTTGAAGGAGAATCGGACAGTGTCAGCCGTCTCGTCTGCTGGGCTGGGATGTTTGGTTGCTAAACTGCACATTCTAATTATATCTCATCAACTGTCCCCTGTCAGCGCTGTCCTCCACCCTCCTGTACACATACTCTCTCTCACACTCATTTTCTCACACACACATACTGTAGACAAGCCTGCTCACTCCCAACCACTCCCCTTCCCTCTGTCCTCTTCTCACTTTCTCACACATGTAGGCAGACCGCACCGTGCGACATACAGCACATAATCAATCTAACGCTTCCATTCCATCCTGGAGATAAACAGACACTGACTCACACTGCCCCGCCTCAGATGCCTTTACTGTTTATGACTTAAAGATATACTATGCAGGATTTATTCTTAAAACAATGTATAGACTTATACAAAAATTGTCTCGATCAATCACCACTCATGACCCGCTAGAAGTGTGTGGTGAGACCCTGTGCTATACCTGTTTTTTCTATTTTGTTTTCTGTGCTTGGGGCATTTTGGGGGTCAACTTTTGGGCACAAGGCTACAAAAATAGCAGACACGACCCAAAAAAGCACTATTTTTTTAGTGCAGAAGAGGAGGGGCCAAGCTTAAACATAGTATTTACAACCAGTAAGTGGCAATTCCTGCATAGTATGCCTTTAACTTGTGGCAATGTTTTTTTTTTCTATGCAGAGCTCCCTATCTCCTTTTTTAATCTTCAAATATCATGTAAGAAAGTGTTCAAAATGATGTGAAAGATGTCTGGGGAAAATAGTCTGCTTGGCATCAGTACCCAATAAAGTTAAGAGTGTAATCTTTTCCAGTCATAGTAGAGTGAGGACAGGGTTCATGTGGACCCTTTAAAAGTCTTAAAAGGCATTAAATTCATTAATCTAAAAATAAGGCCTTAAGCTTTTGGGCAAAACTGTTTATAGTCATGATTTCACTTCATGTTTTGTTTTGTTTTGGGGTTTTTTTCTTCTTCAATTTTGACTGAATTCCATTCTGAGTGACATTAAAAAAAGATGAAAAAGTCTCAAATTTAACACGCCTTGAGCTGTGGGAACCCTGAGTGAGAACTACTTTTACTTCTGACAGTTAAAATTAATTTGTATGTGCGTGCAGACAGTATTTCCATGTCTCAAAGTGTGTTCCAATCTTGGTATGAGAGGGTGATGAAGGGGCACAGATAAGGGGGATAGCACCAGGACATTAAACTGACTACAGGACTTCAAAAATACCAAGTCCGTTTAGTCAGTGTTTCCAGTGCCCTACTTTTCACAAATGAGCTAGCACAGACTAGGGTCACAAGATAGCGTGCACGCGTGAGAGAGAGCTCAACTTAGTGAAGGGAGACTCAGTTTTTTGCTGAAGAAACAAACACAAAAAAGAACGTGTTAAAGTGAAGCAAACTGAGTATGCCCTAAAAAACAAAGTGGAGGTTTCCAGTCCAAACTTCTGATCTTAGCCCCATAAAGTCTAAAGTAATGATGTTTGACTGGGTAATGCTGTGGATGGCTTAAACATTACATCCTCAGTTCCCACAAAGTGATGACCTAGAAAGTTAATCTTTTCCAAGCAGACACAAACTCAGAGGCATCAGCGTTGAGTGTTCTATGCCGTTGCTGGTCCTGTGTTGTTCTCTGTGGGAGGAAAAAGCATGATCTTTTGTTTAAAAAGAGTCACAATGCATTACCTCTGGTGTGTAAAATGTATTGAAGTTCTCAGTAGTTCACTATGCTTTCTGACTGAAGCAAGTGAATGTGGAGGGAATGAGAGAGTGAAACCTCCTGATCATCAGCTGATGTTGAGAGGGAGAGAAAGCACCAGAAAAAATAGACAAATAAGAGAAGATACTGGAAAGGGGGAAGATGTGGAGAAAGTGAGGGAGAGAAAGACGAGAGAGTGTCTGTAAACCCTAAATTGAGAGGCGAAGTTAGCGTGCACAGATGATTCCTAATAAGGTTGTAACTGGCAGGCCCAAACCTCTGTCCTGGAATTAGCTGCCAGGAAACTTTCCTCTGTAACTCCTCTCTTCTGAACGCTAAGAACAGAAACAAACAATCGACTGTGACCCACTATGCTCCCAAAAATGAACCGATTAAAATTAGACGGGGAGTCAGCAGGGTGACGCTGTGAAACTATTTCTGACCGTCACACTAAAGAAACAATGTGGTCAAAAAGAGGAAATATTTGTTGCCGGAATGCAAACGTCCATATGTATTTTTCATAGAGGTCACTTTGACTTGTCACAGTGGGAAAAGCACAAGTGTAAATAATAAAACAAATTATGGTTGGACTCCATTTAGCTGCTTTGATTTCAGGGTCCTAGTTCCATGCACGCTGCCTGACTGGAAAACCTGAATAAAACAAAACCATTGTTGGTGTTATTAGTAACACCTGTGCTTTTCCTACTATGACACGTCTAAATATCTGCTGTGAGAAAGTCCTATTTCTATTATGTCCATGTGAACACTGATCCTGTCAGGTTTCTGTTGGCGATGCTCAATCATGTATTGTTGTTTTAACCCTGTCTTTTTATTTCTGCAAGAAAAGCAGCTTTGGTTCTTATTATAGGAATGCTTCACCCTGAAAATGACAAATTCTTGAAGAAAATTTTGTTTTCCTCATATGCCTCCACCATGAAAGAAAAATCGCAAATGTAGTAAATAATGATAATTCAAGTTATTGGGAGCAGATTTTAACAACTGCAAAACTCAGTTGAGCAAAATTGAATACTGCAGGAGTTATGTCAGAGTTTGTTAATTTATTTTTGATTATGGGTTGGGAAAAAATCTGCATAGTATTTCGATATTTTGCATGTCAATTTTGTTTTAATAAATTATAAAATTATTCATAATGTAAATACAAATGAAATGTTTTGGTACAAGGATATTAATATCAATTGCTTTTTCAGTCCACTAATTGGTGCTGAGCTGAGAAGTTTTATTTCATTTTGTGTAAACAGTTCTATTTGTCAGGTTATGCAACATTTATGAAAGTATTGGTCATTCTGTCTGCTTGATAATCATATTTTTCTGCAATAAAAATGATTCAAGTGAGATGAACAAACTTTACCTTATTAGATAAAACAAATGTTGGCAAAGTTTTCCTTCAGGGACATAATATGTAGTTGAAAAAAATGTAATCAATCACAGTATATCATAATAAATAGTATTAAGCTACCGTGACTCAAGACTGATCTAATCGTGGGGCCTCCCAGGGAAGGTTCCCACTCCTAGTTTTGATGTAGTTTTGATGCTGTTAAATGCAGGCTCTATGTACTTCAGTTCATCAAGGACTTACTATTTCAGATTCTCTGTTTACCCTGGAGGCATGTTAGAAAAGCAAAGTTTTCTTCAAGAATTGAAGATAATACTGGGTAAATTATTTATATACGAATGGTAATTTTAAGCGTGAAGTATTCCTTTAAAGATATTTGCTGTACTAATACTGTCTGTGTCTTCACAGGTGAGAGTTGGTGGGTGACTGAAGAGCAGCCACTGGCTCATTATGGCTCAGGTGCTGCATATGGACCCCGGCTTCCCAGGTGCAGCTTCGTTTTATTTTTCTTCCTTTCAAGTCATTTCATAGAAACACACTTGTCAGGTCAGGTTAAAGTAAAGTGTGTCATTTCGCTTTGTACCTAATTGGCAGATTGTTTCAGAGTACCTGCATAAATACACAGTAATCCAAAGTTAATGTTATTTTCTAAAGTCTGAGCCCAAGATTAGACACAGATTTCCGTTTGTTTAATGTTGATTTCCTTCCCCCACAGGGAAACTCAACCCGCCTGCTCCCCCTTCCCTGCACGGCAAAGAACAGGAGGCACCCTACTCAGTGGAGACCCCCTATGGCTACCGTCTGGACCTAGACTTCCTCAAATATGTTAACGACATAGAGAAGGGGAACACTATCAAGAAGGTACCTATCCAACGCCGGCCACGCTATGGCTCCCTGCCCCGTGGCTATGGCTACACCGGCTCCTGGTGGACCTCCACAGAGTCTTTGTGCTCCAACACCAGCATGGACAGCCGCCACTCCTCCTTCTCCTACTGTGCCCCAGGCTTCCACACGTCGCAGAGGCCCAGCTTCAGCACTGCCCGGGTGGAGAAGACACTGCTGGATGCTCGCAGGAAGCTGGAGGAGGAGAAAGAGGGGAGGAGATTCTCCAACCTGGGTAGCATGCACAGCAGCGTAGCAGGCTCTAACACCTCTCTCAGCAGTGCACACAGCTTCAACCGAGCCCACGGTGGAGGCGGATCCTTCACCCCAATGAGTTCTGGCCTGTCCACCCCAGTGACCCCAACACCAGCACACCTGCAGCACGTCAGGGAGCAGATGGCTGCGGCCCTCAGGAAAATAAGGGAGCTTGAAGAGCAGGTGAAGACCATCCCTGTGCTGCAGGTCAAAATCTCTGTGCTGCAGGAGGAGAAAAGGCAGCTCAGCGTTCAGCTGAAGAGCCAGAAGTTTCTGGGTCACAGTCTGGGCTTCAGCCGAGGTCGTTCCCGAGGAGAGCTCTACATCGACATCCCTGAAGAAGAGGTGAACACTGCAGCTAAGAGCAGCAACAAGCCAGCCGGGCCAATGTCTCCCACCACACCCGAGGGCTCCAAGCTTCAAGACTCAGGGTGTGAGATTGAGGACACAGTGATTGTGGCTGGAGCACGACCAGAGGCAAAGCGGGAGGTGCGCACCATCGCAGTGGGACCAGAGGACTTGAGGGGCAGTCGTCAGGTGGGAGTTGGTGTTCGGGAAGAGGATCTGGGGCTGCTGCCAGAGACGGAGGCTCTTAAGAATCAAGTGGGTCAGCTTGAGGGCCAGCTAAAGAGGACGGTGCAGGAGCTGCAGGATGCGCAGCAGCAGGTTGTGGCAGCCCAGAAGGCCCCTCAGGCAGAGCATCCAGTCATGGCTACCAACGTGGGCTGGCAGGAACCACAAGGCTGCAACCTGCACACTCTGGTCAGCTTCACACAGCTTCCCCAGCAGAGAGAACAGAGAACTGTGGGAATCCAGGTGTACACACTGGAGCAGCCTACTGTGGTGGAGGTTGGCAAGCTGCTCCGAGCAGAAACCTGCAGCTTACCCTCCCTTAAACCAGCTGGTGGAGTAGAGGAGGGCCAGCACAAAGGGCAAACTGAAGGTCTCTGACTCTAAAATACAAGATTATAAACCATTGCTATGGAATTTATTAGACTGCACAAGTATAACCAATAAACAAATAACTCAGAATATATGAGCTTGTGTTAACAATGTCTTGGAATAAATTCTTAACTTTTTTTATTGTATTCCTCCATGAGTTATTTGATTAGTTCAGGCTGAAAAGTTCTCTTTCCGTCTCACAGATGCTCCAGTTGAGTTGCCGATTGCAGTCAGCTCCAAGCAGGTGCGAGATGTCCTAAAGTGCGAGTTGTCCACTTCAGTACCTGTAGCCAGTCCTGCCATTGCTGTAAGCAAGTCTGAAAATCAGATTGGTTTGTTGCACTCAAAAGAAGAAGAGACACACCTGCAAACATCCACAGAGGCTGTCCAGTCACAAGAAGGTCCTAAGACAGGTAACTGGACTCAACTCTGTTAAAAAAAACAAAAACATGACATTGCTCTAACTTGTTCTGACCACATTGTGTTGTACTTAATCTTTTCCAGCCTCATCTCCCCAGTCTTCTCTGAGGTCCATTATGAAGCGGAAAGCAGAAGGTGAACCAGGATCTCCTTCGACAAAGAAGAACCTACAGTTCATTGGAGTTAATGGAGGGTAAGTCTTCCTGTAGACCTCCAATCAGGCATTTTCATGTCACTGTCTCATCACAGATTTAAAAGCTTCAAGTTCTTTCTTGTTCTTTTCACATGTTGGCTCGGAAAATCATCTCAGGCTTCCTCTAGCAATACTCATTAAATATGACTAAAGAGAAACCCAAGTTAAAAAAAAATGGGGTGAGACAAATAATATCTATTTGTGGTAAACTAGTGGACAGTAATTAACAGGAATGAAGTAAATTCATATGCGTAAAGAGAAGTAATAAAAAAAACATATACAAAGATGTAAACAGAGAGTAGGTAATGTTCACACACAGTCTATTCCAACCAAGTTTATACTGTCAGTTATTTCCAGCTGATACACAGTGATAAAACAGGTGTGGGTTGCAAGACGTGGAGCTGTTTGACAGTGAAACTTGTTCTTATCTTGCAGCTATGAGTCCACATCCTCAGAGGATAGCAGCAGCGAGAGCTCAGATGAGGCAAGTGACTCCAGCGAATATCACGAAGCCAGAGAAAAACTACCCGAGTCAGCAATCCAGCACCAGCAAATAACCCACAGCAAGGCTTCCCAGCCTCCAGAAAGCAACAGCGTACCTCAACAAACTGCTGTCAAACTACCAGCCGTCATTCCAGACTCACAGCAGAGTGCCAGCCCGTCTGAGACTGTAGACACAAGTCTGCCAGACAAAGCCTCCCAGTCACCAGCGACAGACACTGCCACCATAACTCCTCCTTGTCCAACAAACGATGCTGCCTCTAAAGAGACTGTCAACCAGTCATCAGAAAAACTTCTAGTCACACAGGAGATCACCTCCACATCATCAAGCACTGAATCCACTCCTGAACAAAGCTCCATAACTTCCTCAGTTACCTGTTCCTCATCGCCATGTCTCACTACAACCACTGACCAGCAATACACCGTCCAGTCAGAAACAACCGTCCTCTCCAGCCAATCAGAGCCAAAGCCAGCAGCTGAAAGCATCACAAATGACACCGCCATGGCGTCTGCCTCAGCATCTGCCAAGCAAGTCAGGTAAATATACACACGATTGACTAACAGACAGATATAATGGTACTGTCAAGCCTGTGCATTGGCATCAATGACTGATTTGGTCTCCCTGTCCGTCTCAGACTGGATCTGAGTGACAGCCTGATGTCAGCTCTTGAAGCCCTGCAGAAAGCCCTGGGGGAACCCAATGCCTTCAGCCAACAAGGAGCAGTAGGTGTTCATTTAATTTATTTAAAACAGGATAATCCACTGAGTAGCGATACTCTTTTCCAGGATATCCAGGAGGGCCTTTTTGAAAAACAAATCACACTGACAACAACAACAAGCAGAAGCACAATCAAGTTCCTTAAAAACAGATTTATCTTGAGTGCAAATTTAACCATTTTTTAAACACCATGAACTCTCTCCTGACTCTTATTAAAGGGCCTTGCTTCTTACTATTGTGAGTGAGAAAAGGGTTTGTTGCCCTCGCTCTAGAACCTTTTTTTCAGCTTTTTCGAAAGTACTGTAAGAGCAACAGCATACTTTGTGTGTCTCTCTGGAGGTTTGGCTTCCTACAAACCCCTTTTCTCATTTTTTTGATTTTGATATGCTTATTATGCTCAGTCTGCATGCCTGTGAGCTGTTCTCTTGCATTTCTCCAACAGTCTGTCAAGTTACTATGCGTCTCTAATCGTCCTCATTGTGTCTGATCTCAGAGGGCAGCCTACACCACCGTGCTGCAGGAGTGGCTGCGCGTGTCCTGTCACAAAGCAGCCGACACGGCTGTTGTCAAGGCCTATATGAACACCTTCGCCTCAGTCTCCCCTCAGCTGCTGGAGTTTGTGATCAACATGGCAGATGGCAACGGGAATACAGCGCTTCACTACACCGTCTCACACTCCAACTTCCCTGTGGTGAAACTGCTTCTGGACACTGGTGTGTGTATGTGTATGAGAAATGGTGAAGAGAGAGACAAGATTACATTTTGACCTTTTGTCTGGGTGATTTAAGTTTAGAGATAAAGTTAAACTACTTTTTGAGTCAGAGTCAGTTTACATGTTTTTCAGTGTTAGGTTTGAGTGTCACACATCTTTTAAACAGTCCAGTCTCCAACATGTCATAAGCCCCCGTCATTGTTTATGCTGCTGTTGTGTCATCTGTCACACTGATTTCCCTTTTTACCTGACAGGTCTGTGTAATGCTGACAAGCAGAACAAGGCGGGCTACACGGCCATCATGTTGACAGCTCTGGCTGCCTTCCACTCAGACAGTGACCTTCAAACCGTCCTGCAGCTGCTGCGCACAGGGGACGTCAACGCCAAGGCCAGCCAGGTGCGCCCTCTACTGCTCATTAGGTGTTACTGCTCCTACACACAACAAAACCCATGTGGGCAAGGGGCAATAAAGTATCTTTGAATTTTGTACATGAAATAAGACTATTAACACACACTGTAAAAAAGTTTCAAGGAAATTTAAAAAATCCTTGGAAAAATGCACAGTCAAAATATCTGTGTGGGTTTTTGGGCTCTAAAGATATATTTATCAAGATCTGTTGAACTCATTAATTTGTATGCAGGACCAAATAACTTCTAGATGTAATAGAACCAACAGAATGCGGCACAGAATCAAAATTGGTTGCATGAAAGTAAAAAGTAGTGGAGTTTATTTTATTTTTTTTTATTAAAGATTTTTAATTAATTTGATTGCTGCAAAACATTCAACAACAACTATTTACATAAATACATGTTGCAAATTATCTTCAGGGTTTCTTAGATGTTCACTACAAATTTCAACCCAGTCCAGTGAAAAATGATCAAATGGTAAGGCTCAGAATACATATACAAAAAATCCCCAAAAATATTACATTTGACTCTGAGGGCAAAACTTTATACTAAAATAAATATAAAAGTATTAGAAGTAGAGTTTTTTTGCATGAACTTTGTTGGAAAATCCATGACATGAACTGAGATGTCCAGGTGAGTTTGTGTGGAATGACCCCAATGTGTCTGATTACAATGCAGACCTTTGGTCACCATGTGCACGCAGTCTCAATGACAGCAGTTTAGTTCTGAGTGGGTTCTTACATTTTAAATGCGTGTTTGTAGGCCGGTCAGACGGCGCTGATGCTAGCGGTCAGCCATGGTCGAGGGGACATGGTGCGGGCGCTGCTGTCGTGCGGGGCACAGGTCAACATCCGTGATGACGACGGCTCCACAGCGCTCATGTGTGCCTGCGAACACGGTCACGTGGACATTGTGCGTCAGCTACTGTCTGTGCCAGGCTGTGATGCCACTCTCACTGACAATGTAAGCATATATTCTTAGGTAACGCTTTATAATAAGGTCCTTAATAACCATTAATTAACAAGTAATAAGGCATTGTTCTCGCTTTAGATCCGGTAGTTGCAAAAAGCATAGTTAACTTATAGTTAACTTATAATAGATGAGCAATGAAGTATATTTTAATATCAATAAGCAAACAAAATAAGATTAATAAAGGCATGGCAAAGACATAATGGGTGGGTCATGGGTGTTTGTAATGCCATTATTAACACTTGTAAGGACTTACAAGGGCCTTATTACTTGTTAATTAATGGTTATTACAAGGACCTTAATATAAAGCATTACCTATTCTTACTCTTTCTCCCTTTATGTATTTTTTGGGACAAATTCTGCCCCAACTCCAACTTCTCACTATCATGCTGTGGTTTTTACAGGATGGCAGCACTGCTCTGTCCATTGCCCTGGAGGCCAGCCAGAACGACATTGCTGTGCTTCTTTATGCTCACCTCAACTTTGCAAAGCCTCCTTCCCCTGTGAGTACTTGATACAACTGCAAACACACTCTCACTGTTGTCATAGGGGAGTATTATTTAGTTTTGGTACAAATATTAAGCTTTATTGTTCAGCTCATTTACACCTAGGCAACGCAGACTGTAGTTAAACCTCTCGAAATACAAAAACACCCCCACATGTGAGTTATATCTCGATGTAACGTAAAGTTTTTCATGCATAACTCCATGACTTACATTGGACAGCCAATCACCAGCATTATAAGATCTTGGTACAGGACATGCTGCATTCATAAAAACACTCACAAATAACATAACTGTTTTAAACTATGATACTTTTTTTTGACAACTTGTCTAGGTTTCACCGAAGTCTCCTCTCTTGGGTTCCTCTCCTCCTGCTGGTGAAACAAAATAAAAGCCTGCTATATCCACTCCACAGTAACTACTCATATTACAGTGTGATTTTCTTTTTCCATCTGTGTAATTACAAGAAACAATGAGTTTGTGTGTGCGTTTGTTTTCACCCTCCATAATTTAAGTACATTATAATGTGCAGATAATTACATGAAAGCTAGCACCATTGTAATCCATTGCTTTTTGTACACTGTGGTCTTTTTCAATCACAGTGGGGGTTTAAAAACATGGATTCTTGTGTGTGCTGTCATCTGAAAAAATGAACATCTAGCGGCTGTCCAGACTTGCAGCGATCCAGTTGTCAGCACTGTTTTTAGTGGCACTTACAAGTCAAATCTATTCACTAAAATTCATTATACAGTTTATTAGTATACACTTGTTTTATTCCATATGAATCTCTTATTAGTTCATAGAGCGATGTGTTTTATTGTAATGTGTACAATAGCTCTTAAACAGTAGCATCATTATTATGTGTGTGACCATCACAGTCATTTGGAATAACAAAAGCCACCCCTCTCATGGATAAGTGTCCTTGCATCAAGTAGCTCATTGGTGCTACGAAAATCTAATACAGAAAACACCACTTCAACAGAAAACCAATATTTATACACAAGATTTATTTACTGTAGAGTATTTTTGATATTGATTTTTTTTTAAAATTTTGACTTAATTCAGGACCTACAATGATTTTTTATTTCCCAAACAATTTTTAACTTATTACACATTTTTAATAACTAGAGGACAAAAATCATTTAATGTGTCGACCACATTTCCCAAAACGAACCCAAAGATGAATTTCTCCGATCAGCTCTGTGACACTGTATATCGTGGTGATTATATAATATGGGGGTAATTTTGTGTCTTTATTATGTAATCAAACAGAAAAGTTTTCAGAAGAAAACTATTCACACTGCATCAGAAAAAAAGTTTTATTGCAGGCAAAATAAATGTGTGATTCAGAATGTATTAGTGCAGATCAAAAATCCAGAAGTTTTGCTTTTAAAACTAAAAGTTCTGTTTTCAATTTCCAAAGTTTTACCGGATCTCTTGGGGAGGTACTACACTGGTGTTTCCTGATATGTCCCTTTTAATAAAGCAGGGGCCAATAGAGACTTGTCTTGCAGCTGTTAACATCGGTCCTGCCTACAAGTACCAGCTCAACAGCACACAAGTTTTCTATACGCATTTTAATCACAAATTTATTTTACCTGCAATTAACATGTTGTGATTGCAGTGTTTTGTTCTCAAACCAGTTCTGTTTGATTAGCCCCATTATTAAAATATTGACATCAGTGGGAAGGAAGAAAAAGGTCAACATTATTCTCCGAAGGCTACGGTACTATGGTCTTTGTATTTTTATACGTGAAGGTATTTTGGATGATAGTAAGGAAAGATTAGAGTGTATCTGTGTTTGTAATATTCTCTGCTTGTAAGATTTAACGAGACTTAGTTGAGAAGTGACTGAAAGCACCTCCGCTGTGGTCATACTGGTAAGATTTGTCAGGGAACCAGAAAGTGACTGATTGGAGTCTTTTAAGGACGTGCCGTGTAAGATGTGAATATCAAAATAATATATGTCAATATAAACTGGTAGTTGTTGTGCCTAAAATCAAATTCCTTGAACAAAAGTGCAGAGGTTATTGATGTCAGTTACATTTTAAAGACTTTTTCACAATTTTCATATTCACTGTTAAGCAATTTAATTTTTATAAACTTTCAATTTTTTTAATTTAAGTATATCTTTTTATACATTTAGAATTTTAAAGCTCACACCTACTTTATGTAACCGCACAGCTCCTTAGTTTATGTTTTATGAAGGTTTATGTAAAATTCTAGACTGTTGTTCCTCTTCTAATTTGTGCATTTTGGAAAACCAATGATTTAATAAATGTGGACCACACTGTTTCTATTGTATTTATTCAGTATTACCTTTGTTATTGCATGAAAGTTGCCATCAGTGTTGTAAAACAAGGTGAAAACAGTTTGCACTAATCAATGTGCTATATCTTAAGTTGTAATTAAGACATGATAACAATGGGTCTTTTGGGGGTGGGGCACTATTCTTTTTGTGTGCGCGCATATTTTAGTTTTATATATGTTTTTATTTTATATTAGTGTAAGTGCATGTGAGGAAATGTCCACTAGAGGGAGATAAAACACAAACGGTTGAGTAAATTTTTCCTCAGTCTACATCACATCACTGGTATACAACGCGTTGTTCTTAAAACTCCAGCAACACTTATATAAAACAACTTTATTGCTAAATCAATGAGTCTCAGCTTGTGGCCGATGACTCCAATGAAGGCCACAAGTCAAAACATGTTTAACAATTAAGTGTTGCTGCAGTTTTCCTCTTCTGACTTTATCCCTTCCACCTGCAGCTTGAAATTTAATGAAGTTGAGAAATCCCTATCTCCCCCTGCAGTCCTCACCAACTGTGGCCAGTTGGGATCACAGATGCAAATAAGCTGACCTAGGAGTCTCTTTGACCGTTTTCAGGCAGCTCCTGAAAGAAGGTAAGAAGCCTATGTCCTGCATTGTGCACATCTTGGTGTCATCTTGGAATTGAGGTTTAAGCACAAAAAGAAGTTCTTATTCGACTAACACAACTTAACGAAAAGGTGATTTAATTGACACATCTGTAAAAACTGAGTTGCTCCACAAAGAGCCATGCATAAGCACCACTTCAAAACATTTGTTGTGCTTGTAAGCCTTAATTCTTGTCGGGGTAGCGTTCTCCAGTCTCTCGGGCTGATGGGTGATGAGCGGGCTACAAGATTACTCCACACTTAATCCTTAATCTTCTTTAATAACCAATATCGGCAAGACAGCATACAACATTCCACTTCACGGGTCACAACACAAGAGAAACCCCGCGAAACTACCACATCCGCTTGATCACCTCTCACCTACACTCAAAAAAATAATTAAGCCAAAAATGTGGACTTTATGTAATTTAATTACATGTAAAATGCAATGTTTTCCTTTATTAATATATTATATATTATTATTATTTTTTCCATTTAAAAGTAAAATAAATAAATTAAATAACGTTAATGCAAATTACATAAACTTAATGTGTAAATTTACTTAAAGTTTATGTATACTTTTACATAAACCTTATGAGTTTATTCAAGCATCTCATACGCAAGCAGTTATGAAAAAGTTTCTTTATTAACATTAAGCACCAAATTGGGGCAACAGATTACTGTTTAGGGAACACATATTCAACATTAATAAGTTGCTTATTAGCATGCAAATGAGTAACATATTGGCTCTTAATTAGTCATTATTAAGTAGTTATTAATGCCTTATTCTGCATGGCCTTATTATACAACCAGTAAGACATTAACTAAGAGTTTTCCCTCTATTACATCAGAATTATTGCTTATTAGTAGTAAGTAAGGAAGGTTTTTTATATGAGTTATGATCTTAATAAGCTTTGCTTCGTATGGACTTTATAAGTCTCTTTAACTTTATATGTAATATTGAATGAACTCATGTATGGTTCATGGTTTATGTAAAAGTATATGTAAATTTTAAGTAAAGTTTATGTAGAAATTTGCATTAACGCTATTTAATTTATCTATATTACTTTTTAATGAAAGAAAAACATTGCATTTAATTTGACCTTTTACATTCAACGTATGTAACAAAATTACATGGAAAATTTACATGTAATTCAATTACATGTAAATTACAAGTCCACATTTTTGGCTTAATCATTTTTTTGAGTGTATACTTGTCCCCCAAAACAAGGGCAGGTAGGAACTAATTAACTTTGGCAAGGGGACAAGTAATATCAACTTAAATATAACACATGAAAATGAATACATAAATTATAGTGAAAGTTCCATAAACAATAATGAAATAATTATTGTATATAATAATAACTTAAATGATTAAATAACCCAAAACATATTTTCCATTAAGTAAGGTTACATGCTCATAACATTCTTTGAAATATGTCATTTAGCATGAAAGGACAGCAAAACATGACTAATCGACTAAAGAAATCTTAGTGGAGTAGGACCAAAACACAGGTTAGTCGAGAGGAGGAGGAGAAAGAAGAGTAGCCTGCACTGTAAAAAATAATCTGTTTCATTTACGGTAAAATACCGGCAGCTGTGGTTGCCAGAACTTCATCGTAAAAATTACAGTGAGTGGGTTTTCTACTGTACATTTAGATGCAAATATCAGCAAAAACTGTTATTTAGACTGAATATTCCCGTTATTTTTAGGGTAATTGTGTCATCATGGTATTTCTCCATTCATTTTACATAAAAATGTTATATTTTTACAGCAAAACTTTGTGTTTCCTACAGTTAATGACAGTAAAAGTTACAGTTTTGTGCTATTCTTTGATTTACGGTAATTAAAAGTGTCTACTACAGTGATATACAATTTTTTAATTTTTACGACCCATTTCTGAGATAATTTGAAGGGGTTTACTGTAATTTCTACAAACATTTTTAACAGTGTGGTGATTCCTAAATCGCATAGTGGAGAATGAACAACTTTTCGCATCAGATTTGGGCTCCACAATTATGAAGTGAATTGTCTTCTTATCTTACATACACAAAATGGGCCAACTTTTATAAGGCAATGGACAGACATGTACATATCTCTAAATTACTAGAATAATGTGCAGTATTTTGAAAGTGTGCACTGGGTCCCAATCTCAAAGACAAACTCACATCTTAGCAGCAGCTGTTTCGCTCAGACAGCTGCTTGTCTTTGGGAGGAGTCAATCAGATAACATGCTGATGCCTTCAGCCTGCACCGTCACTATATTTGAGACAATATGAGCCAATCACAAATGAGATGGCTATTGTTTTTTTTGTTTTTTTTCTCGATGATTTTAAAATAAAAGTCAACTCTGCTTATACTTTGAGTTTCAAGCAGAAACACCTTAGTGGCTCAACCTGTTGTTTGACAGTGTGTTTCCAACAGTGAAATGATGGATCACTTCTCTTACATTATCTTTATTCTGTAGCACAAGCATATAAACTGTCTGGAAGATAACAAATTGAAACATGTGGCCTTATTAAGTTCTTTACTCTGTCTACATCCAAAACAATTTCTCTGCTCATTTGGTTAAAGCTGACTAACAACATGATATATCAGCTGAATACACACTAGAAACCATGCTATCTATTCCTTCTATTCAGCGGATCCACCCTGACAGTGTTAGGGGTGTGTGTAAGATAAGCTGCATGTTTGGCAGAAAACCCAGAAAATGATTTTAGTCATCATAGCCAAAAATGTTCAACTGATAAATAAAAATTTCATGATTGTATAGCCTGGATTTGAAATCTGAATCGGCTCTGCATGTTTGAACAGGGGAGAATGACAATAACACTCAAATTAAACATTATATTTCTTTAATTTTCTGGTAGTGAGTTAACAATTATTGCATTGGGGTGTTTGCTGAAATTGTGTGATGTGAAATGTTTATGAAAATACAACTTGGATCTGTATTTATGCTATAAATTATGTATTATCACCTGGCTCGCCCACTGCAGAGAGAGTTTGAGCTCTTACCTTCAGACTTTAGTTTATGAAAAGATTCAATGTCTCGTTTGTTTGTATTATAATAGCTGGTACAATGATGCATTAACCCGACGAACAAAATGCCCTGATTTTATTTTATTTTTGTAGAAATATTGTGAAAAGTATGTGAAGTCTTAATAGAAAAATAGTTTTGCTCTTTTTTCTGAAATAATGATCTTAATAATTTCTGAATTATGTATTCCCGAAAACCAAGCTTTTGTCACATTTCAAGAATTATTTTCTCATTAGAAAAAGATGTGAAACGTTTAATATTTATATTCAGTTGTTTTTTGCAGCTGTTCTATTCAATGTAATTCTGTGATTATGCTTTTTATGATTAATTTGCTTCACCTGGTGGGATAATGAAGCTTTACCCAAGCGTTGACCTGCTTATATAAAATGACATCTGGCATATATTTTAAATGTGCTGTTAATTTAATATTTTTGCGATAATCGTTATGATGACAATTCGAAGTTGGGGCAACAGTGTGACGTTTTTTTTGTTTTCATTATCTCAAACCGATCCATCACGTGGACAGTCTATCTTTAGGAGGTACCGGGCGTGTCAGTCCTCCGTCTCGATAAAACCCGCTGGGTTTGCGCTGGGTAGTGTATTCAGCTAAAGTCAATCAACCAGCAATATGACCAGTCTTACTGCGAGGGACAAGGAGACAGTCCGAGCCTTCTGGGCTAAAGTGGGTAATTATAAGGAAGACATCGGCGCCAATGCTTTGACCAGGTAGGCTAAATATGAAAAAAAAACTCACTAACATAACCTGCTCCAACATTCATGTATTCATTAATTTATCTATGCACTCCCTCACATTGTGTTTGTCCTGCAGGTTGCTGACGGTGTACCCGCAGACCAAGACCTACTTCGCCCACTGGAAGGACCAGAGCCCCACCTCTGCCTCTGCCAGGAAGCACGGAATCACTGTGATGAACGGAGTTGGATTGGCTGTGTCCAAAATCGACGACCTGAAAGCAGGTCTGCTGGACCTCAGTGAGCTGCACGCCTTCACCCTGCGTGTGGATCCTGCCAACTTCAAGGTGAGGCAGAGAGAATAGTCTGTAATGTATATGAAGTGTGACCTGCAACAGCTTCATCTGTTAGTAACCATGCACAAAAGGAATATAGAGTGAGCACTGAATGAGAAGCTCAGTGACAGATGTTTAATGGTGAAAACTCCACTCATGTAACATCTGTGTGTTTGTTTTCTTTTCACAGATTCTGTCCCACTGCATCCTTGTGGTCATGGCCACCATGTACCCCGAGGAATTCACCCCTGAGGTCCATGTGTCTCTGGACAAGTTCCTGGCTGCTCTGGCTCTGGCCCTGGCTGAGAAATACAGATAAACAGCAGAAGAATATGATGGAGACTGCAGCATTAGCTCACTCTGCATACAATAAAGAAAAATAAATGCAAAAAAAAAAGAAAGAAAGTTTTTGGGCTCTTTGTGATGATGTTTATTTAATGTTGGTGTTTCTACATCAAAAGGCAGCTGTTGCTTAAGTCTGTTCCACAATAGGCATGGTGTTAAATGATCAACATTTAGAAAGATATATGTGTATTTTAATGAAATTTCATAAAAACTATGTCAACAAATACCATTTATATATTGATATATAAATACTTAAAAGACAATTTACACATATTAAGATATAATCATATATATCTATATCTATATGTAGACATACAGAGGTACAGAGATATGTATGTATGTATGTATGTATATATATATATATATATATATATATATATATATATGTATATATATATAAATATATATATCTTCATATATGTAATGAAAATCAGTAATAAGACTAATCACAATATAGTAGTAACACAGTGATTGTAGATACGTTAGGCCTGACATTTTGTCAACTTTTCCCCAAAAAATACTTTAAGAACAAAGCAAAATCTATTTAATTGACGACCTAGTTGTGTTGCATTAAACACAGGCTACTGTCATGTTAAGTTAATGTAGTGTCATTATTTTCCTTTTATTCTTCACTAAACTAAAGGCCTGTGACTAAAAGTTACTGTTTTCCTTTGTGTTTTTTTCAAATTGCAATTTATTTCAGACTTCATCACAAACACAAGTAAAGAACATGTTCGATTTGCTTCTTGTTTTATTTGCTTTTGAGACAATAACAAAGAGCCATTCGTCTGCATGTCTGTGTCTTCTGTTGTAGCTCTCTAATGGTACTGTCTTCCCAGGGAGGACACCACCACAGCCAGGAACTTCTGGAAAGCTGCCTGCACTTCAGCAGTGAACTCTTTACGCATCCGAGAAGCGACCACGACGGTGAGACAGTCAGACAACAGCTGCAACACAACAAGCACCAGAGAACATCAGCAACACGAAGAGGTTGGTGTTTCTTTTGAGCAGTTACTGAATATGAATGATTGCATTCGTTACAAAAGTTTACCTTGAAATTGTCAGGGTCCACGTGCAGTTTCTCAGAGTGCAGCACGCTCAGCTCAGCGTAGGTTTCCTTGATGTTGTCCATGTTCTTCAAAGCCCGGTCCAGACCGTGGAGGATAGTGGTTCCGTGTTTTGCAACCAAAGGGTTTGCCTGGATTGCAGCGGCGTTGTAGAGGTTTCCAAAGTTTCCGAAATACCTCTGAGTCCAGGGGTAGACGACCAGACACCTGAAGAGACAAGTTAAAACATAAATGTTACAAAGTGTGTTTAGAGGATGGAATCAGTGGTCAAGAAAATGAACATTCGTGACGCTCTGAACGCATTGTGCACGTGAAGAAACGAATTGCATTACTGCTGATCCTTAAAAAAAGTCAAAATGATGTGTCGAATGATGCAAACTTACAAAGACTCACCTGGAAAGAGCTGCAGGGCCCACGACCTCATACTCCATCTTGGAGAAGATGTCCGCGATGGTGGCGCGCTCGAAGTCTGTCCATTCAACCATTTTGCCGGCTCTGGATTTTCCTGTGTGAGTCAGTAGATCTTGTGTTCTCCGGCACTAGGGTCAGCTTTTAAAGCAACCCTGGTCCCCTCCCTTAAGCCTGTGATTGGCTGGGCGTTGGGCTGGACAAGTACTGTGTTATGGATATGGAACTATGATAAGAGATAGGCGCATCTGTTCCGCCTGGATTATCTCTGAGCCAGAGGAAATAGTTCGAGAATAGGTTTGTATCAGCACCATGGACAGCGGTCTTGAAATGTAAGTGCAAATCGTTGAACCTGAGCTGAACAAGACGGTGCAAACTGCAGGCTGTCCCATTGAAAGTCTTCAAATGTTGTCTCAGCTGAACAAAAACACAGAACAAGTCAAATATCCCTGATCCTGCAGGAAAAAAGGGGACAAAATTCCGAAGTGCCGCTCTTACTGATACATACACAGCTCTCTTTAAGAGCTTAAATCGCCATTGAAAATGGTTATTTTTTCTTTGTGGCTGCAAATATTTATTCCTACTTCCAAAGTGTTATCTTAAGTGCACTAAATATGCACTATAAGTATTTGCAATTAATTATACCTTTGTTTTATTTTAATTTTACCTGTGTAATACAGTGTGATAAAATGCAGCATCTCAAATGTTAAAAATGTTTGCTTACTGGAAAATAACTCAAAGTAAATTTTAATTAACTAACATTTCACTATTGATTCATGATGGTAATATAAAGTCTCATCCACCACGAATGCAGATAGTTTGAAAGAATGGTGTCTGAGGTTGAGTGGTGACATTCAAAGAGACATGATGGGAAGATTTTTGTTTGTTTGTTTGTTTGTCTGGTTATCTTGTAAGGCTGCAATCTCACACACTTCTTGTGCAGCCTATCTTGGAGGAGGCTCCTGGGCGTGTCAGTGCTCTGTTTTCAGCATAAAAACCCCTGTAGTTTGGGTTGTTCAGTGCATTCAGCAATCAACCAGCAATATGACCAGTCTTACTGCTAGAGACAAGGAGACAGTCCGAGCCTTCTGGGCTAAAGTGGGTGGACACGCGGAAGTCATCGGCGCCAATGCTTTGTCCAGGTAAATATGAACAAAACTTACTAACATAACCTGCTCCAACATTCATTTACTCCTTAATTTATCTCTGCACTCTCTCACATTGTGTTTGTCCTGCAGGTTGCTGACGGTGTACCCGCAGACCAAGACCTACTTCGCCCACTGGAAGGACCAGAGCCCCACCTCTGCCTCTGCCAAGAAGCACGGAATCACTGTGATGAACGGAGTTGGATTGGCTGTGTCCAAAATCGACGACCTGAAAGCAGGTCTGCTGGACCTCAGTGAGCTGCACGCCTTCACCCTGCGTGTGGATCCTGCCAACTTCAAGGTGAGGCAGAGAGAATAGTCTGTAATGTATATGAAGTGTGACCTGCAACAGCTTCATCTGTTAGTAACCATGCACAAAAGGAATATAGAGTGAGCACTGAATGAGAAGCTCAGTGACAGATGTTTAATGGTGAAAACTCCACTCATGTAGCCTAACATCTGTGTGTTTGTTTTCTTTTCACAGATTCTGTCCCACTGCATCCTTGTGGTCATGGCCATCATGTACCCCGAGGAATTCACCCCTGAGGTCCATGTGTCTCTGGACAAGTTCCTGGCTGCTCTGGCTCTGGCCCTGGCTGAGAAATACAGATAAACAGCAGAAGAATATGATGGAGACTGCAGCATGAGCTTACTCTGCATACAATAAATAAAAATAAATGCAAAAAAAAAAAAGGTTTTGGGACTCTTTGTGATGATATTTTATTTAATGTTGGTGTTTCTACATCAAAAGGCAGCTTTTGCTTAAGTCTGTTCCACAATAGGCATGGTGTTAAATGAGCAACATTTATAAATAGATATGTGTATATTCATGAAATTTCATAAAAAATTACGTCAAAAATTCAATTTACATATTTATTTGTAAATACATGAAAAATTTTATATATATATATATATATATATATATATATATATAGTTTTCATGTATTACATTATATATATATATATATATATATATATATATATATATATATATATGATAAATTAAAATAATTAATAACAATAATCATAATATAGTAATAACACAGTGATTTTAGATACGATACGATAGGCCTGACATTTTGTCAACCTTTTCCCCAAAAATACTTTAAATACAAAACAAAATCTATTTACTTGACGACCCTGAAGCGAATTCATGAACATTTAATAGCAACATTAATTTTTGTGGAGCTATATATTTATAGATAGAAAACCTGCACTATTATAATAATATTTCCAAAAACATGTACTCAACATTTGTATGAAACGTTACCTGTTATAACATGGTATTTCATATTTTTAAGAGAGATTTAAGGTTATGTTTATAATTAATGCTTATAGTTATCAAATAGTAGAAGTAGCCAGTTGTGTTGCATTGAACACAGGTTACTGTCATGTTAAGTTAATGTAGGGTCATAATTTCCCTTTTATCCGTCACTAAAGTAAAGGTCTGTGACTAAAAGTTACTGTTTTCCTTTGTGTATTGTCAAATTGCAATTTATTGCAGACTTCATCACACACACAAGTAAATAACATGTTCGATTTGCTTCTTGTTTTATTTGCTTTTGAGACAATAACAAAGAGCCATTCATCTACATGTCTGTGTCTTCTGTTGCAGCTCTCTAATGGTACTGTCTTCCCAGGGAGGACACCACCACAGCCAGGAACTTCTGGAAAGCTGCCTGCACTTCAGCAGTGAACTCTTTACGCATCCGAGAAGCGACCACGACTGTGAGACAGTCAGACAACAGCTGCAACACAACAAGCACCAGAGAACATCAGAAACACGAAGAGGTTGGTGTTTCTTTTGAGCAGTTACTGAATATGAATGATTGCATTCGTTACAAAAGTTTACCTTGAAATTGTCAGGGTCCACGTGCAGTTTCTCAGAGTGCAGCACGCTCAGCTCAGCGTAGGTTTCCTTGATGTTGTCCATGTTCTTCAAAGCCCGGTCCAGACCGTGGAGGATAGTGGTTCCGTGTTTTGCAACCAAAGGGTTTGCCTGGATTGCAGCGGCGTTGTAGAGGTTTCCAAAGTTTCCGAAATACCTCTGAGTCCAGGGGTAGACGACCAGACACCTGAAGAGACAAGTTAAAACATAAATGTTACAAAGTGTGTTTAGAGGATGGAATCAGTGGTCAAGAAAATGAACATTAGTGACGGTCTGAAACGCATTGTGCACATGAAGAAACGAACTGCATTACTGCTGATCCTTAAAAAAAGTCAAAATGATGTGTCGAATGATGCAAACTTACAAAGACTCACCTGGAAAGAGCTGCAGGGCCCACGACCTCATACTCCATCTTGGAGAAGATGTCCGCGATGGTGGCGCGCTCGAAGTCTGTCCATTCAACCATTTTGCCGGCTCTGGATTTTCCTGTGTGAGTCAGTAGATCTTGTGTTCTCCGGCACTAGGGTCAGCTTTTAAAGCAACCCTGGTCCCCTCCCTTAAGCCTGTGATTGGCTGGGCGTTGGGCTGGACAAGTACTGTGTTATGGATATGGAACTATGATAAGAGATAGGCGCATCTGGTCCGCCTTGATTATCTCTGAGTCAGAGGAAATAGTTCGAAAATAGGTTTTTATTAGCACCATGGACAGCGGTCTTGAAATGTAAGTGCAAATCGTTGAATCCGAGCTGAACATGAGGTCAAGACGGTGCAAACTGCAGGTTGTCTCATTGAAAGTCTTCAAATGTTGTCTCAACTGAACAAAAACACAGAACAAGTCAAATATCCCTGATCCTGCAGGAAAAAAGGGGACAATAGTCAGAAGTGCCGCTCTTACTGATACACACGCAGCTCTCTTTAAGAGCTTAAATCGCTCTTTAAAAATGATTAATTTTTCTCTGTGGCTGAAAACAATTATTTCAACTTACAAAGTTGCTTAAGTGCACTAAATAACCACTATACGTATTTGCAATTAATTATACCTTTATTTTATTTTAATCTTACCTGTGTAATATGTACAGTGTAATAAAGTGCAGCATCTCAAATGTTAAAACAGTTTGCTTGCTGGAAAATAACTCAAAGTACATTTTAATTAGCTATAATTTCGCCATTAATTTATGATGGTAATATAAAGTCTCATCCACCACGAATGCAGATAGTTTGAAAGAATGGTGTTTGAGGTTGAGTGGTGACATTCAAAGAGACATGATGGGAAGATTTTTGTTTGTTTGTTTGTTTGTGTGGTTATCTTGTGAGTCTGCAATCTCACACACTTCTTGTGCAGCCTATCTTGGAGGAGGCTCCTGGGCGTGTCAGTGCTCTGTTTTCAGCATAAAAACCCCTGTAGTTTGGGTTGTTCAGTGCATTCAGCAATCAACCAGCAATATGACCAGTCTTACTGCTAGAGACAAGGAGACAGTCCGAGCCTTCTGGGCTAAAGTGGGTGATTATAGGGAAGACATCGGCGCCAATGCTTTGTCCAGGTAAATATGAACAAAACTTACTAACATAACCTGCTCCAACATTCATGTATTCATTAATGTATCTATGCACTCCCCTATTGTGTTTTTCCTGCAGGATGCTGGCGGTGTACCCGCAGACCAAGACCTACTTCGCCCACTGGAAGGACCAGAGCCCCACCTCTGCCTCTGCCAGGAAGCACGGAATCACTGTGATGAACGGAGTTGGATTGGCTGTGTCCAAAATCGACGACCTGAAAGCAGGTCTGCTGGACCTCAGTGAGCTGCACGCCTTCACCCTGCGTGTGGATCCTGCCAACTTCAAGGTGAGGCAGAGAGAATAGTCTGTAATGTATATGAAGTGTGACCTGCAACAGCTTCATCTGTTAGTAACCATGCACAAAAGAAATATAGAGTGAGCACTGAATGAGAAGCTCAGTGACAGATGTTTAATGGTGAAAACTCCACACATGTAGCCTAACATCTGTGTGTTTGTTTTCTTTTCACAGATTCTGTCCCACTGCATCCTTGTGGTCATGGCCATCATGTACCCCGAGGAATTCACCCCTGAGGTCCATGTGTCTCTGGACAAGTTCCTGGCTGCTCTGGCTCTGGCCCTGGCTGAGAAATACAGATAAACAGCAGAAGAATATGATGGAGACTGCAGCATGAGCTTACTCTGCATACAATAAATAAAAATAAATGCAAAAAAAAAAAAGGTTTTGGGACTCTTTGTGATGATATTTTATTAATGTAGGTGTTTCTACATCAAAAGGCAGCTTTTGCTTTCGTCTGTTCCACAATAGGCATGGTGATAAATGAGCATTATTTATAAATAGATATGTGTATTTTCATGAAATTTCATAAAAATTACGTCAAAAATTCCATTTACATATTTATTTGTAAATACATGAAAAATGATATATAATGAATATATATATATATATATATATATATATATATATATATATATATATATATATATATATATATATATATATATATATATATATATATATATATATATACAATGAAAATAATTTATAAGAATAATCATAATATAGTAATAACACAGTGATTTTAGATACGATACGATAGGCCTGACATTTTGTCAACTTTATCCCCAAAAATACTTTAAAAAAAAAAAAAAAAATCTATTTAATTGACGACCCAGAAGCGAATGCATGAACATTTAATAGCAACATTATTTTTTGTGGAGCTATATATTTATGTATAGAAAACCTGCATTATTATAATTATATTTCCAAAAACATATACTCAATCTTTGCATGAAACTTTACCTATTATAACATGGTATTTCATATTTTTAAGAGAGATTAAAGGTTATCTTTATAATTAATGCTTATAGTTATCAAATAGTAGAAGTAGTCAGCTGTGTTGCATTAAACACAGGTTACTGTCATGTTAAGTTAATGTAGTGTCATAATTTCCCTTTTATTCTTCACTAAAGGTCTGTGACTAAAAGTTACTGTTTTCCTTTGTGTATTGTCAAATTGCAATTTATTTCAGACTTCATCACAAACACAAGTAAAGAACATGTTAGATTTGCATCTTGTTTTATTTGCTTTTGAGACAAAAACAAAGAGCAATTCATTTGCATGTCTGTGTCTTCTGTTGCAGCTCTCTAATGGTACTGTCTTCCCAGGGAGGTCACCACCACAGCCAGGAACTTCTGGAAAGCTGCCTGCACTTCAGCAGTGAACTCTTTACGCATCCGAGAAGCGACCACGACTGTGAGACAGTCAGACAACAGCTGCAACACAACAAGCACCAGAGAACATCAGAAACACGAAGAGGTTGGCGTTTCTTTTGAGCAGTTATTGAATATGAATGGTTGCATTCGTTACAAAAGTTTACCTTGAAATTGTCAGGGTCCACGTGCAGTTTCTCAGAGTGCAGCACGCTCAGCTCAGCGTAGGTTTCCTTGATGTTGTCCATGTTCTTCAAAGCCCGGTCCAGACCGTGGAGGATAGTGGTTCCGTGTTTTGCAACCAAAGGGTTTGCCTGGATTGCAGCGGCGTTGTAGAGGTTTCCAAAGTTTCCGAAATACCTCTGAGTCCAGGGGTAGACGACCAGACACCTGAAGAGACAAGTTAAAACATAAATGTTACAAAGTGTGTTTAGAGGATGGAATCAGTGGTCAAGAAAATGAACATTAGTGACAGTCTGAAACGCATTGTGCACATGAAGAAACGAACTGCATTACTCCTGACCTTTAAAAGAAGTCAAAATGATGTGTCGAATGATGCAAACTTACAAAGACTCACCTGGAAAGAGCTGCAGGGCCCACGACCTCATACTCCATCTTGGAGAAGATGTCCGCGATGGTGGCGCGCTCGAAGTCTGTCCATTCAACCATTTTGCCGGCTCTGGATTTTCCTGTGTGAGTCAGTAGATCTTGTGTTCTCCGGCACTAGGGTCAGCTTTTAAAGCAACCCTGGTCCCCTCCCTTAAGCCTGTGATTGGCTGGGCGTTGGGCTGGACAAGTACTGTGTTATAGATATGGAACTATGATGAGAGATAGGCGCATCTGTTCCGCCTGGATTATCTCTGAGCCAGAGGAAATAGTTCGAAAATAGGTTTTTATCAGCACCATGGACAGCGGTCTTGAAATGTAAGTGCAAATCGTTGAACCTGAGCTGAACAAGACGGTGCAAACTGCAGGCTGTCCCATTGAAAGTCTTCAAATGTTGTCTCAGCTGAACAAAAACACAGAACAAGTCAAATATCCCTGATCCTGCAGGAAAAAAGGTGACAAAATTCCGAAGTGCCGCTCTTACTGATACATACACAGCTCTCTTTAAGAGCTTAAATCGCCATTGAAAATGGTTATTTTTTCTTTGTGGCTGCAAATATTTATTCCTACTTCCAAAGTGTTATCTTAAGTGCACTAAATATGCACTATAAGTATTTGCAATTAATTATAC
This sequence comes from Centropristis striata, assembly GCF_030273125.1. Taxonomy (NCBI): domain Eukaryota; kingdom Metazoa; phylum Chordata; class Actinopteri; order Perciformes; family Serranidae; genus Centropristis; species Centropristis striata. The sequence continues at coordinate 26,865,396 of NC_081529.1, read as the reverse complement.
CTTTGTTTTATTTTAATTTTACCTGTGTAATACAGTGTGATAAAATGCAGCATCTCAAATGTTAAAAATGTTTGCTTACTGGAAAATAACTCAAAGTACATTTTAATTAACTAACATTTCACTATTGATTCATGATGGTAATATAAAGTCTCATCCACCACGAATGCAGATAGTTTGAAAGAATGGTGTTTGAGGTTGAGTGGTGACATCCAAAGAGACATGATGGGAAGATTTTTGTTTGTTTGTTTGTTTGTCTGGTTATCTTGTAAGGCTGCAATCTCACACACTTCTTGTGCAGCCTATCTTGGAGGAGGCTCCTGGGCGTGTCAGTGCTCTGTTTTCAGCATAAAAACCCCTGTAGTTTGGGTTGTTCAGTGCATTCAGCAATCAACCAGCAATATGACCAGTCTTACTGCTAGAGACAAGGAGACAGTCCGAGCCTTCTGGGCTAAAGTGGGTGGACACGCGGAAGTCATCGGCGCCAATGCTTTGTCCAGGTAAATATGAACAAAACTTACTAACATAACCTGCTCCAACATTCATTTACTCCTTAATTTATCTCTGCACTCTCTCACATTGTGTTTGTCCTGCAGGTTGCTGACGGTGTACCCGCAGACCAAGACCTACTTCGCCCACTGGAAGGACCAGAGCCCCACCTCTGCCTCTGCCAAGAAGCACGGAATCACTGTGATGAACGGAGTTGGATTGGCTGTGTCCAAAATCGACGACCTGAAAGGAGGTCTGCTGGACCTCAGTGAGCTGCACGCCTTCACCCTGCGTGTGGATCCTGCCAACTTCAAGGTGAGGCAGAGAGAATAGTCTGTAATGTATATGAAGTGTGACCTGCAACAGCTTCATCTGTTAGTAACCATGCACAAAAGAAATATAGAGTGAGCACTGAATGAGAAGCTCAGTGACAGACGTGTGCTGGTGAAAACTCCACTCATGTAACATCTGTGTGTTTGTTTTCTTTCCACAGATTCTGTCCCACTGCATCCTTGTGGTCATGGCCATCATGTACCCCGAGGAATTCACCCCTGAGGTCCATGTGTCTCTGGACAAGTTCCTGGCTGCTCTGGCTCTGGCCCTGGCTGAGAAATACAGATAAACAGCAGAAGAATATGATGGAGACTGCAGCATGAGCTCACTCTGCATACAATAAATAAAAATAAATCCTAAAAAAAAGAAAAAGGTTTTGGGCTCTTTGTGATGAAGTTTTATTTAATGTTGATGTTTCCATATCAAAAGGCAGCTTTTGCTTAAGTCTGTTCCACAATAGGCATGGTGTTAAATGATCAGCATTTTTAAATAGATATGTGCATTTTCATGTGAAAATTCATAAAAATTTGTCACACCGTGGTGAGGTCTTGGGTTTTTTATGTTTTGTCTCGTCACTGCTTTTATTTTGAAAAGTAACTCTCCTCTCGTTTCAGATCACCTGCCCCTCCCTGTGTGTGTCACCTGCCTGAGCGTCTCCCCTAATTACCAATTGTGTTCACCTGGTGCTCCCTCCCTCATGTGTTAAATAGTCTGTGTCTCCCTTGTCCTGTGCCAGTGTGTCGTTTTTCGTCTCGCCAGCATTTCCACAGTTCTTGTCATCGCCACAGTCATCTGCCTTGCTTCGTTTTCAAGTTTGGTTCTCCTCGTAAGAGTGATTTTCTTTTGTAAATTTTCACAGCTTAGCTGCTCCCTTAGTTTGTTGGTTGTTTAGATTACCTTGTTGTATTTCCTCCTTAAGAGTGATTTTGTGTTATTTAGTTTTTGCCCTTAGATTGTTCCTCCATTTTACGGAGTGATTTTGAGTTTAGTCCTTTTTCCCTTTTTAGGTTTTCCTCCCTTTTGGAGCGCCCTTAGTTTATTAGGATTTTTGTTTGTCCCTTTTTCTCCCTTTCCCTTGTCTAGTTAACTGTTCTTTTCCCCATAGGATTGTTTGCCCTGAGATCAGGATAGTCAGGAGTTTTGTGTTTTTCCCTCCTTGTAGGGATTATTATTGTTAGGTCCTTTAGACCGTTAATGTTTATAGCCTTTTTGTTTCCTCTGTTCGGGGAGTTCCTCTTGCTGACCAAGTACCTAAATAAAGTGCTTTTGACATACTCTGAAATATCTCTGCGTCTGAGTCCTGCTTCGAGCCCGGCCTGACAAAATTGTGTCAACAATTTCCATATTTATTTGTAAACACAATAAAAAAACTATAAAAACATAATGCTATATATGTATATATACATAGATTATTGCAGAAGTCTTAATTTAAAAACAGGTATATGTATATGTATATATATATATATATATGATCAATGACAATAATTAATAAGAATAATCATAATATAGTAATAACACAGTGATTTTAGATACGATAGACCTTACATTTTGTCAACTTTATCCCCAAAATTACTTTAAAAACAAATCAAAATCTATTTTATTGACGACCCTGAAACGAATGCATGAACATTTAAGAGCAACATTATTTTCTGTGGAGCTATATATTCATACATGGAAAATCTGCACTATTATAATTATATTTCCAAAAACATATACTCAATCTTTGCATGAAATGTTACCTGTTATAACATGGTATTTCATATTTTAAGAGAGATTTAAGTTTATGTTTATAATTAATGCTTATAGTTATTAAGTATTGCGTTGCATTAAACACATGTTACTGTCATGTTAAGTTAATGTAGTGTCATTATTTCCCTTTTATTCCTCACTAAACTAAAGGTATGTGACTAAAAGTTACTGTTTTCATTTGTGTTTTTTTTTCAAATTGCAATTTATTACAGACTTCATCACAAACACAAGTAAAGAACATGTTAGATTTGCTTCTTGTTTTATTTGCTTTTGAGACAATAACAAAGAGCCATTCATCTGCATGTCTGTGTCTTCTGTTGCAGCTCTCTAATGGTACTGTCTTCCCAGGGAGGTCACCACCACAGCCAGGAACTTCTGGAAAGCTGCCTGCACTTCAGCAGTGAACTCTTTACGCATCCGAGAAGCGACCACGACGGTGAGACAGTCAGACAACAGCTGCAACACAACAAGCACCAGAGAACATCAGCAACACGAAGAGGTTGGTGTTTCTTTTGAGCAGTTACTGAATATGAATGATTGCATTCGTTACAAAAGTTTACCTTGAAATTGTCAGGGTCCACGTGCAGTTTCTCAGAGTGCAGCACGCTCAGCTCAGCGTAGGTTTCCTTGATGTTGTCCATGTTCTTCAAAGCCCGGTCCAGACCGTGGAGGATAGTGGTTCCGTGTTTTGCAACCAAAGGGTTTGCCTGGATTGCAGCGGCGTTGTAGAGGTTTCCAAAGTTTCCGAAATACCTCTGAGTCCAGGGGTAGACGACCAGACACCTGAAGAGACAAGTTAAAACATAAATGTTACAAAGTGTGTTTAGAGGATGGAATCAGTGGTCAAGAAAATGAACATTAGTGACGGTCTGAAACGCATTGTGCACATGAAGAAACGAACTGCATTACTCCTGACCTTTAAAAGAAGTCAAAATGATGTGTCGAATGATGCAAACTTACAAAGACTCACCTGGAAAGAGCTGCAGGGCCCACGACCTCATACTCCATCTTGGAGAAGATGTCCGCGATGGTGGCGCGCTCGAAGTCTGTCCATTCAACCATTTTGCCGGCTCTGGATTTTCCTGTGTGAGTCAGTAGATCTTGTGTTCTCCGGCACTAGGGTCAGCTTTTAAAGCAACCCTGGTCCCCTCCCTTAAGCCTGTGATTGGCTGGGCGTTGGGCTGGACAAGTACTGTGTTATAGATATGGAACTATGATGAGAGATAGGCGCATCTGTTCCGCCTGGATTATCTCTGAGTCAGAGGAAATAGTTCGAAAATAGTTTTTTATCAGCACCATGGACAGCGATCTTGAAATGTAAGTGCAAATCGTTGAATTCGAGCTGAACATGAGGTCAAGACGGTGCAAACTGCAGGCTGTCTCATTGAAAGTCTTCAAATGTTGTCTCAACTGAACAAAAACACAGAACAAGTCAAATATCCCTGATCCTGCAGGAAAAAAGGGGACAATAGTCAGAAGTGCCGCTCTTACTGATACACACGCAGCTCTCTTTAAGAGCTTAAATCGCTCTTTAAAAATGATTAATTTTTCTCTGTGGCTGAAAACAATTATTTCAACTTACAAAGTTGCTTAAGTGCACTAAATAACCACTATACGTATTTGCAATTAATTATACCTTTATTTTATTTTAATCTTACCTGTGTAATATGTACAGTGTAATAAAGTGCAGCATCTCAAATTTTAAAACAGTTTGCTTGCTGGAAAATAACTCAAAGTAAATTTTAATGAGCTAAATTTCACTATTGATTCATGATGGTAATATAGAGTCTCGTCCACCACGAATGCAGATAGTTTGAAAGAATGGTGTTTGAGGTTGAGTGGTGACATTCAAAGAGACATGATGGGAAGATTTTTGTTTGTTTGTTCGTTTGTTTGTCTGGTTATCTTGCGAGGCTGCAATCTCACACACTTCTTGTGCAGCCTATCTTGGAGGAGGTTCCTGGGCGTGTCAGTGCTCTGTTTTCAGCATAAAAACCCCTGCAGTTTGGGTTGTTGAGTGCATTCAGCAATCAACCAGCAATATGACCAGTCTTACTGCTAGAGACAAGGAGACAGTCCGAGCCTTCTGGGCTAAAGTGGGTGATTATAGGGAAGACATCGGCGCCAATGCTTTGTCCAGGTAAATATGAACAAAACTTACTAACATAACCTGCTCCAACATTCATGTATTCATTAATGTATCTATGCACTCCCTCACATTGTGTTTGTCCTGCAGGTTGCTGGCGGTGTACCCGCAGACCAAGACCTACTTCGCCCACTGGAAGGACCAGAGCCCCACCTCTGCCTCTGCCAGGAAGCACGGAATCACTGTGATGAACGGAGTTGGATTGGCTGTGTCCAAAATCGACGACCTGAAAGGAGGTCTGCTGGACCTCAGTGAGCTGCACGCCTTCACCCTGCGTGTGGATCCTGCCAACTTCAAGGTGAGGCAGAGAGAATAGTCTGTAATGTAAATGAAGTGTGACCTGCAACAGCTTCATCTGTTAGTAACCATGCACAAAAGAAATATAGAGTGAGCACTGAATGAGAAGCTCAGTGACAGATGTTTAATGGTGAAAACTCCACTCATGTAGCCTAACATCTGTGTGTTTGCTTTCTTTTCACAGATTCTGTCCCACTGCATCCTTGTGGTCATGGCCATCATGTACCCCGAGGAATTCACCCCTGAGGTCCATGTGTCTCTGGACAAGTTCCTGGCTGCTCTGGCTCTGGCCCTGGCTGAGAAATACAGATAAAGAGAGGAAGAATACGATGGAGACTGCAGCATGAGCTCACTCTGCATACAATAAAGAAAAATAAATACCAAAAAAAGAAAAGAAAAAGGTTTTGGGCTCTTTGTGATGAAGTTTTATTTGATGTTGATGTTTCTACATCAAAAGGCAGCTGTTGCTTAAGTCTGTTCCACAATAGGCATTGTGTTAAATGATCAGCATTTATAAATAGATATGTGAATTTTCATGAAATTTCATAGAAATTATGTCAACATATACCACAGTCATACATCACACAGTTTCCACAATAACAAACCTTGGATTATTGATTTAAAGGCAATCATCAATGAGAAGAAGGCAGTTTTTGAGATGGTGACAAAGCACGGCTCAAACAAGTACAATACACGTTGACGAAGAGACTAAAGATGGTAAAGGTGGAATACAAGAAGAAACTGGAGAGAAATCTACAGAACAGCAACATCCGTTAAATGTGGAGAGGAATCAACACCATCTCTGGTTACAAAAACAAGAAAAGACAGCCAATGGCAGGTGATGAACTCAACGAGTTCTTCAACAGGTTCATTACAGCGGCCTCAACCAATGCCAATGCTGCTGCTGCTCCTCCTCCTCCTCCTCCTCCTCCTCCAGTATCCACCCCCCCTTACACCTTAACCTCCACCCTTGTCTGTCACAGAGATGGGAGTGAGGTTGGAACTGGGAAGACTTTGCTCTAGGAAGGCTGCTCGCCCAACCTCTCCACAACATCTTAAACCTCAGTCAACAGTTGGGGCGTGTGCCGACACTGTGGAAGATTTCCTGTGTTGTGTCTGTACCAAAAATAAAATGTCCAGCTGAACTTAACGACTAGAGACCACTTCTCACATCATGAAGACCTTGGAGCGGCTGATTCTATGCCTACTGAGAGCTGAAGTCTAAGACAAACTCAACCCCCTGCAGTTTGCATACAAACAACACATTGGAGTGAACGATGCTGTCCTCTACATGCTTCACCGTGCCCTTGCTCATCTGGAGGAAACTGGCTCTTAAGTGAAAATCATGTTCTTTGATTTTTCAAGCGCATTCAACACCATCCAACCCAACATACTCAAAAACAAGCTCACAGAGATGGGAGTGGTTCTTTCTTTCATCTCCTGGATCACAGATTACCTGACAGGAAGACCACAGTATGTCAGGTTGGGGAACTGTGTTTCAGGGACATTAATGAGCAGCACAGGGACTCCACAAGGCACTGTTCTGGCTCCATTCCTGTTCACACTGTACACAGCAGACTTTAAATACAACTCTGAGTCCTGCCACATCCAGAAGTGCTCGAACGACACTGCTATTGTGGTGTGTATCAGGAATGGACAGGAATCTGAATATAGGGATCTGATAAAAGCCTTCAGTGACTGGAGTCACAAGAACTATCTCCTACTGAGCACCTCAAAGACGAAGGAAATTATTATAGATTTCCGCAGGTTCAAGCCCCACCTTCAGCCAGTGAATACCTGTGGGGTGGACATTGAGGTGGTGCCAAGTTATAAGTATCTAGGTGTACACTTGGATAATAAGTTGGACTGGTCCCTAAACACAGACGCTCTCTAAAAAAAGGGGCAGAGCTGCCTCTTTTTCTTAAGGAAGCTCAGGTCTCTTGACATCTGTAGTAAGTTGCTGCAGATGTTTTATCAGTCTGTGGTGGTAGTGTGTTGTTTTATGCTGCACTCTGCTGGGGAGGCAGCATCACACACAAAGATGCAAGGCAGTTGGACAGACTGGTCAAAAAAGCTGGTTCTGTGGTTGGAGCCACACACTGGAAGAGGTGGTGGAGAGATGCACTGTCAAGATGTTCGAGGCCATCCTGAAATACCCGGATCATCCGCTACACATTTGTGGATCAAAAAAACAGCAGTGGACGGCTCCTTTCTTTCCATTGCAGGATGGAGAGATTCAAGAGATCCTTTGCTCCCACAGCCATCAGGCTGTCTCATTCTTCCATAGATTCTACCAGACTAACTGAATTGAACTGAAATGGATAAATAAAGTAATTTTGATTGATTGATTGGTTTGATTAATATGTAAATTATAGGCGTTGTACCGGACCGTCGTGGTGAAGAAGGAGCTGAGCCTGAAAGCAAAGCTCTCGTATGTATGTTCCAACCCCTCACCTATGGTCATGAGCTTTGGGTTGTGACCGAATGAACAAGATCGCGGATACAAACGGCAGAAATGAGCTTCCTCCGTAGGGTGGCTGGGCTCAGCCTTAGAGATAGGGTGAGGAGCTCAGACATCTCGATTGCTAAGACACATTTCTTGAAAGCTGCTCTCCTTTTCTCTAAACTGTGAACACAAAACCCAATTTTCAAGCTACTTTCACAAAACCTCAAACTCTTCTTGCAAAACCAAACTTTCACCTAAAAACAGTTCAATCTGTGCTCAAAACTGAACTATGTTGTCAAATCGTGCCCCGAGTCAATCAAAATTACTTAAAACACTACTGAGCAGTCACTAAACACTACATAGAAAAATAGAAAACACAACGCTCAGGACATGAAGCTGGAGAAATACATGTTCATTGTACACTGTAGGCTAAATACATGTTGCAAAAAATATACATGAAATACTCGGCCTACAAACAGATCAACCCTCCATTACAATACTACAGTACATTGGTACAGTGGTGTACTGAAACATATATTTACTAGTAGTAAAGTATACTGTGGTACAGTATATAGTATGTCATACAGTAATTGCTGTCAACATTTACATACTGTACTATAATGTCAAAAAAAGGTAATTACCTGTTCTCTTCTCTAAATCTTTGGATTATGGTGGACACAGTGAATCTACTGATGTTTGGTTGTACCCTTTGTCCGGCCTCCCTCATGCTCATACCATGAACAAGAACATGGTCAATCACAGAAGCTCTGATTTCATCAGATATTACTGTTCTTTGTCTTTGCTGACCTCCTCGACCACCTCTCACACAAACTCTTCCTCTCAGATTTCTATCCATTGTAGGGCCTCACAAACCAGTGCTGGCTTATATGTTCCCTCACATCATTAGCCACAAGTGTGATCAATTTTGAGTTGTTGTGTTCAAGTGGTGACACTTGTGCTTTAATTGTGTTTGACTTTTGTCACCTGTGCTCACCATTATGCAGCACGGTGCATCACAATGAAAATGTGTTGGCAAGTTGTGTCTAAACAGATGAAAAGTGCTTATGGTTTTGCCAAAAGAGTGATTGATTCAATCAGTGGGTTCAGGCAACTGAGCATTTGGTCCAGACAATAGGGTTTAGTGTTTTAGCAATTGAGAAAAACTGTAAACTAAATATTTTAAGTTTTGTTTTTGAGTTTGCTCAACTCTGAATTCAGATTTTTGTCAACTCAACTGTAAGTTGTACTAATTTATAATTTTACATTATAAGTTATAATAACTTTTAATCCTTACTTCTGCTAAGTTCTGCAATGTGCTGAATTGGCACAATTGTAACGCTGCTATGAAATGTCAGCTAATGTTGTGACCACAATTTTGAGTTAGCATTGATACGCTAATGGCTACTCTTGTAGCTGTAACAAGCAGCGCCGCTAGCATCAGTTAGCCGCTAGCTTTCGCTAATGACCGAATTTCACAACAAAGAAATAAGAGTTAGCAGAACTATTGTCCCTTGTTGTGAACCCCAACTTAAAGATATAAGTAACAACAACTCACAAACTTGTTTTTGAGCATACAACTGGCTTCCTTTGTTGTGCTAACTTACATTATTGCCCTAAATGTCAATAATTTATATTTCCATGTTTTACCAACTTAAATCACTGTTTTAGGCCAAAAAATACAAGTTGGCTTTTTTTGCAGTGTGGACGTTGTGGCTGGGGAGAGGGACGTACTTGTTCTTTTTTTTCCCCTGTTAAAAGGGTTTTTTGAGGAGTTTTTCACTGACCGCTGTAAGGGTCTAAGGACAGAGGGTGTCGTACCATGCACAGTTTGTAAAGCCCTTTGAGGCAAATCTGTGATTTGTGATTTTGGTCTATATAAATAAAACTGACTTGACTTTACTATTATTTATTAATACCAAAAATGGTAACACTTTACAATAAGGGTCCCTTAATTTACGTTAGTTAGTGCATTATTCAGCATTAATTAACTGTTTAATAATGCATGAACAATCATTATGTATTAGTTAGCATTAGGTAACACATTAGTTAATGTATTAGTAAGCGGATAGTTAATGCTTACTACTCAAAGTTAGTTAATAAATTATTATTAATAATCGGCATAGGCACGTTGGATTTACATGTTCACGGGAGTTGTCTCTTTGGTGGTGTATCTCACTCTCACTGAATGAGCTAGCCAAGCCACCCCTGGCGTGTCTCCCTGGTTAAGTCATGGGTGAGGTGTAGGCCTAAGGCCATAACGCCAAGGTGCTCAAACGCTTGTGGTGAACCTTAAAGGCAGCGACAAAGAGAGTTTTGTTAACCTCTACTTTTAGGAACATCAACCTTCTCTACAATGGCTAGGTTACTAAGCTAATATTAAATTTCCTTTGCAGGTAACAACTGGGACAACGTGGGCTACAGGCTGCTGTTGGACGCAGTAAAAGAGCCTGCACCGTCAGCTGAAGTGGTCGAGAATGGACAGGCTGAGGTTACTGAGGCTGAATACATGTACACCAGTGGTGTAGAAGATGAGGAATAGTAGTCATTAATTAATTATAACGAAATGAAGTAAATCTGTTTCACCAGCAGAGGGTAGCGGGAATAGCTATGTCACTGCATGGTACTGAAAAGTAACCATATTTTTCACAGTATTATATCAAAGTTAGAAATCTCAGTATTGTGATAACACAAGCTAAGTGGGCTACACACATTCAAAAATCAAACAACATAAATGTATTATTAGTCAAACCTGTACACAAATTGCATCCAGTTAAACAGAGACACCTTTGATCTTGTGAAAATCGACTTGTGTCAAATAGACTTCTTCACTCGTCTACGCCTGCAGTTGCGTTGCTGACACCTCCTGGAAGACAAAATAATGACAGAGGTATAAATTAGCATACTTTAGACATTCTGTACAGGGTTCAGCCCCCACCCCCAAATGATATGTGATGTTACCTTGGATATGTATCAATATTAGAGTTGCACGATACCCACGGTACCCCGCGGTGCCAAATCGTCACAGTTCCTACTATACCAGAAATTCTACACAATGGTACTACCGTGGGTTACTATACTACCAGTGCCAATTTCTGCTACATGCTGGCAGAAATCTACCCCAACATGTGGGTTGCACTGAGAATCTGTGCCACGGCTGCAGCTGAAAGAAGCTTCTCTAAGCTCAAACTGGATCTACTATGATGCAAGAACGTCTCAGTTGCCTTTCCATCATAAGCATAAATCATGTGGTCCTGGAGAGACTGGTCTTGGCCCAGCTGAGGCCACAGGTGAGGACGTTTCTGGACCCCTTGCAATTTGCCTACCAGCCCCATTTAGGACTTGACGATGCTGTCATCTACCTGCTGCAACGAGCCCATTTGCATCTGGATGGTGGAGGAAGCACTGTGAGGATCACATTCTTTGATTTCTCTACTACTTGACAGGCAGGCAACAGTTTGTCCGTCTGGGCAGTGTCCTGTCTGATGTGGTGGTCAGTGATACAGGAGCTCCGCAGGGAACTGTGCTTTCTCCCTTCCTCTTCACCTTATACACCACTGACTTTCAGTACAACTCTGAGTTATGTCACCTGCAGAAGTTTTCTGATGACTCAGCTGTTGTCAGGTGTATAAGAGAGGGAGAGGAGGGTGAGTACAGGACACTGGTGGACAGATTTGTAGAGTGGTCCGAACAGAATCACCTGAAGCTGAACGTCAACAAGACCAGAGAGATGGTGGTTGACTTCAGGAGGAAGAAGATGCTTCCACAGCCACTACAGATCAGGGGGGAGGTGGTGGAGGAGGTGGAGGACTACAAATACCTTGGAGTGGTGATCGGCAACAGACTGGACTGGAAATCTAACACAGAGGCTGTGTACAAGAAGGGGCTGAGCAGACTCTATTTCCTGAGGAAACTGAGATCCTTCAATGTGTGCAGCAAGATGTTGGAGATCTTCTACCAGTCTGTTGTTGCCAGCGCCATTTTCTTTGCTGCTGTGTGTTGGGGCAGCAGCATCAGAGCCAGCAACACCAACAGACTTGATAAAATTATCAAGAAGGCTGGCTCTGTACTCGGTCTCAGGCTGGAGACTTTTGGGACTGTGGTGGAGAGGAGAACACTGAACAAACTGCTGGCCATCATGGACAATGATCAGCACCCTCTCCATCACACAGTAGAAAGACAGCAGAGCACCTTCTCTCACAGGCTGCTCCAGCTCCGCTGTCATAGGGACAGATACAAAAAATCTTTCCTGTGTTAAAATAATTGATTATTTTCTATATTGGTAAATTATTTTATGCTTTATTTCTGTTTCTCTGTGGTCTGTCTCTGTTCTCTGTGAGTGACGCAGGTCACTATCAAAGGTCAAACCTTGACTGTAATAAATATCGCTATGCATTTATATTAAGTCAGACAATATGATTTTGATACAATGATTATGTTTGTGTGTTAATTTTGGTTTAGAAACTTTGACTACATATATTTCATTGTCTGTTTAATATTTTTTAGACTTTTAGAATCTATGTGAGACAGTTAAAAACCTTTGACTCTGTAGACATAATATCTTTGTGAGACAATAACAAGACAGAATGTTTTTTGTTGAATGTCCTGGAGAAGAGGCCAGGATGGCCTTGTCCGGGGCAGCAAGATCGTATGCCCAGCTGGCATTGACGTGCCGTTGTATTAATTAAAACTGGCGAATCAGCGATCAAGAGGGCTGGACTTCCTGGAGGAAATCGACCAGCATGTTTTGTAAACAATTGTAAGGTTATTTTAATGGGTTCCAGGGAGAGAGTCGTGGTTCAGACTTCACGAACTGAAACACGTCTGTTTGTATTCAGGGACATGAGTTTTTTGAACCCGGAGAATCTCTGTAAAGTGCACATTTTTTGACGTATTGTAATAAAACTTTTGTTAAACTGAGAACTTGGACGTCTCCAGCTCTTCATTTCCCCATCAATGAACTGCGCAGAAAAATGGTGAGGTTTTTTCTGTTGGTGACAGATTATCAATTTTCAAGGTTTCCTCATGCAATTTTTCTAACAAATGGTGACCCCGACGTGATGGGGAGTGGAAGCTGGAGGACGTGAGTATTAAAATTAATTTTTCATATGTGCTTGATCTGAAATTTAACCTGTATTTCTCTTTGGAAATAGATAACAGCCTGAATTCTTGCTGATACAACTGACATCCAGACTTTGTTGACAACAGCCGGGTACCCTAATCAAAAGGAAGGTGAGCACAAACCTTTTTAATAAAATTTATGCAAATTGGCTTAATTGCAAAATTGAGTTGTTGTCAATAGAAAACAGATGTCGTCAAGAAGATTTATTGACTTATAAAAAAAAAATAAAAAATAAATAAATAAATAAAACAAATAATTTTTAATAAAATAAAATAAAAATAGAAGAAAGAGGGGACATAAGACTGTCCAGCTCGAAGACAGGGGATAACGGTCCCGCTGTAAGGCCTTTTGTTGTAAAGGAAGACCGGCGATGTCTTGCCTAAAACAGGGATCCGCGTTTGGAGTCCGCTGTATAAATTGCAGAAAAGGTGGATTATGTGATTTTAATCCAGCCTGAAGACAGAGAACACGGTTCTCTGTGTTGATTAAAGGGGGATTTTCTTTTTAGAAAATCCGGCCAAAAATCAGGAGGCAAAGTGTCTCGCTGTATTTCTCCAATCAATATTGTTCTAATCAAGATGTTTTAATTAAGACTGTTCTAATCAAGAAGTTTTCATAACGTGTGTTTATATAATAATCAATCAGAGTGATTAATGAAGGGTTGAAATGTATGGGCTGGGTCTGTTCTCATAGAGTGAATTTAAAGATCACGTCTGGTGTGTCTACTCTGAGAATTGTCTGTGGGTATTGTGGGAGGTTTGTTTTAAACTATTGATGACTCTGTCAAGATTGTATTTAAAACTGTGTGCTGAACTGAGTTAACTCCAAGTGTCTGAGCGCAACATTTCTTATAAATGTTGTAGAAGCTTCTCAGTCTGGTTCATAACATGGGGCAATGCGTCCAATACAATCTGTGACTCAGCATGTGTGGCAAAGTAATTTATCTGAACATATATATCATAGAAAAAGGTTCTGCATTTCATTCAGTGGAGTAAAAATTTGGAATGGGATGTGTGAAGAATTAAAACAATGTTCAAAGTCAAATTTATAGAGCATGTCTTCACTCAATATAGGGATGAAAACAGGTGTGTGAGATGAAAAGTGGGTGTTGCGTGGGTGTGTGTGTGCTTGTGTGTGTGTGGGGGATGGTAACAGGTGGTGTAGGTTAATAATGGTGATAATAAGTTTAAATACTACATTACTATGTGTTATACATACAAAAATATAGGTGGAAGTATCCACACACTGGTCAAGGCCAGTCACTACCCTGCTTGTACTCAAAATTTGGATATTTTTCTTTAAAAAATATACTAAGTCTTACTTTAAATTCCTTTTGCTGGAGATACATCTTTAATTTACTGTACAAATTTTAATCCAGTACTTGTAAAAGTGTTTTGTTTTTGTTTGTTTGTTTTTCCATTTAAATAAGGGTATGAATAATCCTTACACCACTGCTCAAAGTTTAAAAGACTGTTTCTGTCTTGACCTTCCCCCAGAAGTTGTTTTGAGCATGTCTGAGTGTGTGATTTCTGTAATGAATGTTGAAAGAGGGTGATAAGTTTTCACTACATATTTAAAAAGTACTATTCCAGATCTGTAATAAGTACAAAGTAATTGGGACACCTGCACAGTCTAATGAAATATTTATGTCCAGTAAAACAGCTTTGCCAGTTTCTATTTTGGTAAAAATTTTACCTGCTCAGTTTTTATTGTATTTTATTTTTACAAAGTCAAAGGTGATTAATTGACTTGTTCTGTAGTCACTTTGTTTTACTTAATATATTTGATAAAATGTATTCAATATAAATGTGTCCTTGATTTTGAGGCAGTTGTTTAAGTAACTTTAAATATAAAAATGTTTGAGAAGTATTCTACTTATTTTGATCATATTAAATATAATCTTTATGTGTATGTAATTCTAAATCAAGAGAATTTTGTCTGTTTCTAATTGACAGGCACTTCCTTTTAAGTTGTTATTAACTCAACTTATAACATAGTTAGATTTAATTCATAATATTGCGTGCAATCTGTTGCCTCATTTTTATTGAGTAGCTATTGTTTTTTTTGTTTTTTTTTTACAGTGTACAGATATTTAAAGTGTTCTTAAATTTTTGAGTGAAATGATGTTCTTGTTTATGAAAAAACAAATAGACTTTACTTAATTTGGTTAAATAAATATAACTTAAAACTTGGATGGAATTAAGTAAATGTTACTTAATATCTTCAGAACTGTTATGTTTTATGGAATGTAAAATTGACATGATACTTGCAAGTGAGTGTTACTTGATATTGCAGCATTAAATTTTACTGAAATCATTTGTGTGCAAATACTGACAATATATTTTTTAAGTAAATCTTTTGAGTTATTTTCAGTGTGGAAAGAAAAAGAGAGGCAGGCAGAGAGGCAGAGGCTCCAAGGTTGCCTGGTGTTGTTCTCTCCTTCAGGCCTGATTGTTTTGTTTATGGAGACATAACATTTTTCTTTTCAAATTAACAGTTACACTCACTTACCTATTCTGACTTTTATCTTTGGTTTATGGTTTTTTTGTTTTCCTTTATGAGTTGTGTTTTGGGTGGAGGAGTTTTTTTTGTTTTTTTCCTGCTCTGTGTGGAAGCGTAGTATAATTGTAATTTACTGGTGTGCAGAATGTTACTGTAATGTAAACAAATGTTCCCCTGTTAGGCCAAGTGGCGTTACCCCTTTGGGTTTCGTCTTATTTTTTGTTTTACTAGTGTTGTGGTGGCTCTGGTTAGAGCATTTGTCTCGGGGGCACATCATGGTCAAGGGGGGTGGCCAGTTCTGGTTGCTTCACCTCGCCATGAGTTTCAGTGCTTAAATACCCACTACTGGTCACTACATGAAGACTAGGGTTGAGATTAGCTAGAGCTAGTAATGGTCAGGTAGTCAGCTAGAGGGGCACATTTTTTTACTGTCTAGGCCATGAGCTTCCAGTGCAGTCCATTAACTGCACTGGAAGCTGTCCACACAGGTCCAGGAGACATGACAGCTCCAGACAGAAAAAAGCTCTGGCAGGGTGCAAGACCCTCCGAGAGTGTGTGTGTGGCTGAAGGTCATCAACAGGAAGTGGACCGAACCACGTTGGGCAAGTCCATATCAGGTTGAAAACAGCTGTGAGAATCATACATTCATGAAAAAATCATATTCATATAATCAATTGTGTTTGACATTATATACTGCAAAAATGTTTTGATAAATGGGTACAGAAAGATTGTTTTGGATACGGCTGTGTTGTTCTGTTTTGCTCTGCTGTCTCTCCTTATAGTGCTCTCTGTTCTGTGTCACCTGGAGCCGAGGGGGAGAGTGGACGGTGGTAATATTATTATATTATGTACAGAAATTGACATATTGATGACACAAGCATAGTGGTGTTGTGTGTTATGTGTATTTCTCGTATCTGTTCTGTCTGTGTCTGCCTCATCTCCATGGTCATCGAAGGTAAAACAAAACCCTTTCCCCATATCAAATGACATTATCCACTCTGAAATGCTTTGCTGCTCACTGATATTGCTACTATTCATAATTTTGTTTGAGTTGGCCTAATGAATGTTAGGCCAAAAGAGGGAATTGTTAAAATAATTGATTTTTCTCTATATTGGTAAATTATTTTATGCTTTATTTCTGTTTCTCTGTGGTCTGTCTCTGTTCTCTGTGAGTGACGCAGGTCACTATCAAAGGTCAAACCTTGACTGTAATAAATATCTCTATGCATTTATATTAAGTCAGACAATATGATTTTGATACAATGATTATGTTTGTGTGTTAATTTTGGTTTAGAAACTTTGACTACATATATTTCATTGTCTGTTTAATATTTTTTAGACTTTTAGAATCTATGTGAGACAGTTAAAAACCTTTGACTCTGTAGACATAATATCTTTGTGAGACAATAACAAGACAGAATGTTTTTTGTTGAATGTCCTGGAGAAGAGGCCAGGATGGCCTTGTCCGGGGCAGCAAGATCGTATGCCCAGCTGGCATTGACGTGCCGTTGTATTAATTAAAACTGGCGAATCAGCGATCAAGAGGGCTGGACTTCCTGGAGGAAATCGACCAGCATGTTTTGTAAACAATTGTAAGGTTATTTTAATGGGTTCTAGGGAGAGAGTCGTGGTTCAGACTTCACGAACTGAAACACGTCTGTTTGTATTCAGGGACATGAGTTTTTTGAACCCGGAGAATCTCTATAAAGTGCACATTTTTTGACGTATTGTAATAAAACTTTTGTTAAACTGAGAACTTGGACGTCTCCAGCTCTTCATTTCCCCATCAACGAACTGCGCAGAAAAATGGTGAGGTTTTTTCTGTTGGTGACAGATTATCAATTTTCAAGGTTTCCTCATGCAATTTTTCTAACACCTGCCACATGCCATCACACTGTACAATAACAAATAATAGCATGGTTCATTACATACTGTCTATGCACTTTATGTGTTCTTTATGCACACTGTTCATTGCACCTTATTTGTTTCATAGCACCAACTTTTTTATACTGTATACTCATATTTATTCTGCACTGGAATTCTATTCTACTCCTTAATACATACTCCTTCTTTA
Organism: Centropristis striata; assembly: GCF_030273125.1. Classification (NCBI taxonomy): domain Eukaryota; kingdom Metazoa; phylum Chordata; class Actinopteri; order Perciformes; family Serranidae; genus Centropristis; species Centropristis striata. The sequence continues at coordinate 26,848,244 of NC_081529.1, read as the reverse complement.
GACACTTTATATTTTATTGTATTTTTATTGTATTTTTATATTTTATTGCTTGAAGTATGCCTAGGTTGTTCTTTTTATTTAATTGTCATTGTCTATGTGTGTAATGCTGCTGCTACACTGTAATTTCCCAGCTTGGGATAAATAAAGTATATCTATCTATCTATCTATCTATCTATCTATCTATCTATCTATCTATCTATCTAAATAATGTATATTTACAAATATTTATTTATGAAAATCATGAATATGAATAATAATCATCGTCATAGTATAGTAAAAACATGACTGTAGATAGGGCACCTTTTCCCAAAAAAATAATCTATTTAATTGATGACCCAAAAGCGAGTTCATGAACATTTAATGGCAGCAGTATTTTCTGTGGAGATATATATATATTTATATATATATATATCCAAAAACACATACTCAAACTTTGTATGAAATGTTACCTGTTATAACATGGTATTTCATATTAATCATTATTAATTAATGTTTAGCCTATAATTAATGCTTATAGTTATTAAATATTAGAAGTAGCCTCAGGTTACTGTCATGTTAAGTTAATGTAATATCATTATTTCCCTTTTATTCTTCACTAAACTAAAAGGCTGTGACTAAAAGCTACTGTTTTCCTTTGTGTATTGTCAAATTGCATTTTTTGCAGACTTCATCACACACACAAGTAAAGAACATGTTAGATTTGCTTTTTGTTTTATTTGCTTTTGAGACAATAACAAAGAGCCATTCATTTGCATCTCTGTGTCTTCTGTTGCAGCTCTCTAATGGTACTGTCTTCCCAGGGAGGACACCACCACAGCCAGGAACTTCTGGAAAGCTGCCTGCACTTCAGCAGTGAACTCTTTACCCAACCGAGCAGCGACCACGACGGTGAGACAGTCAGACAACAGCTGCAACACAACAAGCACCAGAGAACATCAGCAACACGAAGAGGTTGGTGTTTCTTTTGAGCAGTTACTGAATATGAATGGTTGCATTCGTTACAAAAGTTTACCTTGAAATTGTCAGGGTCCACGTGCAGTTTCTCAGAGTGCAGCACGCTCAGCTCAGCGTAGGTTTGCTTGATGTTGTCCATGTTCTTCAAAGCCCGGTCCAGACCGTGGAGGATAGTGGTTCCGTGTTTTGCAACCAAAGGGTTTGCCTGGATTGCAGCGGCGTTGTAGAGGTTTCCAAAGTTTCCGAAATACCTCTGAGTCCAGGGGTAGACGACCAGACACCTGAAGAGACAAGTTAAAACATAAATGTTACAAAGTTATATTAGAAGAGGGAATCAGTGTGCCAAGAAAATGAGCGTTTGTGACTGTCTGAAACACATTGTGCACATGAAGAAACGAACTCCTGATCCTTAAAAAAAAAAAGTCTAAATGATGTGTCGAATGATGCAAAGTTACAAAGACTCACCTGGAAAGAGTTGCAGGGCCCACGACCTCATACTCCATCTTGGAGAAGATGTCATTGATGGTGGCGCGCTCGAAGTCTGTCCATTCAACCATTTTGACGGCTCTGGATTTCCCTCTGATGGTCAATAGCTATTGAGCTCACGGGCACAGCTTTTATAGCAACCCTGGTCCCCTCCCTTAAGCGTTTGATTGGTTGGGCGGTGTTATTGATTTGCGACAACGATAAGAACGTCTGCACCGCCTAGAATGTTCTAAAATGAAATGGAGGGGGTGTTTAGAAGGGGTTTAGTACTTGTGGTTTTGGATAGTTATTTCTGTTTATTAATGGTCAATACAAAATTCTTTTTTTTTTTTCGAAAAATAAGACCGGAAATACAGATGGGGAATGTTTTCGTTGTTTTTTTACTTGCAACAGTATACAATAAGTCTTATAGTGGCCCACAATTTAGAAATACTCAAATATATTTATATATGAATATATATATATGTAAATGTATCTCTCATTTTGCCAATAAACATATTTAACATTTAGTTATAGCATGTGTTTTATTGTTCAGTCAAGGGAAATAAAGAGTGTTTGTTTATTGTTTTAAAAAATGCCTTTTATCTGTTTTTGCTAATTAATTCGATATAATAATAATAATAATAATAATAATAATAATAATGATAATAATAATCTAATGATTAATTCACTATATTTTCATGTGTATAGGCCTACATTTGTAGAATGTAGCCTACATAGGTGGGTTTCAAACATTTCAGTCATTTTTGTTATGTGGAATTTCAAAACTAAATTAAAAAATGATATCCAATGGAGTGATTCACACCCAAGAGTTCCGCAGATTGGCAGGGGATGCCGTTGAGGCACAATGTCAACAAAACCGACACTAAGTTGTGTACCTATCAGGGTCCCTCTCTCCACAGTACTGTAAAAATGATGGATGTTATGAGGTCAACATGAGGACATTCATGTTTTAGTAATTCCATACTACTGGGATGAGTTAATTATTCCAGTAGAGGGCAGCATAAGCCAGCTAATGATACATTTACTCACCACTCTGCCTCCGAAATGTGTTAATGTACTGTACGAGGAGAACATTTTTTTAAATATATAGGCCTATTTCTTGTCCTATTTTATTATTTTTGTGCCTACAGATTGCTGCTCTAAGGCAAAAAAGCTTTAACCAACAGATACTCATGACGTTCTTTAAAGAGGCGAAATAAAGGGAATGTGGGACATTGCGTCATATAAAACACCATAATAAACCTCTGTTTTATTTTTTATCATAAACTGTCAATTTGACAAACAAACAAAACAACAAAATGAATTATATTTTAAATGACAAGAAAATACGCACATTGCTGAATGTAAAATGAAGACAATTTTTGTTTTTTATTGTTTTATGTTTTTGTTTTGTTTTTGTTTTTGTTTTTTTTTACAGTAAACCGCTAAATTTGATGTAAAAATTTTTTTTAAAAAGAAACGGTAAAAAACGTTAAATGTCTGGCATCAAAAGTTTCCAAACCCTTGCCGTCATGTTAACATGTTTAAAGCCTTTAGTTATTCTATGTTTTAAATATATAGCCAACTATATTTATTGCATTTTATCCGTATTTTAAAGTAGGCTAATTATCTGGGGAAAAACGTTTTTTTTTCTTTACAGCGTAGGACCTGCTTATTAGCCTCTGATGTGACGCCAAACCCCATGTTGTGGATTTATATTAATGGTGCCAATAGCCAAATCACTGTGTTAGATTTGACTGGGTATCTGCCAGGAGTACTAACATCATAGTCATACTAGCGGGGATTTTGTTTATCAAAGCAAATGCATTGAGAAAAAGCCTACAAGCATATTTCTATTGGATAGACATGTGTGCACGTGTGCTCGGGCATGTGTTTTAGCAGTGGGGAAACAAACTTTTTTTAATAATAAAAAACGATCTTGTGTAATGTTTGTTATTAGGCCTATATCAACTTACAAACCATTCTTACAAATAACAGCCGTGAGAACATTTCTGTTGAACATGAGTACTCAGATGACAGATGTTGTTTTTTACCTGCGAAGGGGCGACGTCCATTAGACGTCTGCAGTGACGCTCATCGTGCTGTTTTCTGGCAATGTGACAGTGTTTCTCCAGATGTGAACTGATATATTGTTTCACGCCCTTGTCCTTAACACACCGCCCCAGTTTACTGAGCGGTGGGGGTGATCAATGTGAGCGTAAGACTGCGACCAGGACTTCAACCCGGGTTTGATAAGCAGTCACAGATATCCCAAAGGCCTAAACAGTGAAACTAAAGCTAAAATATGTTGGGTCAGTATTAGAAATTGGAGCCAAATCATTTACTTAACCCCTTTATTGAAAATTGGGGGTTATGGGCAGTGCATTTTAGGGGAGATAGCAGGTTAGGATTATCTGACTGCTGGGGATCTGAAGGATTTATTTGAGATGCAGCTCAGCACTCTGTGTCAAGTTGTTGTGGTCATAAATCTCTAATAAAAATGATAGAATGTATCAATTCATTCATTCAGTAAACCCATTAAGGTAAGGGTTCAGAACATTAATGGCTTTCTGAAGTCCATTTCCATACTCAACTATGTCCCATAAACTGTTGCAGCAGTTTTTGGGTTGACATAAATAACCCAAGACCTTTGGAGCAACATTTAAAAAATCCGGCCTCTGATTTGATTTCAAAAACTTGAAGATTTCTTTATTTTCTTCTTCTCACCTTATGTTGTGTAAACTGCTGAGAACCCCCTAATATACCTTGGAATGATCAGCATCTTCCGAATGCTCTAGGTCTCTGGTTTGTGGTTTCATGAGGCTTTGGTAATCCTCGAGGTCCCAGCAGGTGATTTTATACACCTGGTGTAATAGGTATAGGTCAAATTTAAAGAAATGCTCTCACTGCAATTATAAGTCTATATGTGGACTGTTAAAAAAACCTCTATACTGTTCCATACATTCATTTACAGATTTCAACATTTGTAATAAGAGTAATTTACTTTTTTCATGGCATTTGCACTTAATGTAGAATAAAACAACAACCAAGAAAACCCTGTAAAATAATTCAGTGAATTCCTGGAAAATTCCTTATTTACAGTTTTCCTTAACTCACCACGACTTAATGTGTAAGCTAATCACACAGCAGTGGTTCTCTGCAGCCCACTGAAGCTTCAGCCATAATGAAATTACTACAGCTACGCATTGCACTTTAGACAGCCATAATGTGTGATTAAATTAAATAGACTAAAACCTGAATGTTAGTGTAGCTGCAGTCTGCTGCCTGTTTGCCTTCAGAGCGGTTCCGCCCTCTAAAGAGGGTCCTTCTGCTTTAGATAAGCACGTGTGACTGGCAGCGAAATTCCCCGCAAATGACCTTTAGACCTGATAACCAAATCATTTGATATTAATTAATTGCAGGGCCTGGATTTCAAATAACTTCTGTATGTGTATACTCTGTATCGATAAGCTCTATCAAAAGATTAATTTCGGCCAAATAGGAAGTCTGTCATGGTGAACAGCTTAAATTTCAGGATCAAAAACATTAGAATTAATTCATCTAAAGGTAGAGACTAAATAGGTTTTGTAACAAATTAAGTTATTATTAGCAGAGGCATTCATAAACATTCATGACATTGTTTATTCTCTAAATGTTGTGATTAAGACATTTCCAATTTGGCACAAATCTGTAACAGGCATTAAACTCGAATAAAGGAGCCTTTCATGTGGTGCAATTCATTTTAGGTTTTTAATTTTTTTTTTTTTTTTTAACTTTTCCTGCCTGTTTCACTGCCACAACATTTATATGAGAGTTTCAGTTTGTCGTCACAAGTGGCTGTTGTTGGAAAATTGGATTTGGATGGACGTTTTGGATTTTTTAAAAACAGTACAAAAGGAATTAACTTTGTTTGAAGGCAAGTTTAAAAAAACAAAACTCGTTCATTGTTACGTTGCTGTTGGATGTTTGCCCGACGCAAGCGGCAACATATCATTTGGAACCTGTCCAAATCCTGTGCAGCCTATCTTGGAGGGGCCCCGGGTGTGCCCAAGCTGCCTTCAGTGTATAAAAACCAACATTTACGCAGATCGGCATTCAACTAATCCTCAGGCAACATGAGTCTCAGCGGGAAGGACAAGGACGTAGTCAAAGGCTTCTGGTCTAAAGTGGCTGGGAAGTCCGGGGATGTCGGCGCTGATGCCCTGAACAGGTAAATATAGCCCCAAACTCGATTTTTAAAATCACTTTGCTCGCTTATTAACTCACTCACATTGTGTTTGTCCTGCAGGATGCTAAAGGTGTATCCGCAGACCAAGACCTACTTCGCCCACTGGAAGGACCTGAGCGCCGGCTCTGCCGAGGTGAAGAAGCACGGACAAGTCGTGATGAACGGAGTTGGACTGGCTGTGTCCAAAATCGACGACCTGAATGCAGGTCTGCTGGACCTCAGCGAGCTGCACGCCTTCACTCTGCGCGTGGACCCTGCCAACTTCAAAGTAGGTGTCATTGGTGGGGTTAATAGCAGAGGAAGAAGATGGAAATCAGTGATGCACGATCATTTCATAAACTCCTTTATTCTCTTTTCACAGATTCTGTCCCACAACATCCTTGTGGTCATGGCCATCATGTTCCCCGAGGAATTCACCCCTGAGGTCCATGTGTCTCTGGACAAGTTCCTGGCTGCCCTGGCTCGTGCCCTGGCTGAGAAATACAGATAAAGTGCAAATAGGAGCAAGTGACGGACAGCAGAATGATCCTGTGTGCTCTCTGTGTACTCTCTGTCACTGTCAACATGAATAAAAGATCAAATGCAATCAAATTGTTTGTGTGGTGAAGAGAATTTCTCTCGAGATCAGGTCAACAGCAACGACATTTAGCCATGTATATACCCATGTATGCTGTAAAACATTTCAAAGAGTCAAAAGAAGCATTATAGCTGTTTATGAAACATACTTATCTGAATCGCTCTCCAGAAATTATGAAATAGCACTTGCAAGAATCGTCACATAAAACCGAGTCTGCTTTTCAAATTGAACAACAAAGAAATATAGCCTACTATTAATATATTATATAATAAAATATAGGTATTTAGAGCCTTTAGTCAAGGTTGCAATATCACCTTGTAAAAATAAAAAAGTCATGGTCCTGCGTTTAGAGTTTCTAATGTCAGCATTATACTGCATATATACAGCATTATGATGTCATATGTTTTATTATAGCTTATTCAAAGATGACAATAAATAAATAAATATATATATAATTTTATATATATATATAGGCTATATATATATATATATATATATATATATATATATACACAAAAAAAAAAAAAAAATATATATATATATATATATATATATATATATATATATATATATATATATTATATATATATATATATATATATATATATATTTTATTTATTTTATTTTATTTTTATTTTTTTTTTGTGTCATCTTTGAATTTGCAGTCTAAATGGACCTGCCCTTATATAGCGGTTTTCTACCACTCAAAGCGCTCATTCACCCTTTCACACACACACATTCATACTGGTGGCATAGGTTACCCTAAACGGTGCCACTATTGGGAATTCATTCTCACACCGATGAACGCAGCATCGGGAGCAATTTCTTGCTCAAGGATACTTCGACATGTAGAAGTACGTACCTGTATTTTTTCATTTTATTTATTAACACAACAGTCCTTACGGATTTGTGCTCTATACATGAATATTTTCAATTTAGTCTGTCTTCTATCCCACTACATGTCAGAGAGAAATGTTATAATCATAAAAAAATACTTTTACTGAAGTCAAAATTTAAATGACTTTTACTAATTAGCCTATATTTTTACATTGTGGTATTGAAACTTTGGACATACGTTAATATACATTGTGAACAAGAATTTCACAACATCAATTTTACATCGTCTTAATTTGACCATAAACACAGGCAGGGAAAAGACATGCACCTTGTTTAATATGCTTATTGTTTTCTTTATTTATGCCTTTGAGACATGACAAAAAAGAAAGAGATATTCATAATCTGCATGTATTGGTCTTCTGCTGCAGCTCTCTAATGGTACTGTCTTCCCAGGGAGGACACCACCACAGCCAGGAACTTCTGGAAAGCTGCCTGCACTTCAGCAGTGAACTCTTTACGCATCCGAGAAGCGACCACGACGGTGAGACAGTCAGACAACAGCTGCAACACAACAAGCACCAGAGAACATCAGAAACACGAAGAGGTTGGTGTTTTATTATGTATTTATTTATTTTTTAAAACTAAACAATTGTTGGTTATTAATGGTCACATTAGTTTCACAACTTTACCTTGAAATTGTCAGGGTCCACGTGCAGTTTCTCAGAGTGCAGCACGCTCAGCTCAGCGTAGGTTTGCTTGATGTTGTCCATGTTCTTCAAAGCCCGGTCCAGACCGTGGAGGATAGTGGTTCCGTGTTTTGCAACCAAAGGGTTTGCCTGGATTGTAGCCGCGTTGTAGAGGTTTCCAAAGCTTCCGAAATACCTCTGAGTCCAGGGGTAGACGATCAGACACCTGAAGAGACAAATTCAAATCATGCATAACTCTTTTTTGCGCATTCATGTTAAAGAAAAACGGACGACGTCTCACCTGGCAAGGGTTGCAGGGCCCACGACCTCATAATCCATCTTGGAGAAGATGTCCGCGATGGTGGCGCGCTCGAAGTCTGTCCATTCGACCATTTTGCCGGCTCTAGATTTGTTCCAATAGCCCTGTGTTGGTGGTCAGAATCAAGTGCAACTTTTAAAACAAATGTTTCACTCCTCCCAAAAATATGCGATTGAAATCCACTCCAATCATTGGATGGAGAGGGGAGGTGGGCTGGCTCAATATTTCGCACTTGCCAAATTGATAAGTAAAGGACAAATCTGCAAAGCATAGATTATGTCCGAAGTGGGGGAAATATATATTAGCCTACTGGTCATGTTCTGTAAATAACGTTAAGTCTGCAATGTTCAGTTATAAATTATGCTATATATTGCTTATGTGCACTAAGAGAAGCCTGCAAACAGTAAAACGAATCGTTGTTAAGTATGGGGTCCGATTTGATTCCATTATCATTACCTGTCTACCTCAGCACTGTAGAAGGCAGATAGTGCATGCCACATTTCTATCCGTTTTAGATTAGGGTGACATTATTTATATGCATGCTTGTCCCTCGGTCCTAAAACCACTTGATACAATTTATCATTCTGTTATTAGATGTATTACTGGCGATGGGTTCATGACCCACCACTGCCACCTCTATCACAATGTTGGTTGGACTTCCCTGGCTCTAAGAAGGGAGCAACACTGTATATTGTTTATTTATAAGGCACTACTGAAAAAACTACCATTCTACTTATCGAGCCTATTGAGCTTCAGATCTTTTAACTTTCCAACTCGTTCATATAACCCACTGGCTCGTAATATCCCTGCTATTAAAACGGAGGTTGGGAAATTCGCTTTTGTTTATTTCTGCTCCTTTTAAATGGAATAATTTACTGTCACAGCTTCAGTTGGATACACTGATTCCTTTGAATCATTTTAAAGACATTCTTATTAATCTTATGATTTCTGAATGTGTATGTGCTCATTGAATTTATTGTGCTTCTGTTGATTATATATTATTATGGATATGTAGTGTAATGTGTTAAATTGTATTTGTACTGTAATCAGGGCGCCATTGGAAATGGGAGCTTGCTCTAAATTGGCCCTCCCTGAATAAATAAAGGTGAAATAAAAAAATGAAATGATTTTATGAAAAATATGTCTTTTAGATTTGAAATACTTTTAGTATACAACTCTTTTATTCTCAACTGTGTAACACATTTCTTAAACATTCTCTACAGTATTCTGATTTATCTTAAATGGCATCTGATCATCTTTCTATGACAACATTTTCCATCACCCTTTACCTGACTAAAGACTAGCCTTCATTACTTAAGTACTGTACTTACAATTCTGTACAATTCTGAGGTAGGCTACTTGCACTTTATTTGAATATTTTATAACGTGATCAATTTGAAGAGATTAGATATTTTTCATAAAATAAATCACATAGCAGTATATTAAAATACGCCCTGCATTTACAAAATGTAAACGCTGCTTACGAATGCATCAAAACAAATATTCTAATAATATATTTAGTATCTAGTAGGTGGGTTCTGAATAACAAGTAGCTACTTTTACTTTTGATACTAAGTATATTTTGATGCTGATACTTTTGTACCCTACTTAAGTAAGTGTTGAATACAGGACTTTTACTTGTAGTGGAGTAATTTCACAGTGTGGTATTAGTAGTTTTACTTAATTCAGGTTTCTGAATACTTTCTCCACCACTGGTAGCCTTCAGTCTACTGTGAGGCGTTCATGGTGAGTGTGCTTAATTCATGCTTATAATAAATAATAAATAACAAAGTGCGAGACAATGTGAACACATTTTGAATAATGTGGTTTACCTAGACCTATATCCAAACCGATTTATTACTTCCAGAATAGACAGTAATAAATCCTGTAGAGGGCGCTCCTACACACCAGGAAGCTCTGACCACTGCACGACAGGAGTTGATGCAACAGTCTGCTCATGATGAGGATAAATGTAGACTTACTACACTGAATCATTATCACCAAATGTAAAATCCTTTTTCCAAAATCACAACTGATTAATTACCTTCTTCCAGCTCAGGTTGGCCTGTATGGATTTGTCAGTGCTGTACACTTGCAGATCAGTTGACATAATACATGCTGCTTAATAAAATGCAAGTGATTGCTCTTTGACTAGTGCCTAATTGTAATCATTAGGCCTTCGTTTTTTTGTGTGTATTTATGAAGTGTTGACACATAACCACAGAAAAGAAAATCACAGAAAAAATCAAAAGATATGTAATTATTTATGGTTCTATTTTTAGCCTAGCATCCTCCCCAAAATCCAAATTTCTCCTCCCAGCTCAATTTAAAAATGAAATGCCCTATGATGGGTGTGCCACTGTGTGCAGCACACGTATAGCTGCAGTTGAAAATATCCGGACATTAGAGTTTATTGCAGTGATCCACATTTTGTACCCTGATTATCGTGGTAGAAAGTAACATATTGTGCTATGGACTGCTTCCACTGCATGTTCAGAGGTAAATAATGCCCTTTTTACTCCAAAACATTTATCCAATACCATAAGTTACTCTGTAGTTTCATATGCATGTAATAAATGCTAAATATGATCAAAATCATAATATGACATACTGTTGTATAGGCTACACAGTAGGATATAAAGTAATGAGCTACACTTTTACCGACAATATTAAAGTTATGAATACATTAGTGCATGTATAACTATAACAAGGAAATAATTTTTTTCTGAAATGGACTATTCTGCATAATGTGTTTTTTTAGTATTTTAATTTTATTTCCATGGTAATTATTTTATACACTGCAAAAAAAAAACATTTTACAGAAGTTTCATTTATTACTTTAGAGGGTTTTCTTGTTTTTGTGCAAAATGCCATAAAAAGTAAATTACTTTTATTACAAATAGTATCCACAAAATGGAAGTTGAAATTAAAATAATGGGACATTATACAGCTTTATTCAATTGCTTAATGGTCTTGAATGTTAAATGACAAGAAAATACGCATATTGCTGAATGTAAAATTAAGACAAATTTCTGTTTTGTTTTGGGGTTTTTTTGTTTGTTTGTTTGTTTGTTTGTTTGTTTGTCTGTTTGTTTGTTTTTGCAGTGAACAGCTAAATTTGATGTAAAAAAAAAAAATGTAAAAAGAAACGGTAAAAAACGTTAAATGTCTGGCACCAAAAGTTGCCAAACTCTTGTCGTCATATTAAAATTTTTTAAGCCTTTAGTTATTCTATGTTTTAAATTATACTGTATTTATTGCATTTTATCCGTATTTTAAAGTAGGCTAATTATCTGGGGGAAAAAACTTTTTTTCTTTACAGCGTAGGACCTGCTTATCAATTAGCCTCTGACGTGATGCCAAACCCCATGTTGTGGATTTATATTAATGGTGCCAATAGCCAAATCACTGTGTTAGATTTGACTGGGTATATGCCACGAGTACTAACGTCATATAGCGGGGATTTTGTTTATCAAAGCAAATGCACTGAGAAAACCCTACAAGTATATTTCTGTTGGATAGATACACATTTGTGCACGTGTGCTCGGGCATGTGTTTTAGCAGTGGGGAAACAAACTTTTCTTTTAATAATTTAAAAAAACAAAAAAACTTGTGTAATTGTTATTATATCGATTTACAAACTTTTTTTTATTTTTTTTTTTACAAATAGCAGCCGTGAGAAGGCAAGTTAAAATAAACTCGCTCATTATTAAGTTGCTGTTGGGAGTTTGCCCGACGCAAGCTGCAACCTATCTTTTGGAACCTGTCCAAATCCTGTGCAGCCTATCTTGGAGGGGCCCCGGGTGTGCCCAAGCTCCCTTCCGTGTATAAAAACCAACATTTACGCAGATCGGCATTCAACTAATCCTCAGGCAACATGAGTCTCAGCGGGAAGGACAAGGACGTAGTCAAAGGCTTCTGGTCTAAAGTGGCTGGGAAGTCCGGGGATGTCGGCGCTGATGCCCTGAACAGGTAAATATAGCCCCAAACTCGATTTTTAAAATCACTTTGCTCGCTTATTAACTCACTCACATTGTGTTTGTCCTGCAGGATGCTAAAGGTGTATCCGCAGACCAAGACCTACTTCGCCCACTGGAAGGACCTGAGCGCCGGCTCTGCCCCGGTGAAGAAGCACGGACAAGTCGTGATGAACGGAGTTGGACTGGCTGTGTCCAAAATCGACGACCTGAATGCAGGTCTGCTGGACCTCAGCGAGCTGCACGCCTTCACTCTGCGCGTGGACCCTGCCAACTTCAAAGTAGGTGTCATTGGTGGGGTTAATAGCAGAGGAAGAAGATGGAAATCAGTGATGCACGATCATTTCATAAACTCCTTTATTCTCTTTTCACAGATTCTGTCCCACAACATCCTTGTGGTCCTGGCCATCATGTTCCCCGAGGAATTCACCCCTGAGGTCCATGTGTCTCTGGACAAGTTCCTGGCTGCCCTGTCTCGTGCCCTGGCTGAGAAATACAGATAAAGTGCAAATAGGAGCAAGTGACGGACAGCAGAATGATCCTGTGTGCTCTCTGTGTACTCTCTGTCACTGTCAACATGGATAAAAGATCAAATGCAATCAAGTTGTTTGTGTGGTGAAGTTAATTTCTCTCGAGATCAGGTCAACAGCAACGACATTTACCCATGTATATACCCATGTATGCTGTAAAACATTTCAAAGAGTCAAAAGAAGCATTATAGCTGTTTATGAAACATGCTTATCTGAATCTCTCTCCGGAAATTATGAAATAGCACTTGCAAGAATCGTCACATAAAACCGAGTCTGCTTTTCAAATTGAACAACAAAGAAATATACTATTAATATATTATATAATAAAATATAGGTATTTAGAGCCTTTAGTCAAGGTTGCAATATCACCTTGTAAAAATAAAAAAGTCATGGTCCTGCATTTAGAGTTTCTAATGTCAGCATTATACTCTTAAGTAGGACAACTCATTATGCCACTTTCCCTTTCAATTTATGATGTCATATTATAGCTTATATATATATATGTATAGAGAGAGAGAGAGAGAGAGAGAGAGAGAGAGAGAGAGAGATAGTATTTAAATAGTTTTTTGTCATCTTGGTATTGAAACTTTGGACATACGTTAATATACATTGTGAACAAGAATTTCACAACATCAATTTTACATCGTCTTAATTTGACCATAAACACAGGCAGGGAAAAGACATACACCTTGCTTAATATGCTTATTGTTTTCTTTATTTATGCCTTTGAGACATGACAAAAAAGAAAGAGATATTCATGATCTGCATGTATTGGTCTTCTGTTGCAGCTCTCTAATGGTACTGTCTTCCCAGGGAGGACACCACCACAGCCAGGAACTTCTGGAAAGCTGCCTGCACTTCAGCAGTGAACTCTTTACGCATCCGAGCAGCGACCACGACGGTGAGACAGTCAGACAACAGCTGCAACACAACAAGCACCAGAGAACATCAGAAACACGAAGAGGTTGGTGTTTCTTTTGAGCAGTTACTGAATATGAATGGTTGCATTCGTTACAAAAGTTTACCTTGAAATTGTCAGGGTCCACGTGCAGTTTCTCAGAGTGCAGCACGCTCAGCTCAGCGTAGGTTTGCTTGATGTTGTCCATGTTCTTCAAAGCCCGGTCCAGACCGTGGAGGATAGTGGTTCCGTGTTTTGCAACCAAAGGGTTTGCCTGGATTGCAGCGGCGTTGTAGAGGTTTCCAAAGCTTCCGAAATACCTCTGAGTCCAGGGGTAGACGATCAGACACCTGAAGAGACAAATTCAAATCATGCATAACTCTTTTTTGCGCATTCATGTTAAAGAAAAACGGACGACGTCTCACCTGGAAAGAGCTGCAGGGCCCACGACCTCATAATCCATCTTGGAGAAGATGTCCGCGATGGTGGCGCGCTCGAAGTCTGTCCATTCAACCATTTTGCCGGCTCTAGATTTGTTCCAATAGCCCTGTGTTGGTGGTCAGAATCAAGTGCAGCTTTTAAAGGACATGTTTCACTCCTCCCAAAAATATGCGATTGGATGGAGAGGGGAGGTGGGCTGGCTCAATATTTCGCACTTGCCAAATTGATAAGTAAGGGACAAATCTGCAAAGCATAGATTATGTCCGAAGTGGGGGAAATAGATATTAGCCTACTGGTCATCTTCTGTAAATTATATTGAGTCTGCAATGTTCAGTTATAAATTATAGATGCTATATATTGCGGGGTCCGATTTGATTCCATTATCATTTTATGAAAAATTTATTTTAGGTTTGAAATACTTTTAGTATACAACTCTTTTATTCTCAACTGTGTAACACATTTCTTAAACATTCTCTACAGTATTCTGATTTATCTTAAATGGCATCTGATCATCTTTCTATGACAATATTTTCCATCACCCTTTACCTTAGATTATATTGCAGTGATCCACATTTTGTACCCTGATTATAGTGGTGGAAAATAACATATTGTACTATGGGCTGCTTCCACTGCATGTTCAGAGGTAAATAATGTCCTTTTTACTACACAACATTTATCCAATACCATAAGTTACTTTGTAGCTTCATATGAATGATATAAAATGTAATCAAAAAATACAAATAACTTGTATTATCAAGATAAGGGGAGACATTAACAACATGGCAGTGTAGAGGCCTAAAAGACTGAAATCTAGCTCTATTTACCAGATGCATCATAAGATGATTTTCACATTAATGATAAAAAATGGTGATACAACTCAGTAGGCCTATATTTAGGTGACTATTGTAACTGAATGGTGGTTAATTTTACTGTAAATATGGTCAGATCTAGACACAAAAGAAAAGAAAAGAAAAGAAAAGAAAACAAGAACATCATATAGGCACATGGCGATGGATTTAAACCTGGGCAAAAATATTTAACAGAAACAGGTTTTCACTGGTTGTACAGCTCCCTCTTTTGATTTCTAGAAGAAGACCATGCCCACCAGAAAACCATCGGTTATTTATATTGTCTATGCATAATACACAGCAATGGGCTGAATCGCTCACAACATGTCTGTTTAGCTAAAACTAGTAGTTTAACCCTTGTGTAATGTTCATATTGTTGTTACTCAGCCAGCGTTTGTGGGTCTGATGGACCTGTTGCATTTTGTGGCTTTTAATGCCTCACAATCAAACACTTTTATGTTAAAATACTGAACAGATGTTTACCTCATCCCAATTACAAGCAGTATAAACAATATATATGGTTAATATTTGCCCTTTACCTTTGTTAGGTCACATTTATAACTTATTATTTAAAACATAATAAAGAAAATCAATTAGAATCAAGATATGAGTGGAAACAAATTTACAAGTGAAGCAAGGTTTTTCAAAACTACTGACTTTTATTTCTTTGAACTTGAAATTTAACCCATTCAGGTGCACAACACAAGCTGAACACATGAACACAGAGTAAACATATCAGTCAAGACAACACATCAGCCCCATTGAACACATGGCCTTTAGCCACTAGCCTATACAACACATGAGGGGCAGAGCTTTACTGTGTGTGTGTTGCAGATATACTTTTTGCACTTGATGCATGTATATTGTGTTTTCCTGTCCATCTTGGGTCCGCCTTGTGTGGGAACTGCTTCTTTTGTGTTTCTGCACCTGCGGTTCCCACACAAGGTTGCAACATTGTTTGTCAACACTGTCTGCTCTCATTTTCTCGCACATTTGACCCTCTGATGTTCTGTGTATCTACACTCTGTCCTCCTCCTGTGTAGGCCTGCTGTGTGTGTGTGTGTGTGTGTGTGTGTGTGTGTGCGTGCGTGCGTGTGCGTGTGTGGGTGCGTGTGCGTGTGTGTGTGTGGTACACAGAACATCAATTTCCACACTTCTATTAGCCCCGGGTCCAGTGGACCCGGACATCTTATATGTAATAGAAATGTGTAGGGGGGGTGTATGGTGTGTGGTCATTAAATATGTATTCTGATATATGTTCTTCACAGAAAATGAGCCAAAGTCAGTGAGTCTCAGTTTGAAAAATTAATTAATTGTATCATTTTTCTTTTAATAAAAAATGAAAACGGGTCCCAGAGACCCGAACACCACACAAGGGTTAAAGGAGATATCATATGCTTAATTTAGCACTCTCTGTCTACCAAGAAGGGCAAGCTGGCTCTAAGAAAGTTAATGTTAGCTTTAAGCAAGCTAATGCAAAACTTTCGGGAATAACTTACAGAAATGTAGTTTCAGGATCTGAAACTCTGAAATTCAGAGTTAGTTTTAAGGTAACATGTAAGTAAGTCAAAATAAAGCATTTGACACTATGCAACTCGGATGATTCAGAAAGCTTGCAGTAATAAACGTGTTTAAATCGAATAGTTTTAGCTAGAAACAGACATTTTTGTTACCGTCTCAGCCCATTGTTGTCACCGATAACCCCCCGGTGGGCGTGGTCTTCAGAGTATGACGCGTGGCGCTCTGTTGTTTCTATACAGCAGCTACCAGCAGAGATTAGGCCCGGTTAGCACCTCGGACAGCTCCCTCACGGTCAGCCACACCATCGGAACCTCAGTCGGAGATTTTAATGTTTCTTTAAACGAAACAAAACCAAATCATCTTACAAAATGAAACAGTTGAAAGTACTGATTTAAAAAAATATATTTTTTCATTATTATGCCAAAGCCCAAAAGCCAAACTAGCCTACTTATTATAGGGCTCCAAGAAAGGGTGAATTTATATTTAAGAATTTGATTAATTTAATAGGTTATGTGCGTAAAACAAGTCCACAATCATGCAAATAATCTAACACGAAGCAATTATATTTTGAATTGTATTGTTTTATTTTACTTTATTACAGCATAATTCTGCATTGCAAGACTGAGAATCTGTTTGACAGTTCATGAGGAGCAGATCTCAATGCATACAAGTGCATTATTGAACCCGGTTGTGTTCAATAGTCACCTGATAATCTTACCCACAGCACAAAGTCTCCCGCACAGTCAGCCAAATGCGCCATCTGGTGGATACAATACAACATGCAATACAGAAAACATAGGCCATAAAAAAATATGTAAAAACTAATTAAATTTTACAACAAATAGGCTATGTAAGACAAGGAAATAAAAAAAGCAAAATCATTCAGATAAACAATTGAAGATAATTTTGAATAACACAATAGTCTCAGTAACCTAATCACTGTTGCCAAATAATAATCTTTGAGTTTGTAGTCATGTACTAAAAATATTCAAATCGGCATCTTTAAAATAAAAAAGGAGGGTAGTCCTTTAAATTGGATAATTTTATACACATACATACATCCAGATAAAAAAATCAAGTTAATTATTTAGGTTTTGCCTGTTGAGAACTGGGATTGTTACAATGAGTAGCCTAATATATTATTATAAAAATAATTATGAAATATAAAATAATTATAAAATATTATTATAATATAAACATTTTTTGTCAAAATTTCCTCATGACGCCGGCCACCTATGGTAAAATCGCCTACATCCTCAGTTGATCAGATCATGTGATTTTACCCCTTTAAGATAATGGCCTATGTCAAGTGTGTCTTAAGCGGATTTATTATGCATAAGTCAAAATAAAATGTGACTTAGGCAATTTTTTGAACATGCCTTTGTGACTTAAGCAAGATATGGTAACTCTTTATTTTGAAGGTATCTACATAAGAGTGACATGAGCTTGTCATAAACATGACATGGGATGTGTCATGAACATTCATGACACTTTGAAGTAACATTAATGCTCATGATACCTGTCATGTCATGTTTCTGACGTTTATTTCTCTTAAGTTACATAATTTACACACAGTGTTATTACTATGCCAAGCAGGGGGATCCATAGCAATCTATTCTGTTCCAGTCGGACACTTTTTAAAGGTAACACAAAACAAACGCAGCAGTCCATAGATGTGCTATAGGGAAGCACTCAAAGCCAGGCCTCCAAGTTGATTCCAGTTAAACTGTACTTGGTTCAGGGTCGGTGTTTGTGTATAATATAATTAATACATTAATACACCCGTAACAAGCTATCGGTCACTGTTTGGCCACAGTTTCAGCTCGCGGCGGTCGTTGTTGTGTCTCAGCTAACAGAAAGTTAGCTAGCATGCTATCATGATGTTCAACCCATTAGCCGGGTCACCAGATGACCGAAAATCCATGTACACTCAGTCCCAAAACAGCGTGTACAAAACTGGCGATAAAACTAGCCCTATAAGCGTCATACTGGTTAGCTCTGGCAGCCGAGGGAACAAACTGCTTTTTCGATACCCCTTCCAAAGAGTGGCTGAGTGTCCGTCATCTCTGACAGGTAGGCGTAGCATTAGCTAAGTTAGCATTAGCCACAGAATCATAGCTCATCTGATAAATGCTAACTTGTGTTGCTCTTTACTCGGGGAATAAAGTCCGTGTCCTCAAGGTCTAGGGTTACTACGGGTGCTGGAAGTAAATGAAAATACTTGAATTTTAATGGGATGTCATTGAGTTTTGAGTAGTGCTTGGGTAGTTTTAATAAATTGCTTAAAACTGCTTGAAATGTAGGTATTATAGGATGCCAAGTTTACTGACAAACCGATGGCACATTTTGGAACCCTTCTGAATGCTGCCACTAAACATAATATTGGTTGTTTATAGCCCAACAACATTTAATGTGATAACAATCAGTATACTGTAGATACCCACAGTGGTGTGTACGGGAAAAGCGTAAGACTGCACATTAAATTTTCACATAATTATATACAATATTTACATAGGCTGGGGGGGGAGGGGCAAACTACAAACACCACTCAACATGATACAACAGCCCAGCAGTACATTGTAGCTCTATGGTATTTGCAGTATATTAGGTTGTGGCTATACTGAATTCCAACACCGGCGTTTCTTTCTTCGTATGTATTCGTAAGGCTCACGTGTCCAGTATTCCCCCTTTCTGAAAAACAGTTGCCCTGTTGCTTTGCATATGTCGTTATTATTTTTTGTGATTACTGAACTGTGATCACTGCCACTGTGACTGTTGTGTCTTCTGTAAATGCTGAATACAAGCTGGCAGTATGTCTGAGGTTAATGTTATTGGGCAAGTTAGTATGTCTAATGTGACAATAATAGGTAACAAAAAAGACTTGCAAAGACATGAAAACTGCTTTGGCAAAGAGTAGCAATAGTTACAAGTAGACTCTTGACAGACAGATAGACACCAATTGAGATAGCTAGATAGATAGATAGATAGATAGATAGATAGACTTTATTTATCCCAAGCTGGGAAATTACAGTGTAGCAGCAGCATTACACAGAGACAATAACAACACAATTAAATAAGAACAACCTAGGCATACTTCAAGCAATAAAATATAAAAATACAATAAAAATAAAGTGTCTAAAGAAGGAGTATATATTAAGGAGTAGAATTCCAGTGCAGAATACATATGAATATATAGAAAAAAAATATTTGGTGCTGGGAAACAAATAAGGTGCAATGAACAGGTGCTGTGAAACAAATAAGGTGCAAAGACCCTTGACAAAAAAAAATATAGTTCCATACAGTACAACAGCATGGATTTATATCTCTGACACTTTTGAGATGATTATTATTTGAACATCTTGTTAAGGGCAATTGGCATCAACATTTATCTGAACTAATAGTTATTTATTATTTCTTTCCACAAGCAAAACAACGGAGTCCATATGCTTTGAACACAACCGGGGATGGTCTTGAAGATCAGGATGGTGATTCAAGGTATTTTGTTTTTGGTCATCATTTATATAACAGAGTTTATACATTATCATTATAGAAAAATTTACTGCAGATGTGTCTAATTTAATTTAAAAAACTATCATCACACATAGTGTCTAAATACCCCTTGATATGTTTGCTGTTTGAATATACTTGCTTATATGAACTGATCACATAAACAAACCTATAAACCTCTTCTTCTTTCAAAACGTCAAGTTCGTAAACCACATCAGGTTTTAGTAAGCTAAACACGAATCTTGGGAAAAGAAACTTTCAATCGAAAATAGTTAGATTACAAACAGCAATTGATTATAGATACAAAAATAGGATGATACCAGTGTTTCTTCATTTAATGGTTTTACCTGGAAACTGCTGTACACGGGTACAGCAGATATGACAATAAGTTGAATAATGCTCTGTTATAATGATCAATAAAGTGAGAAAATGTGTTTGTCCTTAAAGTATGTAAAACCAAGATTAATACGTTGTTTATTATATCAACTTTGCTGGTGGTGAGCTACTTGAGAGCGACATTAATAAATGAAATTAGTACAAACATGCAGCATGTGTAAAACTCCATCATATAGCCACAAATAAACACAAATACCAACATGTTTGAAAACAGAAATAATCAAGTAAACACTGAGATGTCCATTTCAAGTGTTACAAATACAAAACAAATTCCCATAAAGTGGGACTCCTGAGCTATTCATGATGCGCCATTGAACAGTCTAAACTCCTCCCTATTTTCACTTAAAGTCTGGTGTCTGTTTTCGAAAAAATATGGAAATATCAATATTGTTTCCAATCTCATTTAGTTTTCATCATGCTTCCGCTCTATGGATGGTAATGCTGGTCAGTTGTTGGTTGGCTGAAATTACTTTGGTCACAAGGCTTTAAGAAGCAGATAATTTAAAGTCTTTTTATGAGTTCAGCTCACAAGGTGGGATGAGATAAAGCTGGCACAGCTCTTTTTCTTTTTGCTCAGTTTTTTCTTACAGACCATCACTGTAAACAGGCTTTATGTGTACTCAAGTTTTTAAAAATCGTATGACGTTAAAGGTGCAGTATGTGATTCTGGAGAAAGCTATATGATGGTTGGGTTTTATTCCCGTGTCATCAAATACTGACACAGTATACCAACCCAAAGACATTTTAGAGAGATTATACTGAAACTGAAAACAGCACAGCCAAGCCTTATAAAAAGTTCAACTTTAAAATCAATTTTAGCTCACACTCTGAGCCAGAGTTAAAGCTGGGCTAGGCATGTTTTCTTTTTTGGTGTCATTTGGCATTTTCAGCGGCACTTTGCCCAGTTATAGATATAAGTTTGCAGTATTTAAGAGGCTAGTTATGACTGCATAAACTAGTTTCACTGTATCTTTTTGAGTAATGTTGACATTTTTAGGCTGGCTTTTACGCTCACATATCTATATAAACTAACTTTTTTTTCAACATAATGACAGGCTCAGTCAGGGTGAACTGGTAATTTGCTTGAATCAACATGCAGACCAGCATTTTCACATCACAATATCACATGTTTGTTCGGGTTGTTTTGATGTCCATTTTATGCATTCAGCCCAACTGTGTGTTGCATTTTCCCCTTTGTTTGCTTTTTTTTCTTCTTTTTTATGGCCCAATTCCCATTTCAGAGAACAATCTCCACTAACTGACGAACAGTTGGTAGCAGGGTAAGACCAAATCATTCTAAACCACCTTTCCTTCGCTTAGATCACCCCTGTCTTTTTTTATCCCCTTCTTTCCTATTTTGTGTCCTATATGGATCCCCAACCCTAATCTCAGTAAAATCCTTGTACAGTATCAGTAGCAGATCCAGTGAATCAGTGCTTTGGTTAATTCAGGATTTCAGTTTTCCTTTCCTCTGTACTGTATGCCTTTTGGGAAAAAACAAAATAACAAAAAATCCAATAGTTTAAACCTATAATCAAAGTTTCAATTCAAAGTGATTACATCACCTCTAGCTTGTAGACTCATCATTAAAAACAAATTATAAATCAAATGCAAACTACAATTAAGCAACTATTACACATTATTTTCAAATTGTGTTGGTGAGGTAAGTCTATAGTGTGTTTAATTTTTTTCTGCAAGTTAACGCCTTGATTTTTATCCCTTTGATTGCAGCATGAGTTACTTAAGTCAAACCAGCATGTGTCTTTCACATTCTTCATTCATACAGCGACTTCACTGTTTCTGCAAGGAGGCCTCTTCCTCTTTTCTCCTCTCCAGTAGCCACACAAGCTTTTTTATTTGTACTGTCATTGTTAAAGTACATTACAGGCAGATGCATCTAATCAATACCCCTCTCATAGACAGGAATGTAAAAAAAATAAAAGTAAACAAACAGAGCTAATATAATCTTTCTTACTTCTCCCAGCTGTTTCTGTGCTGTAACCTGTCGTCACACCCTGCATACTTTACTTATTGAGGCCGCTCTTTCTTCCTTAAGGTTCTCGGACATCATCCTTGCTACCATCCTGGCCACCAAATCTGATATGTGTGGAAAGAAGTTTGAACTGAAGATAGACAATGTTCGATTTGTGGGTCACCCTACTCTCCTTCAGCATCCTCCCATCATTCAGGTAAGGAACAGGGCTGCACAATTTGTTTTTATGGAATTAATACTTTGGACTAGTGCAATATCCAAATCAAAGGAGGCACAATATTTGTTTAAGGCGAAATATATGTCAAAATACTAATCTGAATTAAGCATTGCGATGCTGGCCTACACATTATATTCTACAGATTATGGGTACATCTTTGTTTTGTACAGATCCTTGATAATTTAATATATTTTTCATTAAAAATATATGGACAACAAAACAAGTGTGATATGTTGTCTTGTGTATCACCAGGTTAAAACATTATGATTAGTAGATACAGCCCTTTGTGATGTGTATGTTGCAGTAACTGTTATTATAAACTGTATTCAATACCTGCGACTGACAATATCAATTAAAAGGTGCCACCTTGAATTCTGTTAACATTGTTATTATCATATTGATGTGTCTTGCCAGCTAGCTTAGATGAGACCATTTCACCTGATTTCTGTAAGCTGTAAGCTTTGGCAGTTAAGTCAAAAATCAGCAGTGCCCCCTACTGACTGAGTCACTGCCCGTGTTGTCAATATGTAGGTATTTAAAAAGGATATAGACAGTAAATAACAATGCAGTTCAATAACATATTCTATTAAAGGGTACTTCTATGGAAATATCAGGAACAACTGACATTCTACTGTAACTCAATACAGAATTTCCATAGAGCTCAATTAACACGTATTTGACACAGTCTCAACAAAAAATAAACATTTCAGGTTTAACCCTCATCCTACCAACATTTTAAACATAAATGACTACCGACTTGGACCACACAAATAAACTACTGTAAGAACCAACAATTAGCAAAATGTTAACTCAAACTTGAAACACAATTAGTTAGGTAATTAATTTAATTTAAAAAACTTTAAATAAAAAACAAAAACAACATCATTTTAGAAGAGTTACAGTGAAATTTCAAATTGACTAAAATAAAAAGCTTTTAATTGTGTTGTATTTGTAAATGTTACTAATTTTAAAATGAAGTATTAATAAATTAATATATAAATCTACAGTTTATCTCGACAGTTCATGCTCTACATTTTGTATCGTTTTTGTGACCACGCTTTGATGTGTCTTATGACAAAAAATGTTTTCTGTCTGCGCAGGTTTCCAAGACAGATCCTTCACCCAAGAGAGAAATGCCTACAATGATCTTGTTTAATGTGGTGTTTGCACTAAGGGTAGGATATTACTAATTTTAATTTAAAAAATATATATTTTAATTGGTCTGCTCTTTTGATCTACCAGATGGAATAAGTTGTGTGTGAATGCTAATTTAATTATCACAAATTAACTTGATATTTTAATTTTTAATGATGGCACAATTAAGTCAGCTGGCTGTGGGTGTGACACTTAAATTTTGTTTTCTGTGAATTGGAGGGGTGGGTGTGAGTGATAATATTCCAGTATACGCTATCTGTGTGAGCATGGGAACACAGAGGGAGTTGGGGCCAATGCACTGTGCTTAATCAAGCTGCCCAAAGAGGCACAGTCTGTTCCTGCCCATGCTGAGTCATGGTTCCCAGTAAGCCCCAGTACAGCTGACATGGGGCGAAAAGTGCAGAGTCATGTTTTGTCAAAGATATCTGCCCAGAAAGTGTGTTTTTGAATTTGTAGCCTGAAAATTTCCACCAGATTAACAGTCCAGTTTGGTTATCTTAACATATTAGTGTGTATATATTTATATATTTATAATATGGGTAATTTTTGGTGTATTTGATAATTAAATACACAAGATTTAACCATTCAAATTCAGTGGATTCACAGTATTCATTTTTATGACAATTAAATGATTGATTATACATGTTCATTCATAAAGCTTTGTTTTTATTTATTTTTTTAATATCTAATCTGCAAAAAAAAGGTATGGTAGCTGATCTATTTAACAATTTCAAGAGCCACTTGTGAGCACTCATTTTATATATTTTGTCCACCCTTATATACCCAAGAGAGCAGAATATCACAATTTTCTCTCAGTATAGTTCACTACAGACCCAGCACTAAACAGAAATACCCCAGATATCAGGCAAAACATTTCTGATACAGTCTAAAAAAATGAACAATAAGCTTTACAATAATAGGAGTTATTACATTGGATTGCATTAAAAGTGATGAATGAACTGTTGAGATTGCTCAATATTCTAAAACTATTCTGTATCATCATTTAGTGTAAGCACAATTTAAAATGTGTTACATTTATATATTTTCATACATCACTATGCATGTTACATGCTAAGAAGTGTACTTCACATAAAGTAAATATTATAGACTCATACACTTTTGACAACTGTTAACCATTTCACATGAATGTTAACTGAGCTGCAGATTAATGATAATAGAGGGATCATTTTTTCATTTGTGTTTATTTGTAAACACTTTTGCCCCCCAAAATTTCACTGTTTATTAAAATGTGTCTCCCTTTAATCCTTGGTTATATAGGCGAATGCTGACCCGTCTGTCATCAGCTGCATGCACAACTTGTCACGCCGCATCGCCATAGCCCTGCAGCATGAGGAGCGGCGCTGCCAGTACCTGACCAGAGAGGCCAAACTGATGTTGGCCGTCCAGGATGAGATCACCACCATCACTGAGAGTGAGATACACACTTGTCAGACCTCACAATTGACAGGAATATACTGCTCTCATTCTTTGGCCTTAACCAATCAGTATATCTTTTATAGAATGTTTATAATGGTGTGTTTTATTATAGAACAATGTAGCTTGTCAGTATACTAACAGTCTCATGATGTATTATGGTTGAGATTTGAAAGGGTATATTGACAATGTTCTTTGTTTTTCCTGATCTAAGCGGATGGAAGCCCCCAGTCCCCATTTAGACAAATTCTTCCCAAGTGTAAACTAGCCAGGGACCTAAAGGGGGCTTATGACAAGTGAGTGATTAAACACGTAGCACATTGTTATTATAGTTTTGTTATTTCTCCCATTTTCTTTGCATGCAAAATTTACTATAATATTTGTGTTTTTGCAGCCTGTGCACATCTGGTGTGGTGCGACTCCATATTAACAACTGGCTCGAAGTGAGCTTTTGTTTACCACACAAGATCCACAGGATTGGTGGCAACTATATCCCCCCTGAGGCATTAGAGCGCAGCCTTAAGGCTATCAGGTTGGTAAAAGAAAAATACGTTTTTACACTGTTCTATATGGGTGGAAACTCTGAAACTTGGCACCACCTAAATCAGCAGTTATGGAGTGTGAACCTAAATAACTGACAACAGATACTTCACACATGAAGAAAGTGTTTTTATAGATACAGCCTTTTATTTTGCATTATATTTAGATAATACATAGAAAGTGCCACAATTTACTATTTAAGAAATGTGTAACATTAGATTTTCGTTGCTAATATATATATTTTTTTCATCTGCCCAGAAATGCAGCTATTTGGGTGTAGATAAATTCTCCTATTTACTTTCATTTATTACTTTCATAATATCTATTTATTCTGAATGAACCTAAAAGGACTATAGTGCTAATTTGTTCTTCAGACCTGGCTGCAAGTCATACAAAACTGCAAAATGAGTCAAGGGCTGCAACTAAAGAAGTTGTTAGCAATTATTTTTCAGTCAATCAACTTATCATTGCAGCCCTAAATTAGTCTGTATTTTTCAGCTCAGAACATCAAAGGTAAAACACCCTAAGTTGACCTGGTTGACACTCGAAGAAGACTGTTCCGTTTAGTCAGCCAGCCTGCTTGGACCTATACATGATGAACATGTAGCACAGATTATTAGATTGTTGAGCCATGTGTCAACTTGCTTAAGAAGTTTCAGATCCTTGAAAGTCTAATCCCTCATCAGTTTGTTATGTCAAAGGAGTAATATGCTTTAAACAGCTATTAAAGGGCTGTGTATTTTAAGAGCTTCAGTATTGCCGCACACAAAACATGAACGTTTTCTGTGGACCATACTGCCACCTATTGTTACTTCAGCATATTGACATTAGTTTTGTGAACTTCTACCTCTCTCTGTATTTTGAAGGTGCAATGTTAAAATAAGTGTGTTCAATTAAAACATAAACTGTAACTTCATCAAGTGAAATTTATTAGCACATCCAATGGTGTTTCAAGCTCCATGAACCTAGATTCTGGTTCCTATATATTTTGTATATTACATGTATTTATGTGTTACAGTTGTAACTTGCTTATCTGTGGATTTCATGTTTCACTGGGAGTATCATGTGTTTGTCATAAGAACAGAACATCTATATTTAAAGATGATGTCTCTGTATGTGTAATTAAATCTGCATTCAGCTCGAAACGTCACTTGTGGGTGTGCCAATAAATTGCACTTAAGGGAGCTACACTGTGCGGACATTTGTTTATGTTTTCATTGCTGTCCTCTATTTGTCCAGGACCTGCCTTCAATCTTATTTGGACGTGCGCCACCACTAAGCAGTGTTAACAAGTGCATTCAAGCCATGACATCATAACAGCTCTGCAGGAAGATTATTTGATTTTAAATTAATCAGAATAGTCAGTTTGTGCTTTCAGATACTCAGTTGTTCTTTATATAGATACAAGTACAGACTGTTCTGTTGTTCAGACTGGCACTAAAGCATGTTCCCTCTTGCTTCTATCGAGGAAGCAGTCTTGACCTCTAAAGAGGAGGTCTGTTGATTCATCGTATGTTGTCTCATCCTTCAGACCCTATCACGCCCTGCTGCTGCTGGAAAGTGAGAAGGCACTGCTGAGCCAGCTTCCTCTGGACTGCTCGCCTGCGATGGTGCGCCTCATCAAAACCTGCTCAGCAGTGAAAAACCTGCAGCAGCTTGCACAGGATGCTGACCTGGCCTTACTTCAGGTGGAGAACAGTCATACTGTCTACATCACCACTGCACTTTACAACACCTGATTGCTTGCATTCTCTGATCTCAAAAGGCATTTATTTAAAAATTTTAAGAACTTTTTTCTCATTGAAAATAGTTATGACCGCATACAATCATTGTGCTCAGTCAGAATAAAGAGTTTGGTGATTGTATAGTATTGTGAACCATTTCCATTTAAATACAATACTGACTACTCCAAAGTTATACATGCAGTACATTTATAACGAAGGGAGAATCAAAGATCACAATTCCTCTAGTTGTATGTAGCACTTGAACAAAACCTGTAGAAACAGAAAAATAAGTAAAGGTTGTTTATGGTGACTTACTGCCATCTAGTGGACAATATATGTATAAATATATTTTTTAAAAACAGACTATCTTAAAAAGTTCTTATATCTTCTTTATATAATTGCTTATTTATTATGAAGCACTTTGCTTTTAAGATTGTCTCATAACAGATCATTTGTTATTATTCACAAATAATTTTCCCTTTCAGATCTTTCAAATTGCTGCTCACTTGGTTTATTGGGGCAAAGCGATTATCATTTATCCACTGTGTGAGAACAATGTCTACATGCTGTCTCCTCATGCCAACATCTGCCTGTGAGTGTTCATGATATGATGTATGGATTACTATAGAGTTACTGGACCATTATATTCCTGAGCATCCATGCTGTTACCTCATATACATAGGCCTTAAAAAAAACACCTCTTTATTGTTAATAAACTTTGCACTTGTTAAATGACCACCCAAGTTTGTTAGGAAAGACCTGCATTTTTTTTCTGTATAAATAAAACTCTTAATAGCCATTCCTTTCAAACATGTGGAAAATTAATTTCAAAAAGCTTTGTTAATGTAAAAGCTAGCTACTGTAGAATAATGTCTGCCATTTCTCCCTGGATAGATATTCCCCACTGGCTGAGCAGTTTGCCCAGCAGTTTCCTGGTCATGATCTGCCTTCCATGTTGGCCAAGTTTTCACTGCCTGTCTCTCTGGCCGAGTTCAGAAACCCCCTGGAAGCACCGGCACAGGAGGTAAGACTATTGTATAAATAGTACAAATATGTTTTAAGTTTTTTGCACAAGAAAAATAGAGAACAAAAATAATAATGAATGATGGAAAAAAGTGTTCGCAATAGACTTTTCTACTATCAAAATACCATTCTGAATTAACGACTTTGGTGTTGCAGAGATGTCCCTGCTTACAAATCCTATTCTATGAACTTTAGAAGTAAAAACATTATTGCAAATATATATATAGCATATACATATATATATATATTTTTTTTTTTTTTTTGAGGAGTAGATTGAGGAATAATCAACTGTGTGACATTGTGAACAAAAACAGACATTTCTGTTCAAATGAAACAAACAATATCCCTAGTGCATGTAGGAGTATTTCTCTAAATTTAGATACTGTATTGTAAGAGCAGAACCATCTGGTGTTCTCCTCTAACCCGTCGTGTTTTGGCATATCTGCTTGAGCGTCGGCGCTGAATTATAAATGGCAAAGGGACATCAAGTCCAGTGTCTGCAGTCTCCATTTTTCATGAGAACAAGACAAGAGGCATGGTTCTTTCTTTTAGCTTTATTTTGAGCTTATGTGGTACCCATGGCTGATTTAAAACATTTAACCTGGTTCAGGACATGAACGTGTTCAGCTTCACTTGTTCAGTGCAGATCATTTGCACAGCTGTGATGCAGCCTGCTGCTCTGCTCCTGACTAGGCCCAGCTCATCCAGATGGTGGTGTGGATGCTCCAGCGCCGCCTGCTGATCCAGCTGCACACATATGTCTGCCTGTTGGTACCGCCCAGCGAGGATGAGCCAGGGTTAAGGGATGAAGACCCTCCACTGGCTGCCCGAGTAGGAGGACGCAGTCTCAGCACCCCTAGTGCTCTCAGCTTCGGTTCCCCAAGTAGGTCCTCATTCAGTCTCTCCTCTGCCCAAATCTTGAAAGTTTTAACCAAATCAGAATCAAATCAATCAGTATTTATCCCCGAGGAGAAATTCAGTTAGTTTATCTCTGGAAGAATGAGACAGCCTGATGGCTGTAGGAGCATAGGAACTTTTGAGTCTCTCCGTAGAGAGAGGAACAGTCCACTGCTGGGTTTTTTTAACCAGGTAAAAGATAATCAACAAGGTTCCCAAGGTCACGGAAAAACCTGGAAAAGTCACAGAAGTCATGGTATTTGTAAAATCTTTTTTAAAGACAAGGCATTTTGTTGTGTGTAGTGCAGTTAGTTCTTACAGTAATATTCTGTGTATAATCTTCCCATTAACCTGTAATTTAACATAGCAGCAAATTGAACGAAGCTCTAATATCTGTTGAATTGTGACAACATTTTGTTTCGGCCTACTGTCACATATCTTCATTTTCACCCCATGATGTCTGTCCCTCAATGCATTCCAGCTAGCTGACGTGTTTGAATAGAGTTTTAATAGCATATGTTTGAACAACTCTGGGCTAACAAAAATAATGTTGTGGAAGTGTTATTTCACATGTAGGCTCAATAATCCCAAAGTTTCCAGACTGATTGGTATAGATTGTATTGAAAGGGTGTGAACTCTGAATCAATGAACTTCTGCTCCTCCCTCCATATAGCCAGCAGTGATGACATGACCCTCACCAGTCCCAGTATGGACAACTCCAGTGCAGAGCTCCTGCCTAGTGGGGACTCTCCACTCAACAAGAGGATGACAGAGACGCTGCTTGCCAGCCTGTCAGAGCATGAAAGGCAGGTTATTCTTAACATCCCTGCTGCACAGAATCCAGAGGATCTGCGGATGTTTGCCAGGTAATTAAGTCAGAAGACTGATGCATATTCTGTGCTTTTTTTAATTGGTGATTTAAATGTTTCTCAGCTATCCATCACTCTCTGCTTTTAGACAGCAAGATCAGAAAAAAACTTTACTCTGTAAGATGTTGGGCTGTCTGACAAAAATTGAGAAATCTTCAGTCGTCAATCCATTGATGTTGAACAGTCTGACAGATTGTGACCAACATTTCATTAGACCCATCTTGCACAGTGTGACTTGCAATAAACTTACATGGTGGCTGTTGTCGCACAGTCTTAATTTGCCTCAACAGATGGGATGTGTTTTGGTGAGGATATAATGACTCATAATTTTATAAATCACTGTTAATGCTTTGTCTCTTAGGAAATAAGAAGATATTTGTGCATTGGTTTGAAAGATGAGATTCTTTTAATTGCATCAACAGAAATTTGGGAAATTTAATTGGAATATATTGGCTGGAGAGTTGAGATCATTTGCCAGCTGTTGGTTGTGTGCATGTTTAAAATAGAAAATGTCCAGAAAAGCTTTAGAATCTAGTGTTCAGTGTTGTGTGCTACCTACTGCACAGTAAGAACAAAACAATCAGAGCTGCAAAAGTCCTGTCACATGGTTGATTTACACAGCTAATGATTCAATGAAACACTATCACACTATCACACTAACACATTTTTTCCACCTGTTATGTTGACTGCTTCCAGGCTGCTGCACTATTTCCGGGGACATCACCATCTTGAAGAGATTATGTACAATGAGAACATGAGGCGCTCGCAGCTCAAGACGCTGTTTGACAAGTTCCGCAGTGTCCTTGTGGTGACCAACCATGAGGATCCCATTATTTCAATCTTTCAGTCACCCATGGAGTAGTAGCAGAGGTGGTATTGGCTCTCACCAACTGGAAAACATGTCAGTTTGAGAGCAGTTAATAGCCTGCTGTGTGCACAGCTAAGTGCTATTACTCAACAGTGTTTTAAAATGAACTGACACAATGATTGCGCTATCGAGTGCAGATCTACAAAAGTGTTTTTTCCTTTATGAGCCAAATGTTTGTTTACAATATTAAATTATTTTGTACATACCAGAATGCCTTAAGTGTTTTCTCTGAATATTGGAAATATTGGTCTAGTGGGTGTTTGACTTCATCATCCCTTGTCCCAGATGTGTGAAATCATCTGTACTGGCCACAGAGGGGCACACTGAGTAATGGTCATACCAGACATCCAGCTACCTCTCCTCAGGAATCCCAGAGGTGGAGAGAAAAAGATGGCAAGAAAGGGAAGACTCCAAACATCAGACAGACTGTTTTTGCTCTGAGAGAAGCAGAGTGTTCCAGACATCTGTGAAATCACTGGGTCACTGAGAAGAGAATTTCCCCAGTATGAATGTTTATTAAAAAAAACAAGTTTGGAAAACTTAAAACAGAAAGGACTCACAAAAGGCTAGAGGTACGTTTCAGAATTGATTTTTTATTTTATTTTTTACAAGTACTGATAAATTGATTGTTACTTTAGATGACTTAAGTTCTTATCTATTAGTTTCCAGTAAAACTTTGCATGAGTACCAAAAAACTTAGGGTGTCACGATTCCCCATATCCACAATTAGATTAGACTTCAGATTTTAACGTCACAATTCGATTCATTCTTTGATTTAAACTTTTTTTTGCCGGTCCGATTTGTGAAGATCAACAGATCATTGGTTTTATGCCCTTAAAACTGTCATTTACCTTTTTGAAATCTTCTGAAAAAAGATAGGCTATGTGGTATAAAGTGTAATACAACTGCCATATTTATTTGCAATGTAAACATTTAAACAATATATGAATGAATTTAGTACCAATCCTGCTTTTGATTTCAGTTGTTGAAATTGAAAGCTCATTCGAATAATTTTCCATTTAGAATTTAAATAATGAAGAGCCATGTGGAAAAAAGGTTGCAGCTTACAAAATGTAAAGTATAATTTAGGCAGATTTAAATTTAGATATTCAACCAGTCATGGAGGTTATTCTACCATTTTTACTTTCTTAAGTTTTTATGCTAAAATGATGTTGAAGTCCACAAAGGGAACAGATGGCAGAGTAGTTTCAGGAATATTCCTGCTACGTCCTTTTGACTTTGTGCTGTCGTGCATCAGACTGCACATCTGAGGGACCTAAATTGTTCATTACATTCCCAGACAGAGACTGTCTTTCTGCCTCTTTATTCACCACACTAACACACGGGTGTCCACGAAGATAAAACCGCCAGGGCTTCTTTGCCCATTCACCATGCGACTCAATTCCAATGCGTGGTGCTGATACTATATTGTAGGGTTCTGCTAGATTTGTGTTGAGGTCCTTTTCCAGCCACACCTCTGGGTCCGAGGCGAGATCTCGACGGTCAAAATAGCGGGGTATATTTAGAGCCTGGCACAGCTTGGACGGCCCGTTGCAGAGCTCTTTGTCCTTCAGTTGTCGGGCTCCCTCTTTGCGTCTGGCTGCTCTCAGCTGCCTCATGACGGGCTGACCCTGCAGGGGCTCCAGGGAGCGCAGCAGCACAGCAGCACCCTCCCCTAGGAAGACAGCACACAATATGCATCAGTCAGCAAGGCTCCACTCTGTCTCCTTCCTCTTGCCCTTTAGCCACTGATGATACAAAAAAACACTGCTGTATTGATTTAATGTAGTATTAATGATAAACAGTTGGAGCAGAGCACAAATAACTAAAAAAAAGTGTATTTTTTTATTTTACCTTCACTAGACACATTCATGCAGAGGTAGATGCCATAGATTGGATACACATATATTGTGCCAGGTTTCATGAACATGGCAGTGTTCCTCTCAGTGCGTTTGCCACCTGCTGAGTGGGAAGCTTTGTCATCCCCTCCAAGGTAAGCTTCAGTTTCCACTATTCTCCCTCGCAGTTCAGTACCATCTGCACACCTGCGAACCAACACCTGCAGAGACATATTATGCATTATGGTTAGTAAATGAATTGCTTTGCCAATCATAACATATATCTGCAACAATTTTGATAGATGAAGCCAAAATTATACTTAAAAAAAAAAATCCTTGTTCCCAGCCTGTTGATAGTGCTATGATAAAATGAAAGTACAGGAATATACCTTATTTATTTTCTTGGCATATATTATTGATGCACTGATGTTAAACATCGATATTTTTATTAAAACATAAAGGCACTGTAAACAGATTCACATGCCAATTTGACCTAACAGAGTCACTACTTCATGACTCCTTGTAGTGGCGCTTATCAACTGTGTTTTAACCTTCCTTTAATCATTTTAACCCCTGAACTGTTCTGCTTCCTGGCAGCTTGGCCTTTGATCCAGTTAATGGCTATGGATATAGGTAAGTTGCAGTCTGTGTGTGTGTATGTAAAAGAAGCTAAACTTTATGTGCTTTGTTAAACATTGTTTCAGCTCTATGAATTAGATGAGACTGACATCATAATTCAGTAAATTATTGCCTCCTTGGTTTTATAGATATCGTGATGTATAGTAGATTAGTTTCTTACAATGTATACAGTATACACTTTCTCTCTTATTCCCACCCCTACTTGTAAGGGATACATTACATTGTTTTCACACACTTTACTGAACAAACGTTTAACCGGTTAAGAACTAATAGCTGCACTTTGGTTTTTGTCAGAATGGAGCTGAGTATATTAGGTGAAATATAATGTTACAGTGTTACAATGAAGGGACTGAACTGGCAGGTTACTTCATGAAGCCCCTGCATGAAATACAAAGTGTTGACAGATTGGACAAAAGCTGCACACACAGCTTTAAATTTATTTAAAAACCATGGTGAATGGCGGAGTTACCTTGCCAAGGAGTGCTTTAGCCAAACGGATACAGGGTTGGTTGAAGAAACCCTCTCCAAATTTGTGCTGCAGGTCATTATCGGTGAAGTAATGACTTCGCTCTGTCTCAGTACTTGGAGCTATTTCACATTTGTTTTCCAGCTTGGCAGGTGGAACTATCAGTGTCGATTCCGTCTGGTTTTTACGTTTGTTTACTGCTTGTTCGGGTGCTGCTCCTGCTACTGTCAATGCTAGCATCTTCCTTTTTCTCCCTGCCATCATAACGTTACCGCAAATCCCTTAAAACACTTTTACGACAACCTCGCGCTATCTTTTCTAATATCAGCGTCACTTCCATATACAATTGTATCCATTTACTTCAGTTTATATGAGTCTTGTAGTAATGTGTTAGTAGTGCTAACATACAGGAAGTAAACGAGTGTATCTCTTAAAGGGACCATGCACCTTTTCAGGCAGGATAATTTAACTATCAAAACCATCTAATTTGAAGCAGAAGTATACACTCAGAAAAATAATACTGCATATTACTTAATTCAATCAGTGCAACATTTTTACACTCAAAATATTAAGTTGATTTGAAAGCTCTCAAATCGGTTAAACAAAACATGAGTAATGAGTAAGTAATATTTTCAAGTATGTCTGAATGAATTGACTTGGCATAAATTGAGTAAATGTAACTGAAATATTATGTTAACCATATGTAAACCTGAATAGAATCACTAAACAAACTGAGTAAATATAATTGAAAACATTTGTAGGATATAACTGCAAATTTGCTTATGATTTACTTAAAACAAATGTGTTGTACAGACGGATTTTACACTTATTGTACACTTATTATTACAAATATTTAAACCAATCTGTGAGTCAAATATTAATTTACTTAAGTAAACTTAATTTATATATGGATATTTTACACAAAGATTCCTGTTGGATTTCTACTAATACATTTTGATGTAGTCAACTCAAATACTTATCATGATGATATTCAGCATTTTTATTTCGTATGCATACCTATATATTACTGTGACATTTACAGGCTCCTTGAATAATTTCTTTGAGTGTAGTTATTAATGCAGTTAAACATTAGTTATTCAAAGCATGTCCCTGGTCAGATTCAATGCAAAATCAGAACAATTTACAGCAAGCTTTTGCATTTTCCCAGGCATAGTTTGGCATAGTTATAATTTAGGGGGAAAAATAATTTGACATTATATGTTGTAAAAATTGCATTTACGAGTCAACATTGGTCAGTCATGCAATAGATCTATTTTAAATGGATCCTGAATGAATTGTCCTTACATATTGAGATATGTTTTTTCATCACTTTATTAATTTACATTGGTGGCTAAAACAAAGTTGACTCTGTTTCACCATTATCATATTACTCTTATTAATCTTAAATAGCCACAAATAGATACATTACCTCATCACTATGCATCATACAAACAGTTGTGTTTAAAAGTGTTAAAAATGCACACTTAAATCACCATAAAATGAAAGCTCCTTGTAGATGTTTAAACATAATTTATGTTGAGGTTTAGTGTTTCCTGTTTATGGTGTATTTGTGTGACTTTGCAGCTCAACATTTTCTTCCTGCTACAAAAATAACAGCCCAATTTGCTGATAGGTAAACCCCCCTCCGAGCGCTGGCCTTTTCCTGCTGCTGTCTTATCTTTTCAGCCTCATTTGAAAAACACTCCGCTCTAATAAGAGGTTATAAATAGCATTGGTGTGCTCTTGCCTGCCTGTGCCCAGGAAGTGGATGGCGCCAGTTTGGCTCCAGGCACTGTGGGTCCATGTGGCTTTCTAGAAGACTAATAGTGTGTGACATGTTGCCATGCCACAAACTACAACTTTATCAGGAAAGTAAAGTTCACTGTACTGTTGTTTTGGAGCACTGTGCGAACTCTAAAGCTCATGACTGCATGCATTGACTGATATAAGAGTGGATGGAAGGTCCGAAAGATAGATGGGTAAATGCAGTGTGGGTGAATAAATAGATAAGTAATGTTCTTTATGAAATAGATAGCCTTCTTGTGCCATTGCAATTGTTGGATAACAGGTGACAGATAACAAAACTTGGTTAGGGTTCAAATCTTAGGTGGATGGTTATGTTTTACTCCTTTTTTTGCTTTGTGTTCATTTGCATGTTTCCCTGCAAATACTAAACTTAAAGTTAATAATACTTTAACTTTATCACTCTGCAGTTTTTTTTCAATGTGTTTTATCCCACTAGTATTTTTAAGAGGCCATTTTCTCCTTTCCTTGGAACTGCATTTTAGGCTTTTCAGCGTAAGAATGACCTTCTCAATCTCTTCCGCTTGGTCTGCTGGGGAGACATTGAAGGATCAGACTTGATGTCAGTTTCTGCTGCATCTTTTCACATAGGGTAGATTCACAATGCACTGTTTTATAGCCATGGTATTTTCTCAGCTCTGATGTTCATCAACCTTGTTTTTCTGCCTGCTGGACTCAACTTTGGTAGCCTTTTTCTTCTGCAGATTCGCCAGAGTAATGTAGTTAATGTTTTGACAGTGAGCTTTCTCTTGTCCTCCTACAGCTGAATTGGTGCTGCAGTCCACCTTATCTACATTAATCTTATTTGTAAGAAATAGCCTGTAAGTAGTATTTTAGTCAAATTGTTTTTTATAACCTTTGAAATAGGTTAAATCTCCCCAAAGTTCTAAAGAGTTTTAAAACCTATAAACAAAACAATTAAAAACAGTTGAGTAGATGTAACTATATGCAGTATGTATGATTGTGTTGTGTGTATGTCATCAAAGAATATATCTTTCTCATTTCCACTTTTAATACTCAAAATATTGTGTTTTTTTGTATGCTGTTTTGCTGCAGATAAAGTATTACATTTAGTATAATTCTGTATTTACCTCAGTCTTTATCCATCATTATTTTTTTATTCATTATTAATTTGAAAGAAGAAAAGAAAGCAAATAGCAATATTACAAAAAAATCACCCACAGAGGCCTTTCCTCTTTGGTTAGTCAGATCTTTGGAGAGGTGCCAGAAAGCGCAGCTTGCTAGTGAGGTAGGTGAAGGGCACACAAGATTGGACTGACTGTGAGTTACTGCTGCAACATAAAAATGTGCCATAAGAATTCTTTGTTCAAATATTTTTTATGGCCAGTTATTGGATGTCTTTGCACCCATTTTGTATCTATAGTTGTTGCTTGTTCACAAATAGCAGGTAACATAATTCAACTGTAGTATTAGAGCGGTTGTGCAGGATACGATCCAGACAGAAATCTGCTGAGTATGTTCATTAGAAGAGTCCTGGCATGAGTTGTTGACTTTGTCACGGCTGGTGGACCGGTGAAGGCCATTGTTTGCTTTGACTGTGTTTCCACTGCCAGTCAGCAGTGATGCTGAGGTCTGGGCCGGGCAGCTTCCATTGTCGCTGCCACTGATAATCTAGGAAGCCACAAGCTTGGCCGTAGCGTTGCATTCTGGATCACTTTCAACTGCAGCAGTCACCACGGTGATAGTGACGCTGAGCAGGGACGCCAGAGACTTGTTTATGTGTACAGATGGACGAGCAGAATCCAGACAGAAAATATTACTACATCATGAGTCAGAGAATCCTATGAAGACTAGGAGTTGATCTGCTGGGTATAATATCCTGGCATCACGCAGTGTTTTGAAAGTAAAAGTATTTGTTTCTGATAAAAGCTTTGATAACGTTTCTGCAAATTATAATTAACACAGTGGACTGTCTCAGTTTGTTCTTGCTTTCCATTAATCTGTAAATACATATTCATGTACTGTTTATAGTTTAATAGCTGCGACAGACTGGCATTGCTATCTTTGGTTTATATCTGTCTGTATGAAAATATTACACCAAACACATGACCAAAAAGGGCCGACCAAAATAATGTCACTATTTTGTCTTGCCATGTCTACGATATGTTTGATCTGAATGGCAGTACCATCAGTGCAATAGTCAAAAGACTTTATCTGAATAAATTGGCAATGAAAATGTCAACATTTTATTTATTGTCTTAAACAGGAATTACAAGAATGATAAACCTTTACTTGCCTCTGTGTGGCATTACTGTCCTCAAACAGATAAACTGTCATGTAAACAAATCAAGTAGTACAGTGGTAGTGTTTCAGCAGCACTGCGGTCTATCTTTGCTATTGCATTTCTTTTATATGACCGTCATGATTTAAAAAGATCCTCTCTGATGTTCTTTGTTGTAAATAAAAACTATAAACTATTAGTGGCAATGTGTCATAGCTTTTGAGCTGCTGAGATAACCTCTTGTTTTACACTGTGTTTAAATTTGTATTGCTTACATGGCTTTATCATATTTATAACAGACGTTAGTGTTAGCCATCCTAGATCTGTTAAAAGAATGGGTGAATTAGACACTGTGTCCTAGACACAGATATGCAAAAGGCCTCTGCACCTCTCCTACGCAGGAGGTTTTGCCTCTTTTTTTGTTGTTTAATGTCTTTTTGTAATCATTCCTCTACCCCTTATCCCCTAATTGTGGATGTTTGCCTCCTTTTGTAGTTATATTGTGTCTCTTTGGAACTTCCTTTGCATCTCTGTGTTCATTTTGTGTCTCTTTCTGGTTGGTACATGTTAATTTGAGTGACATTGAAGGTCAGGGGGGCCCTGACAGTCTGGGACCCTGGGCCTCTTTTCAGTAGGCCCATTCATTAATCCGTCCATGATTATGAGGTGCAGTGGTAAATTGTTTTATTATTAAATGATAAATGGTCTTTCAGGAGTCTTTTCATCGTGAATTGCTGCATTCTTAATGGATTTATTTCTATCTTTTTCTTCTGTTATCTTCTCTCTCTTTTATCATTTTTTTCTTCCATGGACCAAATAAAAAAACAGATTACTGATGGATACAAGTATAAAAATAAAGCACTCAGCTCTCAGTAGACTACTTTAAATACAAATACTGCATATCAGCCTCTAAAATAGCTTCCAAGAAACCTTTCCAGGAGCAGCTTTAACTGCAATCATTTTATGACAAGTAACAGTGAGGCTTTTTCTTCCTCAAGCAGATGAGTGGCAGAGCCTGGTAGTCATCTGCAACCTCAGTGTTTGAGGGGATTAATTATTAATTGATGACAATTAATGATTCACAAGCTGCCGAGGTGCTGTGTGGGCTGCACAGGTGGCTGGGCTCTCACTGTGAAGATTATTCCATGTGAGACCCGTTCCTCACACTTGCATGACAGTCATGCTTATGCAGAAACACATCTGGGATGCATGCCCACAGGTTTTAACACAGCCACTGGTATATAAACACAGGTTAGGGGACACCATGAGTGTGTCTATTGTATGTGTGTGTTTTCCTTCCATTTGTCTAGACCACATGCATATTTTTGTTCTGTTTGTTCCACATAATAGAAAATTATCGATGCATCAGTTGACTTGACAGTTAGGTTTAGAGACTTTAAACAGCTTTAAACAGCTACTTTCTAAAACTACCAAGTACAGTGAGTAAACCTATTATAGCTCTTTAAACCATATAACATTTTCAAAGTAGAAGAGAGGGAGTCAATAACAGCTGGAGAGCTGTTTTAGTAGATCATTTAAAGAAAAAAAGTTGGCCTTCCATCTGTTTGGTTTATTGATTGAGCTGGTACTAAAATCTCCAGCCCCCCTGACCTTTCTCCGCCTGCGCTGATAACAGCTTCCTTGTCTCAGCTCACACCTGTGGCTCTCCAAGGGAACAAACGTTGAGTCAGGCAGGCAGGGAGGGCTGTCTGCAAAATCTCACTGGTCTTATCACAAAACTAGGAAAGTACAAATCTGCTCAACATGACCATGCGGCAAAAGCTTTTCTTCCCCCTTTGATTTCTTTAACAGCCTCCTTCTGCTGTGGTATTTAGCAGTAGTACAGTTGGTTGCCTTTTGCCAGTAATTCACAGTATGTGGTCTACCATTGAAATGAAAACCAGCATGCACTGCAGCTCTACCCGGCCATTGATTGTGTGATCAGTGCGAGTTAAAAACAAAACTCTAAGTTCACTTCATTGTGGATTAACATGTCTTTCAGCTCCAAAGTGGCAACAGTTCCAATAGACAAACAACAACCCTAAAAAAGGCGTATGCTTGTAAACTGTATTTTACTTCTTTTCAATAGTTGAAGAGTTTAATTGCAGAAACATAAGGAAATGCACACAGCTCACAGCTTGTGGCTGCCACATGTTGCTCCTAAAAATAAACTGATTTAGCTGGGATTTAACTGCAATAAATTAATTTAAAGTATTCTGAAATAACTACAGCATGACGCAGTTGTGTAAAAAGTCTAAAATGCTTTGTTGGGTCTGTCTGCAACGCAAGAAGAAAACAACTAATAAAACCCTTGTTTTCTGAACAGAGTTTGAATCAGTCAGAGATATGCTATGAAGGAGATTGTTAACACCTGACGGAGCAGGAGTATCAGGTGGTGTTGGGTTGTTTTGATAAGATATGTTTTTTAAATGTGTACTCAAAACAATATCAATTTGGTTTATTCATTTTAAGAATGGCTTTTTTCTGTTTCTGCAAATTAACTCTTCAATTCTTTGGTCTCACCAATGTATAAGCTAAAGCCTCTCTGTGGTCTTAGCCCAGAAATGATGGTCTCCTACTCACTTCTTTGCTTGGTTGAAGAAAGAGGAAGCCGTTTATGGACCGTCTCATGGTGTCCTTTTGCTTAAACATTACCCTTGCACTCAACCCTTTTATCTGCCTCTGATTGATGGGACTTTGGGGGGTTTTGAGTGCTCCTACAGGTCCTCTGTCGCTGCCTAATTGCTGCCTTTGCCTCAGCTTTAACCCTCCTCCATCCCAGGGGAAACTTCACCATTAATTACTACAACTTCATAGTATATCAATCAGAGACTCCCTATAGGCCACTGGACGCTCCTCACATAGCCAAGTACATGTAAAAGAGCTGTGAAGTCCAATAAACTCCAATAGTGGAAGTACTGTCTTTTGCCTAGTTTAAGAGCATGTCTCTCAGTCAGCTCGATTTTCAGCGTGTCTATCAGTCATGCTGGCAGGGACGAGACCCATGGGTGAAAGACAGAGAGCAGACATGAGCTGAGAGGAAGCTCTAGCCTTTCATACTGTGAACTACAAACAAGATGTGAGACCGGCCTGTTGTGAGCTGGCTGTATATTTTGGTCTAGCCCTTAAATTTGAACATTCTTGATGAAAAAAGAGGCTGTTTCTTGCTACAGATATTACAAAAGAAACAGCTGATGTAGTTTAACAGCTGCAGAGGAGGCGTTACACAATTTGAAAACACACTTTAAAACACCTTTTTTCTGTAGAGAGAATGTTGTTAGGTGTTATGAAAAAATATATATATATATAAACAAATTGAACAGGTGGCAAATAAATGTAAAGTTGCTGAACAACAATGCTGGAAATACATTGGATTATCCATCATTTACTGAAAACACTAGTAATGAAGTAAGATACAATATGTACAATATTTTTTGTGCAAAAAACATATTGAGTGACATTATTATAGATTATAAAGACATTATTATAAAAATGATAACAGTACAGTATAACACTAATAATGACCATAAATCATAATAAATAATGTATAGAACTAAATGCAACATTGGTTTCTTGCAAATGAACTGCATAGATGATTAATAACAATAATAATAATAATAACAATAATAATAATAATACTGATTGATTAATTATGTATTATAATGGTATAGGTACATTTACATTATTCTACAGTGGATAAGTACAGTTTTTGACGTAGTTGAGAGTAATTCTATTTTATTGCACTTCATACATTAACTTCGCTTATTTCTGTTATTTTATCTTATTAGTTATTTTCAGATTTTAAATAACAAAGACGGGATCAAATCATAAAATTTAGATTAATTGAGACAGTTAAGCCAGTACAGTTTAACAGTCTAAAACAATAATTCAAATTGGCTCAACA
Organism: Centropristis striata; assembly: GCF_030273125.1. Classification (NCBI taxonomy): domain Eukaryota; kingdom Metazoa; phylum Chordata; class Actinopteri; order Perciformes; family Serranidae; genus Centropristis; species Centropristis striata. The sequence goes on along the minus strand of NC_081529.1, from coordinate 26,806,445 downwards.
TTGATGTGCTAGGATTAATAAACCTGCTATACAATACCATAAACAATAATATAACACACTATTAATACTATTGTACTTTTACTTGTGTAAAATCTGGAATGCATGACTTGTAATGGAGTATTTTTGAAGTTTGGTATTGTTTTTTTTACCTGAATAAAGACTAGTATACTTTCTCCAACACTGGAAAACTGTATTAATGTGCTTTTTTAGTAGATTTGTGGAGAATAGTATTCAATAAAAGTAAGGCACTCATGTGACCCCTTATTCTAGTAAGGCAAACAAATCATCTGCGCTGTCAGCATAGAAACAGGATCATGTTATGTCTTTCTTAATTTAAATAGCAGAAAGTTCAGCGGTGAGTGTCTTAATCGAGTAGTACATCAAAGTAACCATAAAGGAGACGTTTCCAGGAACCTGAGCCTCTTGTGCCCCAAAACCTCATGTGAGGAAAACGATGTACTTGGTGCCCCTTGTCAGCACCTCAGAAACCTTCTGCTTCCTAACATTCGTCTCTCTCCTGGAGAATATTCCCAGGTGGATCTGAGCTTTCACTGAAACCATGATGGAATGCACTGTAATGGTCTTTTCATTAGATGGAGCAGCAGTCTGTATTACCTGATGCAGCAGAAGGGCTCCATTTCCTCTAATGCTAATCTCCTCTTTTACAGCACAAAGGAAAGTGCCTTTGAATGTGAAGGACTGCACTTTTCTTATATATTTTAACAGATTTAATGTAGGATATAAAAATGCATTACAAGGCTAACACCCTTTAAAAAAATAAATGCAAAATGTATAGTATACACATAATTGCTGTGAAAATGCCTTTGCCATCTCTGGGCTCACACTTGAGAATGCCCATGAGGTTTGGGTGTGAATTAATGAATAAGACATGGCTGCAGAATCCCACAAGCAAAGAATGGGAGGAATCCCAGCAGCAATGAGAAAATAATGGCATGACACACATGGGAATCTCAGTTTTGTATGTGCTTGTGGTCTATCTATCCGTCTATCTATCTGTCTATTTGACTGACTGTTTGTCTGTCTGTCTGTCTGTCTGTCATCCTGTTCTTCACCCTTGCTTCTGAGTCATTTTTCAGTTGTTGTGTCCATAGTTCTTGACAAACTAAACAAGACAAACCAAAAGTGTACAGAGTTTAATATGCCTCAGTCAGCCATGTTCAACATCACCAGATCTACACCCCAGGCTTATATGACACCGGTGATATGCTCACTGACGTGGAAAGAATTTGTGAGATATATATAATAGTTATTAGACAATCAGCTTCTTCATTGGCTCAGTAATAAAAACAGGGCTGTATAATTCACTGAAATGCACTGTGAGCAGCATACGATTCACTGATGCCATGTGATGTCATGATCGTCATCGTGTCATGTGGCAACAGTGCATGGTTTGTCTAAAAATAGGAAAAAAACATAGAGGTTTACATAATATTTACTTTTAACGATTACTTGACTTCTTCATTAACATTTATTTATTTATTGATCTTTATTAATTTCAACTTTATTTATTTTATTTAAGTTTTAAGGGTTTTTAGATTCTAAAAATCCATTTTTTAGTATGACACAATCCATGTTGTCTTACCCCAAATGAGCCGAGAGAAGCTCCTTTTTTCTGTACAAACACATGAATTACATTTAATTTATCTTTCTATTAAATGAAGTGTTCCTACTGGTGACTAAAAAAGTACAATCTCAAGGTTTTGCAGCTTTGTTGCAGGCTTTATTGCTCATGCAATATGTGCAGTGAATGCAGAGTGACATATTCCTAAAGCTGTGCTACTGTTTAAGAATAACCAATAATTAGAACAAGAGGGAAAAAAATGAAATGGAAACAAATATTAAGAGAAATTCCAATATATTAATGACATTACTGTTGCTTCTAAAATCACGACTTTGGAATGCACCTTCGTTTTTGTAATATTGCATGGAATGTCAATGAGACATTTATTTTGAAATCTTCCTATATGACGCTGATACAAAATTTGGAAAACACACTTTATACACCTTTCATGTTTTCTTTTTCTTTCACTGGCTTTATTGTAATGTTGCATCATCATGGAATGTCAGAGACTTTTGGAGGATTTTGAAATATGTGATGTTGTCAGATAGGGATTGCTCTTTCATGTAAGCCATAAAACACGTTTTTTGGCCCATTTTAATGTTTAAGTCTTTGTAGTTAACAGGTAGCATTGATGACCCAGGCTGAGGATAACACGGACAAAATAAATTAAAATACCATCTTTATATAAAAAAAAGGTGAGTACCATCCTAGACATCATGAAAAAAACAGACAAATAATGGCCATTAAGTAGGCTAAACGAGGAATACAAATGGGAAAAAAACAGCATTTAATACAATTTATAGATAGATGAACCAAATAATTGGTTATAGTGATGTATAATAAACAAACCTTTCTTTAAGAGAATGCATTAAAAAAATAAAATCAATCAAAAATAATTTTAAACCGGGAGTACAAATTTAGAATTATAACAATTTATAACAAGCAATAAGTAGAAGGCCTATTGACATGTAATTGGTCAAGAAGTAGCTTGTAACTATCTACACCAAGGAAACAATCAGATGCATTTTAGACGCATTATTAATACCCTTTTTCATGTAGGCCTATACCATTTTTTTTTTTTTTTTTACATTATTTTGAGCCACAAACGTCACTTTTTAGAAGTAATTCACAACAAGTTAAGCTGTAAACTGAATCTGCTTTATCCTTATTATTATTACATTGTTATCACTATAATAAAATAGTGTTCAATTAATTACAATTTAAATGTAGACTACGTATTACACTTTTATTTTAAGGAGCTCCATGGATGATTTTACATTTGTTAGGTGGAATCACAGTAGATGTAGTGAGGTAACCCCTGGTTTAGGTCCCCGGACCACTCTGACTGATGATATCGCTTAGTCACCGCCGTGCACCGGGAGAAGCAGCGCCTCCCTGTGTCCACACAACGATTGGTTGGTGATCTTGACGGGCTCGCCTTCTCCACAGACTGTCTCCCAGTCCAGGGCGGGGCTGACTCTCCGCCAAACTGAATTAAGCTACAACCGGCAGCAGAAAACTTACCCCGGGTCGATTCATGGAGCAGTGTGGGAATGCTCTGTCCGTAGGTGGGAAGCAGAGAACCGGACAGGCAGCTACGTTTCCACCACACCACCCCGGACTGCCTCTGCTGCTGGTGTGATCAAGAGTGGCCAGATTTAACACCACGGCACCGGGCTTGGCTGAAAAACATCTGCGAGGTGAAAAAAGAAGCGCGTTTATTCCTGCGCCTCATAATCAGGATGATGTGACAAATCATCTTATCTGCTGCCTGGGGAAGAAATCTGTGAAACGGGATTTTTTTTTCACTGCTGGAGATCATCTGAGCTGCTTGTTCTAAGGGTAAGTTGTGTCATTATTTCTCCTGTGGTCGCCCATACGGAAGGCAGCAGCCGGAGGAAGCGCTCACGCGTCGTGATCGAGCTTAGACTACTCGTCGATTGAATTGCTAGTCAATTAGTCGACATGGGAACCCTTCACTTACAGGCTGGACATAGTAAGCAGAGCATCATTTAGGTTTCAAGGTGCTTTTCCATTTGCGGCGCATGAAAGGGAGTTTTTATAGTGAAAGTCGGCTATTTAAAGTGCTCATGTTCTATAATTGGGGCCCAATCACCCTTTTTTAAAAAGTGTGAAATACCATACACATTCAAGTGGAATTAATGAGGTGTGAAATGAGCCTCATGTCCAAAATGAGCCACAGGCTGAAGATCTAGATTACCTCTTTTATTTGAACTTAAACTTAAACTCAGGAGAGATTACTTTCATTAGAAGCACACTGCCAAATACTTGATGGCTCAATTCTTAACATCAGACAACATTATCTCATGTGGCCAGAGGCTGATGGAAAATATGCTCGGCCTAATTGTAATTTTGTACACAGGAATGAACCTAAATGACTGGGTTGTTGACTAATCATGCAACGCATCATGCATAAAGTCACACCATGACCTCACTCGTCCTCCTCCCACTCCTCTTCCTCCTACTCCTCCCTCTTCTTCCACCTTCTCCTGGTCATTATCAGCATCACCACCCTTATCCTAAGAGGCAATCATGGCTGTTTGTGCATGTTTCTGTGAATCAACACATAGCAGCACCACACCTGCAGCCCAATTTAGATGGCTGTGCATAAATGTTACATAATTCATGATGAATATAAAAAGAGCAGCATGGGCTTCTCACATCATCCCCCTGCACTTGAACTCTTTGAACCTGAAAACATTATTTTTTCTTAGATCTTTGTTTCGTTTGAATTGTGCCTTTCATGAGGCGTTGGTGACTCAAAGTGACTCACGGCAGACAGTCACAAAAGGGCAGAAATTCTGCAAAATTATATGCATTCAGGGGCCACCTAAATGTCTAGATTTGACTCATCAGAGGTCAAAAGCTCTAATAAGGTTGCTCACATATTAACAACTTACTGACATCAGAAAGGTTATGCGCTCTAATGTCCTACAATACCTGGGCAAACTGAAGTGAAACCGTAGATGTACTGTATTGGAAACTGCTGAGTTATTTTGGCAGACAGGACATAGGAGCACATGGCCCGGTTTGTGTGCCCAGTGTTCCTGAAACCTTATCACATGGAGGGAGGGGGATCATAGCTCTGGGTGATGTAATCACACCGATAAAGCAGGGCTCTGATGTGTGATAGTGGCAGTCATGCTCATCCTCTGTATCTGATCCAACTGGACTCCAGAGAGAGTATTCCCAATATGTGTGTGTGGATGTTTATGTGGGTGCATGTGGGTACGTGATATGTGGAGGGAGCCGGGAGTAGCTCTGCTGAGGCAGGTGGATCATCCAGGCTGGCCTGTGTTGACTGGCTGGTATGTGAGTTTTTCAGGGGGCTGCTGAGGGGGCCACACTGTAGTCATGCCTGCATGACTCATGGCGCGGTATCTGTCTGTCTGTCAGTCTGGCCAAGTACACAATCCTGTACAACTGCTTCATGGTGTTGCCTTCAAAAGAGCTACAGAGCGTGATTTTACGCTCAGTGGTTATGTTATCAACCTTCATTCATTGCCATTCGTCAACAGACATTTGTCTCAGTACATTACAAAGCATGCATTACTACGCAGCAGCACCCTCGTGATGTTTCTCATATGTGGCCTAATCACTTCAAGATGATGCATCTGGGGAATTCAGGCAGATCTTTCTGACCCTTTAGATTTGAGGTTTTTCCTACATTTTTTCCTAATACATATTCACAGATATGAGGGTGTTAGATTGTGTTTTTATTTATTTGTTTCTATTAATATGTATCCCTTCTTTTCATATACTGATTTTTTTCATGTTGTGTCTCCTCTTGAGCAACAGCAGATTTCTGTAAGTAAAATAGTTCGGTCCAGCCTGTAAACCAGTAAAATCTGCAAATCTGGTCTTTTATTTTCTCTGGCAGATGTGTCTGGTCAGTCTCCCATCAGACATATTTCCTGCTGGTAAAACTCTCGCTAAGTCATCCCAACTATTTATGTCATATTGGGCGGGTTTGATAAGATAACTGGCATCCAACGCAACTCAGAAAAACTCAGATCAAATTGTCAAGCTAGACAGGACGGATCTAAAGATTCTTTCACTCACCTCAAATGTTTCGAGAAAGTTTGTGACCACGCCGCCATATTTTCCTGCATGAATATTGGACCAAGCACCACCCCATTGCATGTGTCACTCAGCACTACGTCTTTTGTTACTCGGATTGGCTTATTAATTATTCATAAAATTAGATAATTTTTGTGTCCTTTGTCATACTAATACAAGAGAAACACAAACAACTTAGGTCTGCCACTGTTGTGACATAACGTCCGTTCTGCACAAGGACATTGGCTGATGCCTTTATTTGTTCCAAAGAACCTAGTTCCCCAAAAAATATTATGTTGATCTTTTTCAACGCATAATTCTGCATAACAAAAAATCTGCACATTAATCTCACAAAAAACCCTTGTTGTGTAAAGAGCAATGTTTAAAAATAAAAAAAAAAGGACTTACTGACTTTTAAAAATCATCTCATTTTTCTATTTGTTTTTTTTGGGCCTAAAGTATTGAAACCACCTGGTTGTCAGCTTTCTCATAACCACACTGTTATGTTTATTTTTTAAGAAGATATCTGTCTTTAGGTGAGTCAACTTTGAAGGTCTCTGACTCCTAAATAGTTGGTTGTTATCATTTATCAAACCACATTCTAACCCTGTCTCACATCGGTGAACATGCAGGAAAACATTTGTAAAGAGGTGAGGCCAGAAAGTGAAAGATTTCTCATGGACTGCCACATCTACTAGCAGGACCCAGTTATTTAGGCCTGAATGTTCTTCCTTTGTATCTGATGCTCGGCTGAAAATCAGTGATAGATTTCCTGGAAAAGGCCTTCTGAAATCAGCCTGTTCCCTAACACGGGTGTACTCTCTCTGATTGTTGGTCATTTTCTTTAGTTTCTGGACGGAGCTCGCTCTGAGTTCAGGCGAAATAAGCTTCCCTGGGCTGAACAGTCCCATGTGTGCAGAGCACATGCTTCTCTAAATAACCTCAGGCTGTTTCTCCAGCAAACACATCTGTATCACGAGTGAAACATTTGCGCACTTGAGAATCCTGTTTTCCAGATGACCCAAAGTTTACATTTATTTTTAGAAAGTTGCTTTGACAGTATACTTTAAAGGACTAATACTAAAATGTTATAACATATTGTATAACACTGTAAGTCCATCTCTAACTGTAATATTTCATAGACATTTGTTCTTAAAGGAGTGCTCCATCAGTTTCTATCCTCAAGGATAATCTGATTATCCTGCATGCTTTTCATAAAGGTATTTCACATGTTTACATTCTGTTAAACCTTGACAGGAAGCTCATTTTCACACAAAGTACCCTTTTACTACTTTGTATTACAGTATCATTTTTTAGTCCATAATATCTATCTGCCTAATCTAGTATTATCCAACCAGGCCTGTAGTACTTGAGTCTGGTCTTAAAAACCTTTTAGAAGTTTTGCACTTGTCTTGGTCTCTGTCCTTGTTGGACGTGGCCTTGTCTTGGGCTTGGGCTTGGCTATTGGTCAAGTTGCTCCTGGCTGTTGTATAAAATATTTCCTGACTTCTACCAATATGATGTATTAGATTAGTTTGATGTTAGAAGACACACCAGTCTTGTTTATAAATATATTATTTCAATCCATTCCAACTCTTTTGTCACTATATTGGCACTGTAAAAGACATTGTTGCTTTCATTATGGTCATGAACAGGATCTGGTTTGCTCTGGGCTTGGTTGTGACTTGGTCTTGACTGCTTTTAGACTTTGTCTTGACTAGAGCTTGTCTCGTTAAAGTTGGTCTTGATTACAGCCCTGATTCCAACTCTTCAGGGAGCCTAAATTATGTTTACTTTGCAGCTTCATACAGCAGGGAATCATTATGTAAGCCGTGTGCCTTATTTTATTCTCCCTTTGCAAAAAAATCTGCCCAAAATATTTAGTATCTTAAGAGAACTTTGGCATCTTGACTTGAATCTAAAATGCATTTGTCTTGGTTTAAACAGTGATTCTAGTCCACCAATTCTGATTGTAATGATGACCTACTCCCTGTGAGTATATAGTGTTGAAATGTGGTTGTAAAAGCTTCACACATTAAGTATTATAGAGCTGAGTTATTTCTCTGACCTGTACTAGCTTTGTGTGAAAACTGCTACAGTGGAGATAGTATCCTGGGTTGATTTGTGAATGTGGGGCACGGCAGCAGACAGTATCAGCAGAGGTCAAACATGTCGACCAACTTGTTCTGCTACTTTGGAGACGCATACTTTCCTGCAAAATATATTTGTTACAACTGTTCCCACAACTGAGCTCAAACAGACATTAGCTTAAAAAGCATGTCAGGTATGTTTTTACAGGGGATTGATGGTGAGGAAGCCCACAGGCAGTGTTTGATCTAGTTCTCGCTGGTGCTCGCTCAGCTCGTACCTCTTTCACTTTGATGTGGGTTACGGTTTTGACTAAGATGTCAGGAGCAGGAGCAGTGATTTTTCTTGCATGTCAAATAATGTGAAGAAAAAAACACAAACTGTGTCGTGTCTGCAGTGGCTGTCATACATATGCAATAAAGAATGTAAGCAGATACATTCTGCATTATTTCCAAAGAAAAAATATTGATTGTTTGTGGTGAATTGTTTTAAATTACACAGGAAGTGTGATGTTTGTCACTTGCAGAAATCATCATCCTATGCCTCCTTGTTTGCTTTCCTGCTTCCCTTGTTGACGGCCTGGTTGTGTGACTCACAGCCGTTGCATCCAATTGTTCCCCTCCTGTGACATCGTGGTGGTGACATGATGCAGCGGCAGCCATGACAGTGAAGTCAGTTGTGATGTAATGCTGTAATGCAGCAGCAGGGCTATTTCAGGTCTACCTCTGAGCCTCCAAGGCCTCCATCTGCCAGCATGCCACCCTGCCCTTCTCTCAGTCAGCACCTCATCTGTCATGAGCCAGACAGCCATGCATGAACCAGCATTCACAGAATTTACTAGAAACCTTTGATGCACAGGTTTGGAGAAAAGTCGGAGGCGTGACTAAATTGAAAATACAGGTTACTATGATTTGTTTTCACAGTTATTTGATTCAAGCCAACATTAGGCTGCAGCAGAGATGAAAACATCTAATTTGGGGTGGGTAGTTACAGGGTGTTTTGTTCCTGTTGCCTGTGTTCTCACTGACATGGTGTCTGTGGCTGGTTAACCTCAGGACAACGTTCATTTTCAGGCCTGTGGGAATTTTTCCCAGCAGACAGGCGCTTAAAGTCAAGCACTCAATGGTTCCTTGAACTTTGATCCTCCTCTTTATGCGTGAAGAGCTCTCAGAGGGCGTGTCTGCAGATAACCCAATAAATATCTTTCTTAACCCAGTGCCTGGAGACAGAAATATATATGCCAGGTATGTTGAAATTGCGTCACCTCACCTGGGTAAAATCCCTTGACAAACGGGTGTTGTTTCAAAGATCACAAAAGCTTAAATAACAGCAGTAAAACTTGATGGTCAACTTGTGAGAAATCAGTGTAGTCTTGTTCTTGTATCCTGCACTTAGTTTTATGCAGACCTTTTTGATATTTATAACTGCAGTTGCAGAAGGGTGGTTCTGCATGAATTGAAAAGCTACTTAAATAGACAGTGCAGGTTATGCGAGATATATGTACCAGGGATTTTTCCAAATCCGGCAACCCCAATTGTGTTGGTGTGTTGCCATTAATTAACTATTTAATTGATAAAGCCTCTAGTGGGAACCTTTTAAAACTTTCCAGAAAGTTACAAAAAATTAGACCAATTACAACTGACAACAATTTTAACTAACTTTTATTTTATGTTGATCTTGGCGCCCCCTGTGGACAAACGCAACTGTGTTTCCACAAGCATCACCGCCTCGTGTTGTGAAGATCTTGATTTTACTAGTGCATGCACTTGTAAAAAAAAAAAAAAAGCTGCAATTTATTTTTAATACTATTTTTCTTTATTATTAGGTTATCGCTCTCGCCTTGCAGCAAGAGGGTCGCCAGTTCTGAATTGTCCGCAGGTGTGAATGAGAGCATGATTGTCTGTCTCTGTGTGTCAGCCTTGTGATAGTCTGGGGACCTGACCAGGGCGTACCCCGCCTCTCGCCCAATGCCAGCTGGGATTGGCTCCAGCCCCCTCGACTCGAGTGCGGATAAGCAGTTAAGGATAATGAATGAGTGAATGAATATTACATATCTTTCTTGGTGGAAGAGGGCCTTTCAAATTTTCAAATCAAACAGTTCTCTCCATCTGTTGAATTACGGACCATGTTGACCTTTGGTTTTGCCCATGCTCTGTCACTGTCCCTTTTCCCTTTCACTCAGTTTCTTGTCTTTTTCTCTTTGCTGATCCTGCCAGTGTATTGGCCATAACCACAAAAGATAATGTAAAAACTCATTTTCTCAAAGGAAAACTCTCATTCTGCTTCCTTTTTAACTGACTAATGTCCTATTCACTGTTACTCATCTTGTCTTATTTTAAGACCCCCCCGGGCAAGCATTAAGAATAATAACAGTATAGAAATCGTCTTGCTGCTGGTCTCATATGTAGGTCATATAGAGGCATCAGTATTAAAATGAAACTTCATAACCAGTTTCAACTTCTCGTTGCTGCTTTAATATGCAAAACACATCCAGGAAATGTAGCTGTTTGTGGGCATTGCTAGTCCACATTAGCAACTGTAGTGTAATGCATGCAGCCCAGGCCTCATATGCTTTAAGGACAGCACTGTGTTGTAGCTGTTTACTTTCTCTTAGATCATTGTCAGGCCAGAGGACCAACTAAAGGAACACCCTGACTGATAGTGTATCCCAACACTGTTACAGCAGCGATGAGGGTGCAGTTTTAAATAGTATAGTCCCCCCTCCTTCCCCTCTATCTTTGGCACAGTCAGCCGTCATACCCAGAGGCTGTGAATCCTCATTGTGTACCAGACTGAAGTTGACTGTTCCCTGAATGGAGCTGCACACACACAGTTATATCTGGACAGTTTCAACAGTCCCACCAACATCACATACCATGTGCCAAACTCAGCAGCTTTCCCAGAAATGAGGGTGTGTTTTGGAATCCTCTGTGACTTTTCTTTTACTGGCTTTTTTCGGAAGAGGTGGATCTTAGTCGGTTTGAATGCTCTTTTCTTTTGACTGAATTTGAACCATTTAAGTGTTGAGATTTGAGGCTGAGAGGTCTATAAGTATACCCATGGTGCAGCGTAAAGTTCTATTTTATTATGCAGTTTTTTTACACAAATATATCTGGGTTAATCTTTTGGGCTTTGTTCAGTGTTTGTCTGTCAAACAGATTGACGTGGAATCAAGCCAGGTGCTGTTGGCATATTTGAACATGTACCTGATCCCATAAACTCTCAACTTTCCTTTTCTACTGCCTCTGTTTCTCTTCACACCCGTGCCAACTTTCCTTCCATTTGCAAGTTGACAGAGCTTGTTATGCCGCGTGCCAGGGAAAATGATGTAAAGCCTCTCATTTATGGTGCCCAGTTAATCACGCCCAGTTATAGTGAAGGCATCACGCTGGAAGCCTAATATGTGGTGAAGCATATTCACTCAGAAGTCGGCAAAAACAAACATGAACAGTAATGCAAATCAAAAGTAATTTATTCCTGGAGGCTGAGGGTTTGTACTCCCACTCTGGGAGACAAGTTTTTTTTCTTTCACTTTTCTCATCGTCTTTGAATTAGACATTCAGTCTCCTCGCCAGTATTACATTTCCTGATGATTTGTCGCTTCTGCATGACAATATTTGCTTGTTATAAAACCAAATGAAGCACCCATACATTAGTGCTGTGTGACCTGTGGGAAACTGACCTATTTCCATTGAAAAATAGTCTGTGTGTTCCCTTTAGTTAAATCAGGTTTGAGGAGGCCTCCCTCTCACTGGGGCTGTGACTGTCCCAGAGGACCTGCCCCAGCCTTCCCAGTTTTCCTGTGCCTTTGTCAGGATTTTTCCACTGATCTCTTGGCCCAGCTGCATGGCTTCATTCTTCCTCCAACCCCCTCCCCCCCATCATCCTCTCTTTCACATCTCCCTGATCCCAGCTTGGAGACCCTGACCTCACCTCTAGGTGTTGCCCTGTGTGCCCCCTCACTTCCTCAGAGAATCATCAGGGAAATCTCTAATATTAAATTGTTTAAGGAAAAACAATTGTGCAAACAATCTTGCGGCTTATATGGATTAGTGCATCCAATGCACCACTCTGCACGCTAGAAATTCAGTGCTATTCAAGCTACATATTTATTTATGTACATAGTAACGTGTGTGTGTGTGTGTGTTTTATTCATAGAGTTAATTTTATTGTCCCTGAGGGGAAATTAGTCTCGCACATTGCTACAGCTAGAAGAAACTGTGGATATTTATTTGAGATTGACAAGAAAGCAGCATGTATATATTGTACTTTGCTGTACTGCACAAAGTGTTCAGCAGCTTAATGGAGGCGGGAAACAATAATCGCTTAAATCGGTCTGATTTGCACTTTTAGTCCTGAGGTTGTGGCAGAGGTTCATATTCAGTAGAGGGCATGTTGAGAGTACTCAATCTTTTTTGCTGCTTATCTTTTCTCTTTCTCTTTTTCTGAGAGCTGTCTCTTGAATATCAGTCATAGAAATGGCGCCACCTTGATGAGTGATTCTCACTTGCTTTGACACAGAGACCCAAATCTCACCTCATATTTATCTGAGCCATTGCTCAACAATCTAAGTTGTTCACAGCCTCTGCCACAATGAATTGTGACCCACCACAATGACTAAGTAACCGTCAGACCCATAGATTTCTCCTGTGGGTTGGAAATGTAAGAGGCTAAATCGGAAACACGCTGTTTCTAAAGTTAATTTTATTTCTCCTCTACAAGATAGTTTATGCAGAGGTATTGCTGTAGTTAATGTATGTGGGATTGATCTGTGTGCTCTTCCCACCACATGCAGCGCTGGGAACTGGAGCACACACTGTAGCTGTGAATAAACACTTATCTGTTGGTCAAACTTCTTTATCTTCCGTAAGTCAGATAAACTGCGTGCCTGTAATTCATTTTCATGATGGCTCCCTGCCTCTCCGGCTTCTCTTTCATCCACATATTTGCCTGTGTATCAGATGAAAGGGATTCAAACATGCTGGCTTTATTAAAATGACCTAGTTGTTATGGGTGGAAACGGTTTCCCCTCCCACCAAATCCAGAGGGGAACCTGAAGACTAAATGGGTCTCTGCAGCTGTTGCCCCTGTACAAATTAAGTAAAATCCTCTGACCTGTAATAGAATCAAGTTTATGTTGTCACCCCTAACACAAAATGTGGCTCTGTGTGACAATGATATGTGACACTATATGTGTTTGGTGCAGAAGAAGGCTGCTGGCACAACAACCTCAATTGATATTCCCTGTCCTTCACTTGACTGTGCACTCCTACATATACACACTGCACACTTGTAGACACATGCTCACACTCACTCGCCCACATGTGTACATATATTCACAGCCTGCAGTGGTGCAAATCAATGCAGTCAATACTCTGGGCTGTAACAGGTCTGCAAATATTTCAAGCAGGATTGATTTGAGTAATTTGAGTGTATGATATGAAATGTTGAAAAGACTGAAAAGGTAAAAACCTCAATTAGACCTTGCTATGAGGGCTGAGTCGATCTGTGAAAACATTAGGCTCTGAAAAATAAATTAGTGAAACATTGTTAGATTGAATGAATGATATCCTGTTCAGGGCTATTGACTGTACATGCACGGTCGCCCATGAAGTTGGAATAAAATATTTTTTACCTCTTTCCATGAAATGATTGTGACAATGTGATTTATTCTTGACAGATAAAGCATATATCGTCTCAAAACTTGATTAATCAATCTCTTCCAAACACATCACATTGAAAATGAAACCACAATTAACAGAGGATTGTGTCTGAAAAAAAATATATTCCAACTTTATGGGCAATCATGTACATATAGACATGGTATACATCTATGAATTATTCATTTAAGTGTGCTTTTTAAAGAGCTTTAGCAGTGATTGTGGACGTTAACAGTCCAGAGCTGCTGTTCGCTAGAAAAATAAAGGAATTGATGATTAGCTTTCCAACTTGACCCAATTTGAGAAAAAATGTTTGGTTAACTGTTAATTTTTTTCTCATAAGAAAGTACATTTTAATTGAAACCTGAATAATTGAAGAGTTAATATTCACTGTAGTGGCAACTAATATGTTGATTTGATTTTTGAAGAGGACTGTGTTTTGGAAAATGAAATTAGGCATTTTTTTAGCCTCTAAAGTCCTTCGTCATCATGTTTAGGATTGCTTAATCCTTTGGGAAGCTTTAAAGCAAACATTAAAGCAATGGTATAACTTAATAGGAATTCTGTTTCACCAATTATTTCATATCGCTTTCAGAAACCTCTTTAGGCGCTTTAACTTATGGGTTGATTTTCTGAAGCTCTGTGCCATGAAAGACAAGACAGCCTCCATTCTCTCCCCTGCTTGAATCCATGCTGATATGGCTAATTCCCATTATGCCAGTGCTACAGGCCACACTTCATCTACTCCCTTCAATAGACGTGTCAGCTTCAATGTCACACCACGCTGAGATCTCACTATCTGGCCGCTCTGCACCAGGCCTGAGCGGGAGCCAGCCTGACTCAAACAAGGCCTATTATTTTCTGCATAGGGTGATGTGTGCTTCGTCATGGACAGGGATGGGATGTGTATGTTTACATGTGCAGTGTGGATGTGTTCCTGTGCATGTGAGCAAGTGTATGTTGTTTCCGTGGCTGTGTGGACAGGACACAGAGAATGCGCCGGTCTGCAGTGTGTTTCCTGCCTTCGTTCTGCACGTCTCCCCCTCCTCTGCTCTGCACTTCCTTCCTTCCAGCACTCCTCTGTAAAATAAGCAGTAACCAGACCCTCTCTCCATGCTGGTGGTCCCCTCCAGAGGATGTAAGATGACAGAGCTGATGGTTCTCCTTTGTGAAGTATTTTTAACTCTGGTGATTGATTAGATTACAAAGATAAAACAGTTGTGATACTAGCATCATACTTTATGCTGTGACTTCTAGTTTTTATAACTTGAAGCTTAACCAAATTAACCAAAGACACCAATTCGCTGTCTCTGCTATATCATAATGGAGTTAACTTGTCTTGCGCCTCACCCTGAGTAATTATCTCAGCCCGGAATTTGCTTAGTCCGCCATTTTCATTGATGGAGGAATGAAAACTTCAGCCTGCTCTTGCTTTTTTTGACTACGATCACGCTGCACAATGACCCTTGTTCATCCTGGTCCACATCAGGCCGTACAATGCAGCCTTTTGTGGGCTTGATTCAGGCTGATATCATGCTGGAAACTATTTAGATGGGGATCACATGTTGTTAGGGCGCACTGTTTCTGAGATTCTCCTCTTACTCACTTAAAGAGAGAATGTCAAACCTCCTGTAGACAATGAGGTGATTGTTTGTACTCCTGGTACACTTTTGGGAGGACTGCGAGAAAGATGGCTCACTTCCTTTTGTTGTCCTAAGCGTCTTCCCCTAGTTAGCCATAAATC
This sequence comes from Centropristis striata, assembly GCF_030273125.1. Lineage (NCBI taxonomy): Eukaryota > Metazoa > Chordata > Actinopteri > Perciformes > Serranidae > Centropristis > Centropristis striata. The sequence goes on along the minus strand of NC_081529.1, from coordinate 26,791,291 downwards.
TAGGATGTTGCGTCAGACCCAAGGGCTGAGAAATGCACTACAACCATGTCAGAAAGTCTGATGCTCATGTTATTGATCTCATTATTATGGTGAGTTGTGCAAATGGAGATCTTTGACAAGGGCTGTCAGACCAAAGTAAAGGGATCTTTTTTTTTAGTTTGACAGCCCTTGTCTAATTTGGACATTCAACATGGAAATGAAAGTATTTCCATGCTTTGGAAAAGGCAGATTTATGAGTCCCTGTGTCATTATGAATACAATTATATAAATTGCATTATCATCATGTATTGCTTGTAATATGAAAACAGAATTTAAGCTTAATCTAATTGCTATGATTCATTGATGAACCATATGTGCAACTGCAGACATTTTATTTTGACATTCTAGTTGTTGGTTTGAAACATCTACCACAGTTCCTCACAGCCTCTGAGGTGAGATCAGGTCCTCTGGAGTATCACACTCTTGTTGAATTTCATTAACGGTCCATGTTTGCCATGCACACACTCTCTATTTAGCTCAGCATGGAGCTGTACAGTAGGCTGTTGGGTTTTCCCACTCTGTGGTAGGCTCCGAGCTTCCTTGCAGGGTACAGCTGGAGATACAGTAACTTGAAGATAAGCTTCTGGGGTAAACAAAGAGGTTTCAGGTCTGGCAGCTGGAGTAGCAGCCTAAAACTAACTGCCTATCAACTGCTTTAAGTGATGAAGGCCGTTTTACCGTGATCTGATTCAACAGGGTGTTACCTGATCACAAGTGGTCATTGAGTATTCATACAACTCCCTTGTTATTGTGTAAAACCCTATTTAGTTGTCTTGGCCTGTGAGGTATAGCCCTCACCGAGGGAGTTTTTACTGTCAGCTTCTTCCTCAAGATTAAGAACACAAACGCAGCTCTGGACCGAGACATGATACAGATTTAGTAAGTGAGCCTTATTTTTCCACTGAAGTGAAGACAGGCCTTTACTATCTGTTCTGAGCTGAAACAGGCGCGTTAACAATCCTGAGAACGGAGATGCTGTAGCTAAAGGGGCCTCGGCAATGTGCACTGCAGCTCCAGTAGCAAGTATGTAGTAAATAATTCACCTGCACAGAATGACTAAATAATTCAAGGGCTGAATTAGCCATGCATGTAATAAGGTTTCACCTGTACAGCAAAAAAACTTTGTGCAGAAGGGAGCAAAGGTGATATTCAGTTGGCCGATTCTGTTTGTAAACACACAGAGATTAAAGTAATTGTATATCTTGGTTCTTGTGTACTCTTAACACATCTCACCTCTCCTTCATATTGATTTCCTGTACAGGATATTACTGCATGTAGAAAGGCTGGGTCTTGTGCTGATAAAAATAACTGTGCAATTTTCTGAGACCTGCATTCGCCTGCCAATATATATAAGGCTTTGTAGAGGAAGACGGGAAGCGGTACCAGCAGTATGATAGTGAATACAGATTGTGCTTGTGCTGGTGGTTATTTCTACAGAGATAAACGGACGCATCCAGTTCCATAAAACTAGTTTGATGTGCACAGCTTTTGAAAGGTGTAGTCAGGTTGTTTTTTTTTTGACAGAAAACAGCCTGCTGCCTAGAGATCTGGAGCAGGATGTTTTTCATGTTGGTCTACTGTCTCATCCAGACGTTTGCGATTGAGCTCTATAAATACACCACATGCACACGGTCTGCTGTTAGGAGGCCATTTATACTTTCATGAGCTATTCATAGCTCTGGCACTCGATCCTGTCATTTAGTAAACACTGTTATGACAGTGGGGGAGCCTGGCAAAGGACCCGATACAAATCTGTCACTCCAGACTGAAGCCACTGAGACTAAAAGGTTAAGTCTTCATTGTAAAATCCTACCAAGTGCTGACAGCCTGAGCTAAAGATCTGTGGAAAACATGGGAAAAGGCATGAGCGGCTCCACCCTTCTTGGCTGGGTCTGTCAACCACCCTCCACCACCCACTTGGCAAGTCACAGCAGCCCGACCCGCCCACCGTGCCTGCCCCTCAGATAGCTGTGACACTTGATCTCAGGGTCAGCTGCGACGGATATTTCTGCTGTCTCTCTGTGTGTGTTTTTTAATGTCGTAAGGGCTGGTTTGGTGTGACAGCTTGTCACATGTCACTAGGGTCAATTCAGATGACTGCAGCTTTACTGGAGCTCAGTTGCACTTCAGTCTCTGGCCTGCGGCTGTCTTTTGCAGAGTATTTTCTTTCTTTTAAGATGGCAGAAAGAGAGATTGAGAAAGGCTTTAGGCCTTGACTGTGGACAGCTCAATTTTATTTTTGTTGAGGAGCAATGTGTGTGGAAGCAATGTGTTAAAGTCACACGGTTTTCATAGTCGCAAGGCTACATGCATTTTTTGTGGTTCCAAATATACTCCCTCATCCTCCAATTTTACCATTTCAAGACTGTTTATGGACTTCAGTATGCAGAAATATTTGAACCCAATAGACAAAAATAACAAATATTAGTACTGCATGAGAAAAATCAAAATGGTTTTTGCTCAAAACTGCACGGGAATAGCATAAAGTGGGCACAGATATGGTTTGGTGAAAGGATGAGGCACCCCCTTCCTTCACGACAAGATATCATGACATGTTTGGTAAAAAATGAATTCCTCAGGTTTAAAAACGGACCTTTTTGTGCCAGAGCAGCCATACATGAAAGACAGAGAAATCCAAATCAACGGTTACAAGTGGTTACTTAATATGTGTTCTGCAGTATGACATGTTTATTTTAGTGCCTGTTTCTGTCTTAGTTTCTGTTCCCCTTACCCAAATGGATTAAGTAGCTTTGGTTTTTTCAGCTTCTTAATTCAACCCTGGTCGGAAGCACAATGTGCTATATAAAGATCAAAAGCATAGTTCTGCAATTAATGTGCAGATGGGCCTCAGATGCCTGTAGGAACTACAGCAGACACAAGCCTGTAGTATTATTAAGTGCAAATGATTTGTGTTTAGATTGTCTGTGAGGTCGAGTTGCCAGATCTGTTGCTTCTTCATATTGTTTTCAACATGCCTCCACCCATTTGCTTGAGTGCTCTTCATTATGAAATCCCTTCAGTACTTCAGCTACTGTATACTGAGGTTGATTTCACAATTGAAGCATTAATTGTGTCTGACCTAGATGGTGTTTCATTTGAGAAAAACTCTGATTGGCATGTGTCTTGTTATATTAAGAAGAAGCTTTACCAAGAATGTTTCTAGTTATATTAGTGAGAGCATAACCTAGGGAGAGTGGCTGTCTGAATAGCATGCTTTCCCTCCATTGTTTCCAGTGTCAAGCCTTGCCTCCAGCGTGGAGTGAAACATAAGAAACAATGGATAGTAGGAGCATTTATAGTGAATGACTAACTGCTGGAGCATGGGGAAAACCAAACATAACCTGTTTGTGTCGTTAGGTTTTAAGTCAGGGAGTAATCTGCTAATCAATCTGAAACTTGCTCACATGACACAGAATTAATCAATATTAAAAATCTTGCTAGGACAAATGTTTAGGTTAGGGTTAGGGTTAGGGTTAGCCAAAGCAGTTAAAAGATTGACCTGTAGTGGACAAAGAAGCAGAAGCAACATGCAGAAATAGAAAGAGGATGAAAGGAGGAACGAAGGCCTGAGGCCAGGAAGCGCTGCAGCTCTCAAGAATGAGGTATCCGGCCTTCTCACTATCCAGATTAATGAGGTCATCCATCATGGCGCCCGTCTATGCATGCTAGGGAGCGATTCCTCCTTTCTACTGTCCACCCTGACTTTATAATCCATGGTAGGAGCAAGCTGGGCCCTACTGGGTCAGCCACCTGAGGCTCTGTCAGCCTTGATGACACAGCTCTGTCAGCCACCCTCAGTGTGGCTGCAGCATGGCTGCCTCCTGTAGAGCAGACCATAGCAGTAGAGTACACACAGTACCCGGAAACCAGCCAGCTCCTGTCCATAATGATTAGACTTCATGTGGTTTCCTTCTCTGCCATTTCAGCTTGGTTCAGTTTGAGCCAGAGACCTTGAGGAATGTGGGTATGGCATGCATTGAGATTCAAAATGGCCCTGGAGAAGATTTCAAGAATGTACTATGTAATATTTACAAGACTATGTAAGAAATCTTTGATTCATAAATTATTTTTATGTGCTCTTGCTGTATGTAGATAATATGTGTTTGGTTTAAAAAAGCTCTGTGTCCATCATTTCCCTGCATGTACACTTGTGAATAGGGATTTTTTTTTAAAAGGCATCAGCAAAAAATACATAAAAGGGGCCATGGCCAGATTACTAGTTTATTTATGATGAATCTGAAACAGGAGGACTATGCTCTCTCACAACCTCTGCACATAAAACTGGTTATGTTGTGCACAATGAACAAGCACAAAATGAAGAAGTAGCACAGCACCCACCTTCACTTAGCTTTTTTTTGTTTTAACCCTGGCTTGAATGTCCATCCACTAAGCCAGTCTTCTGTATGACTTTAAGCCCCACCTGTGGCAGCTGTTGTTATAAACCAGTGTCTTTCTCTGCATGACTTGAGACCATTACCAAGTGATTAAATTAAATGATGGCATGGAAAACATCATTGGGCTTGTGTTTGTATGCAGAAGGTATTACAATAAATCGCAGCTCCTCAGACAGAGAAAGAGGGTGCTGGTTATGCCTGTCAGCCCCAGTCATTATGGCCTGCTGGACGTCCTTGCACCTGGAAAGACATCAACTTGTCCTCTGTGTTTTGTCCGCTTGTCTGTTTTCCCCTGCCTAATGAAGAGAAGAAGTAGCCTGGAGAAGCAGCGTCAGCCCCAGAATTAAAAACAATCCGTGCAGGGTTGTCATGAGTCTTGTAATTGAGTAGGAAGTGTTAGTTTCTCATAAGGAGCAAACCACAGCAGGAAGCCAATCTTCCGTGGCACAGTGCAAAGTTATGGGTGTGGGTGTTTTCCCTCTTTTAGATGTGAATCTTGAAGTAAAAACAAATCTTTTTGAGAAACTAGATTAAATCATGGTGGTCTAAAGAATGTGCACCTGAAATCAGTGCTGGGAATGTAAACACTGTAGGAAACATTACATGCTTTGAATTGTTGCCATACAACATCTCAACCAGAAAAAAGCCCAATTACCTTGAGAAAAAGATAAGATATTGTGGTGCATTAGCTAAGAAGTTGGTCCGGTTGAATAAATTCAGCAGTATAGTCTTGTCTCAGTTAGCCATTACCTTTAGAACTGATTTTCTTTAACCGTCAAACTTGACCATGAACAGATAACATGTGCTGTCAAGGGAAGGCTAATCCTCCAGTCTGGATAATTGCCAAACACAAAATTCAATCAACTCTCCTTCGCCCAAGGATATCTCTGCTTCTGAAGGACTTTCTGCCGACGAAGACCCATCTTTCTCAGACGGAGACCAGCCTTGAGTCCTACCTTCTCTGTGCAGTGATTTCTAATTGTCACTCGATGGGAGAGATGACTGTCATTTTGAGTGCTCCGTCACTGTGACAAATGAGTCGGTGGCTGTCATAACCTTGCTTGCGTCTGAGCAATTACTATGCCAACTGTTCCAGCTAAACTCCTCCTGAGACACGAGTCGCAGGCCCATGCCAGTTCAGCTGCCATGTTGACTTTGGAGGAGGACAAGAGAGAAAAAGGGAGACAGACTTCCAAGGCCCTTGGCTTGGCTGTCAGTCAAACGTTGGAGGTTTACCTTGGGCTGTGACCAAATGCTCTTACAACCCACTGATCAGTGGGCTAATGGAAAACCATCACAATAGCTGCAAGACTGAATTAATGCATGGAGTTTTGCTAGTATCCTCTCCAAGGCTCCTTTTTAGGGAAGCTAATTTATCTTTTTTGTGTCCGCTAGCCAACCCTTCTTTAACAGATCACTTAACATTAACTGACGAAATTAGTGTCTTGCATGCGGGGGTGTTGTGGTGAAAGTGCCCAGCAGCAATATAGCTGAATGCAAAAACACTCAACATTAACCTTTTTCTACTAGCTCGGGGTAAGTAACTCCATGTTGGGCAAGTGGAGTGCCTCATGCAATTGTCTGATCAGGCAAGTGGAAAAATAAATGTGATGTCTAGTATATTGTTAACGTTATCTGAAAATAAACTGTGTACTGTATCACTAAAGCAAAGCTTTTCCAGCTGAGCTGCAATGCCCAAATCTGTCTCACCATCAAGCTTTGAACAGGACTGATGACAAATATCTAACACCCAGCACCCTGTAGAAGTTATCTGTGTTGTATCTGATATAATATACTAATAGTTTAATATCTCTAGAATGATATTTCGAAATTGTTTTGTAACATACTATTTTTAACTGTTAAAATTATTATATTAATTGGTCAAAAATTGTCTTGTTGATAAACGGTTAAGTATGATATCCTTGCTACTTCAACATATCTTCCAGTGTATTTGGTGCTGTGTGAGAGTACAGTACTGACTGTCATTTGAAGCTATGATATAACAAGGCAACCTCTTACTTCATTTACATAGTTTGAGTGTTTTTTTCTGTCTGTGTGGGTTTATTCTGGCTGGCAAGTAGACACAGCCATAAAGAAACTATGAAGCTGTAATTGCCTGTAAATGGCAATCACTCACACAGAGACCACATGCGAGTAAGGACGAGAGGAGTGAGAGATGGTAGGCAGGAAAAAAGGCCTAAAGCAGGAGGAAAAGTGCTGTGCAGGAACAATGAGTTGTTTAGTTTGCTTCCGTCTGTCCCTCCTTCATTCTCTGGAGGCAGAGCAGTATTAACACAAATAGAGTTAAAGCAGGAGGAGCCAGGGCTTAAGCAATCAAACAATGTTTAGCATGGAAGAAAATTAGGTTCCCTTGCTGTCTGCTCTCAGTTCAGTCTCAGTCTGTTCTGATCTGATGCCCCCTCCCTTCACTGATCTGCTCTATATCAGCAGTCCCGCTGTTTGAACTAATGGTGAAAGTAATTAAATGTCGGGTGTTCTGGCCTGGGGCAAGAGAGAGGGCTGTTGCACACAAGCTGAAATACAGGATTTGCATTTCCCTAATGTTAGTAGCCGGTCCATGAGACAGAGAAGTCTGCGATGAGGCAGATGACTTTGCAATCTTTCTTCAGAAACACAAAAAAGCAAATTGAAGCACAATATGTCACAATATGTCACTTAACACTCTGTTTACTGGTCATCATCCGCATCTGTTTCCCGCACCCACACAGTTTATGACTCCGCACCAACCGGCTTTGGTTCAGCCTCCCTTGCTAATCTGGTATCACAGTCCAGACAATGTCACTGGAGGTCATACAACATTCTATGCAAAAGCCTAATAGATGCACAAGGTCTAAATCGTCTAGACTGACAGTTGATGAAACAACTTACAATGCAAACTGCTGTTTCAAAAACATCTATTTTTTCTGTCTCTTGTAGCATTAAAAATATTTTTGTGGTTGAAATGTCAGCACATAATATAGTGATTATACCAGTGTCCTTCTGGGAACTGGTGGATTTAGAAATAACTGTCAGCTAGAGCTAGACCGTGTTTAAATATTAACACATTGGTGATGACCCCTGCTGCCCTCAGTCTGGGGTTTTCCTTCCGTCTCTGCTGACAACACTTCCCATCATCACTTGGGCTGAAACAGAAGCCTGTGGTGCATTGAAATGGCAATGGGAAGCAGATGTGGTCATAAGAGGACGTGGACTTTCTTCAAGGAGTTGGATCTGTAAGATGAGATCCAGCAAGGACGTGACCTGCTCAAAGCTCCTGATGTGACAACAATATTGTGTTAAGTTGTTATGTTGTGAAACAAATAATTTAAGAACGGGAAATGGATTCTTCAAATTCATTTGGTTTCGTAACAGCTCCGTAGCTGAGGAGACACCCTCTTTTGCAAGTTTACACATTTGTGTTTTGCAGAAAGGCAGTCATTATTTTTGTACATTCCTGATGTTGCAGAGTGAAAGATGGCTTTAATCAATGATGAATGTGTGACTATACATACATACATTTATGGAATAATGCTTGATCATTTGAAGCGCATGATGTCGTTAAGGGGTAAAAGAGCAGCTTTCCATGGGAATAATGGGAATTAAGTATATGACAGGAAATGAACCACCAGGCCCAGAGAAGTGAGGTTAGTTGGTGGGATAATAAAATGAGAGCCTGGTGATAACAAGGCTGCAGCTACAGGCAGGCTGTCTGATGGTGAGGTTTACTGTGCACCTCCTTTGGTCCACAGGACTCGTCGTGGGAATGCATACACAGTCATTAGTCTCAGATTTTTTTTTACACAGAGAGGGATTAAATTTGATTTTAACTGTAGAATTATGGGATTATTTTTAAGACTGCAAACTTCCCCACTCTCCAGCACACGTATTTGTTGCTTTTTTTAAATGGCTCTGTGAACTGTTTTGGGGAAGGAGTAAACGGTTGTAGGCTGTTCTCTGTGTTTTCCCTTTTACTATCTAATGAACAGAAATATGTGAACGGACATGCTGGAGTCAAACAAGGGGTCTTAGCACCCTCTTGTGAAACAATTTTGCAGCACAAAATCATTGTGTCCATCATGTTTATACCAGCAAACAATACCACTTAAATGTTGAATACTTAATAATGCTATTTAATTTTCTCTTTCTGTGTAGCTGGCAGGCCTGGGGTGGGACAGAGAACATGGCTGAACCACGGCGGGAGAGCACCAGCAGCCTGCAGAGGAAGAAACCTCCCTGGCTCAGACTGGACATTCCCACGGCTCAGATGTCACTAGACGAGCCTCCCACTTTTGTTCAGGTGTACTTTCTCGCTGAATCCCCTCCAATTTATCTTTTGTCATTTTTGTCATGACACTTGTTCTCACACTTTTCCGACGCATCCTTTCCTGTGCAGCCGGTGAAGAGGCAGGGGTTCCTGCGCAGTATCAGCATGCCAGTGGAGACCTCTCACCTCCAGTCCCCACCCCGTGACCTCTTTGACAACCGGCGGCCTGTCTTACAACGCCAATCATCCATCACCCAGACCATAAAGAGGTAAACAAAGCTAGCAATACACTGGATGTCTATATTAATGTCTTGATAGAAGGTTCAGTCCATATGAACTGGATTTTCTTGAGAATACTCGCGTTAAAACTTCTATTAAATTCTATTAAACCACTGAATGTAATTTTGCAGACAGTGTAAAGTATGAAAAAATAGCTATTTTCAATAAACTATTAAGTGATGGAGTAACAGCATTTTAACATTTTTATTTTGTATATATATAGTACTGTATTACTGCTACGCAGATTCCAAATTTGGTTTCAAGAAAGTGAAAACAAGTGTAGATTTTCATTTTTGAAAATTAAAAGTTCAGGTAAAAAAACATATTCCTCATTGATTTGATTATTGTAAAGACATCCAGCAATAACTATTTACATGAAAACATGTTGTAAATTATCCTCAGGGTTTCTTGGGTGTTCAGTACAAATTTAAACCCAATCCAGTGAAAAATGAACAATTGATGAGAATACACATATCTACAAAATATTTAAAATCATGTCCAAAAAAGTATTACGAATGGAGCTATGGGATTTTGCAAGGTTCCGTGAATGAAGTTTCCACGTGAATTTCTGTAAAAAAACAAAAAAAAAACAAATCCACGATAAGAAAATAAAATGACCCATCAGTGGGTCGAATGCTTCAAGATTAGAATATGAATAACTTGCATATTTTGTAGTTTGCAGATTATGGAATGAAATGCTACAGTAGGTGATATAAGCAGCACATGCTTATATGAGATAAATTAGTTAAATGGGGGATGTTCGCAGCCTGTGTCCCATGGCTTGAAAAAAAAAAACATTTCCATTTAACGACTCTGCTTCTCTTATCTTTTTTCCAAATTGCATGCCTGTTTCTTACATCTGCCTGGTAATAACTTTTCTAACGTTATAAATCTCAATGCAAACCAAGTCTTAACAATCTGCTTTGCTCCCTTTGCATGAAGGCTACAGCACTGTCCAGCTGCATTCTTCTTTCTCACTTACTGTTGTTGTCTTTTCTCTTCCTTCTCCTTCCTGCTGTCTCTTTTTCGCCATCTTCCGGCCCCGCTCTGCCTGGTCACAGCAGCAGAAGGGTGCACTTTGAGCGGATTAACACGGTTCCCATTAAGGGGCAGCGGGCTGCTCGCCGCAGCATCAGGAAACACCACTCACTCTCCAGAACCCTGCTCAGGTACGGCAGGAAGTCCCTCATAAGAAGTGTTAGGGTCAGGAGTCAGGTGTGTTTATTCACTTATTTTCTATGAGGAAATTGAAAGTGAGTATACTGTTTGTACGTTTATCTTACAGTGATATATCTGACATAATTCTGCCAGTGTTCCTTTAAAATGTAGATAGATTTTTGTTGTTTTTGACAGAGTAAGATATGAGAAATGCATCACAAGATTCACCACAGTTATTGTTTCTCACTCAGTCACCAGCTGTTGCAGCTGTGAGTCATGTCATCACCACAATGATTTCTTTTTAAATGAGTCATAAGAGGACCTGAAACCAAAAGCTGTTATTTTCCTCTTACAAATTCCTCTTTACTCAAGTTGCAGTAATGACCCAGCTGTACAGTAGCCCACGCAACAGCATTCATCACAAGAAGTTGTTGCTTCTGAGTGGTACTTGTTAGTCAGCCAGCATCTTAAGGCTAACATGCCGGGTCTAAAGGCTTCTTTAGTGGGCATTGATTAGATACGTCCGGGCCATGACTCTGTTTGACTGCACAATAACCAAGGTCAGCGAGGTCCACTGTTTCAAAGAAAGGCACACATATGCTAGAATATGAGCTGCATCATCAGATTCAGATTTCCTATTATAAAAAATAAATAATTACTTATGCACTTTCATACATAAATGTGTCCCCTGAAAACATCCCAGACCAAAAACAATGCAAAAGTCCATAATTTTTAAAGAGATTAAGTGGTCAATAGATCCTAAAACAATAGTAATAGAAACAATCATGGTTAAAAAGTCTGCAATCTTGTCAGTTACACAGATCAGAAAACCAGCAACACCTACGTACTGACAGAAATAGAAAGCTGAGTTAGTGAGAAATGGATTTCATCCGAACTTCACTGAACATTCACTCTGCAGCTGGTAATTAGTGTAGAAACAGCCAGCTTGCCCGAACTTTCCTTTGAAGAATGTTTCCACTTCCACTTCCTGCCCTCAGGGTGCAGTAACATTGTTTGCTCTGGTTTTTATTAGGCTTCAACTTCAACAACGTGATTGCATGTATATTCATCAGTGTTTGGTGGAGTGGGAGCAGAGTAGGACACAATTAAAACCTCCGAAAAAAACTCTTTCTCGGTTAATTGGATTTGCTGTCTGTTTGTGGCAATTAAGATAGGGAAAATCTAAATATCATCAGAATCACTCACTAGCTCTCTCGCTCTCTTTTTTTAACACTGGAAGAGTTCGTGCCTCTCCATATTTTATTCAGTGGGTGTACTTGACTACCTGTCTTTTCTAGTGTGTCTGGACATAAACATGCCCAGACTTGTTCCTTCTACTATGCCTATCACTTGCACTATGTAGGACACTTTTTTTTTACATCCTGGTAAGTGCAGTCTTATCAGTCCCATGCATACCAACCCATTCCTCACTACACGGGACTCTAAAGAGGGTCATCAATGAGGGCTTCTGCATCTCAAGTTTTGCCATACCAGATAGCATTTAATCTCTCTGTGAGGAATGAAGCAGGTGTGCAAGTTTAGTGACCCAAAGCTGAAAGGTCAGTGTTTTTTGTGTTAGGGGAACAGCCGACTGGTTTGGGGTCAGTAAGGACGGTGATGCAACCCAGAAATGGCAGAGGAAAAGCCTGCGCCACTGCAGCCTGCGATATGGAAAGCTGAAACCACAGGTGATCCGAGAGATGGATCTGCCCAGCCAGGACAACATCTCCTTAACCAGCACGGAGACCCCGCCTCCTCTCTATGTGCCATCCTCACAATATGGCATGCAGAAGGTAAAGAAATATATGGGTTGCTAAATGCCTTTTTTTTTTAAATTCCAAATGTTTTGTATGAAAATGTGTCATGTACAGGGTTCACAATGTTTTTTTGAATATTTCAACTGGGACATTTATTGGCACATGGTGCATTATGACCAAAAATTCCCTTATTTTAAACCTCTTGTGTTAAATTCATCTTATTTACATCATATGTTGAATATAGCTGACTTTTGATGATTAGTGTTGTTTGGCTTTTTCTAACAACCACTTGTTGAACACATTGGTCCCAAGATTGTGGACCCTCTGGCGCGAGGACGAGCCTTTCGCATGGTGGAGGAGGTGGATGGCTACAGCGTGCCTCAGACCCCCATCACACCTGGAGCCGCCTCGCTTTGTTCCTTCACCAGCTCCCGCTCAGGTCTCAACCGACTGCCTCGACGACGTAAGAGGGAGTCTGTGGCAAAGATGAGCTTCAGGGCTGCAGCAGCACTGGTCAAGGTGAGTGAAAGGAACAAGCACCACTGAAAAGCTTAAATGTACATACGTATAATGCATACAAAAATAACTGATAATAGACAGTTTCTGTGCTGTATTTGACTTTATTAGTTTCACAATGTAACTGGCTGTGATGGATGTGCGTGTTCCTTAGGGGCGCTCAATACGGGAGAGCACCCTCAGACGGGCCCAAAGACGCAGCTTCACCCCCGCCAGCTTCATGGAGGAGGACATGGTTGACTTTCCTGATGAACTAGACACATCTTTCTTTGCCAGAGTAAGACACGAAAAATAATGCTGCAATGTTGTTGTTACTGTGTAACCACGTTTACTTATAATTGAATAAAAATTCTCATTTCAAAAACCCATGGGATTAAGATTTTCTGAGTCTCTACTCACTGTTTTCTTTCCACAATGTTCTGTCTAGGATATTCTGATGCATGAGGAGTTGTCCACGTATGCTGACGAGGTGTTTGAGTCGCCGTCTGAGGCAGCCATGAAAGAGGCAGAGCCCAGCAGCACGAAGGATGAGACAGAGCTGACAGGCAGTGCCCTAGATAAGACAGAGCTGGAGAGAAGTCATCTCATGCTGTAAGTCAGAGATTCTAAATCTTTTTTTAGCCAAGGGTCTCTTATAGGAATATACAGGGGATCCTCTCATGTAGCTTAGTATTTTATACTCATATAGTATTAATTATATGAAATCATAAGGCAATAGAAATGTTTACATGGATATTAGACATTATTAAACATAGTTGCAGATTCCAAGAGTTATAGAGTTGTTAGATTAGAACATAATGCTTGAACTATTATAGATTTAAAAATGAAAATAGTATTCTTTGAGCATTGAGGCCTTTTGTAAAAAACAAACAAACTCGAAAACCTTTCACAGATTCCAGCGACTCCCCAGAATATCTGTGGCCAGAGTATAAGTCTTACAGGCTGTGCTGATACCAGCATTTCAAAATAATGATTAAACGTAACAAAAACTGTTTAACATTAATGTTTTCTCAACTCTATTTACAACCAATCTGATACAAATGTTGCTAATATAGCCAGCTGATGCCCCTTAACTCTTAAAAGTAATCAAGCGTCTCCTCTGTTAACTCTTCCAGACCTCTGGAGCGAGGGTGGCGTAAAGCCAAAGAAGGAACTCCTGGACCACCAAAGGTGCCCTTGCGGCAGGAGGTGGTGAGTGTGACTGGACAGCGGCGTGGCCAGCGCATTGTTGTACCGGTCAAGAAGCTTTTTGCCCGAGAAAAGAGGCCTTATGGATTGGGCATGGTAGGGAAGCTCACAAACCGCACCTACCGCAAGCGCATTGACAGCTACGTCAAGAGGCAGATAGAGGACATGGATGACCACAGGTACTGTATCTCTTCACACATCTGACTAATGAGCGATTTCCCTCTGATTCTGTCGGGGGATGACAGTGATGGATGATGCTGTTCTTTTTTTTCTCCTCTAGGCCTTTTTTTACATACTGGATCACCTTTGTCCATTTACTCATCACCATCCTGGCTGTATGCATCTATGGTATCGCACCAGTGGGCTTTTCACAGCATGAGACAGTTGATTCTGTGAGTAATGGTTCTTATTTGTTGTAATGATTTATTAACCTTTGCAATATTTTCATTACACCTCCTTTCATACTGATTGTACACTTTGTGATATGGATGTCTTCTGATTTAGGTTTTAAGAAACAAAGGCGTGTATGAAAATGTCAAGTTTGTACAGCAGGAGAACTTTTGGATCGGGCCGGGTTCGGTGAGCACTCTTCTCTTGATAAAAGATAAAAAATACAAGCATTGATTGAGTGTAAATGTCTTCAAATAAATGCTACATTTTAGATTTTTTTCCCCTTTATCTATGCATTGTTAGGAAGCTCTGATCCACTTGGGGGCCAAATACTCTCCATGCATGCGGCAGGACAAACAGGTGCATGATCTTATCAGGGAAAAGAGAGCTGTCGAACGCAACTCTGCCTGCTGTGTGCGTAACGATCGCTCCGGCTGCGTCCAAACTTCAGAGGAGGAATGCTCGGTCTGTAAACAAAGCCAATTCTTATTTGTGTTCCATGACTTTATAATTATACAACAGATGTAAATTGTGGGAAAGTTTAAACCTCCTTTTGTGGTTTTTATTTCCAGAGTACCCTAGCTGTGTGGGTAAAGTGGCCGAGGCACTCCAGCACACCCCAGTTAAATGGTAAAGACAGACAGTATGGCTCTGTGTGCCATCAGGATCCCAGGTAAGACACTAGAAGTTCTTTCATTTCACAATATAAATTAACTGATACTGGCTGGTAACTTTAATGCGTTTGTCTCATTACAGGATATGTCTAGAGCCTGCCTCAGTATCACCTCATGAATGGCCTGATGACATCAGCAAGTGGCCAGTAAGTACAGTAAAACACTGTCTGGTATTTCAGTATAAAGAGGGAGAAAATAGATAAGGATGTCTGAAAGTTATATCATAGGTGATCACTAACATAGGATAAAGATATCACAACAAAACTTTCACAAGTTGACTTTGTAACTAAAAATGAGATGTCTTTTCTTTCTGAGGAATCAGAGAATTTAAAATTTTTAATCGCTGCTAGGGGAAAAAAAACAAAAAACCTGTTCTGGCTTTCAGATTTGTACCAGGTACAACACAGGGAACCACACCAACCTGCCTCACATAGACTGTACCATCACAGGCCGACCCTGTTGCATTGGAACCAAGGGGAGGTGAGACCTTATGAACCCATAACAAACATTTATCCTGGACTAATGCTTGCAAAAAGGAACAACATGATGTTTGACTAGTTTACTAATTTAAATAATTGCTTTTTGTTTTCTTAAAGGTGTGAAATCACATCCCGGGAATATTGTGACTTTATGAACGGCTACTTTCATGAAGAGGCTACTCTCTGCTCTCAAGTAAGCAACCCTCTAGATGTTATACACGCATGAGAGAGAGAGAAGCTGTTTCAGTGCTGAACTTAATTTGTGCCACACCTGTTGCTATTTTTAATATGGTATGCTATTTTGTGCATTTCCTGTATAACAGATTAAGTGAGAGCCCACCAAACATTTATGTGTAGGAAATGTGTAGAGTTTGTCTTCATGTGTACGTTATTTGTAAACTTTGATTGTCACATTTATTGTACATGTATGACTGTATGCCTAAGGGGCATTACTCAATTTGCTCTATTGTGTCTTTTTTCAGGTGCACTGCATGGACGATGTGTGTGGGCTGTTGCCTTTCCTGAACCCCGAGATCCCAGATCAGTTTTACAGGCTCTGGCTCTCACTTTTCCTGCATGCTGGGTGAGTCAGTAGTTGTCAAAAAAATTAGTTTATGCTTAGATTTGCCGGACAAAAGAAACAGACAAAAATGATCGGTGATGTATGTGATTATACTATTCAAAGTTATATTCAGAGAGTTTTCTGTTGTTTTGTTGCTTTGTGTAGTTTTTTTTTTCTTTTTCAAATTCAACTTTATTAGTAGGATAAAGATGACAATAATAAAAGCAAATCTTGGTAGCTCAATTTGGCAGATAACATCAACTTTCAATTCAGTCAAAACATAATTCAAAAAAACAACTTTGTCTAGGCCTGATATACTAGATTACTTTTTTCAAAGGCTGTGTTTGCACCCAGCGCTAAGGAACAGGATGATTAAAAGATCAGAATCAGAGTGTGGTTTATTGGCCAAATGTGTTTGGCACAAACAAGGATATTGACTTCAGCTGTCAGTAGCTCTTGGTGTATTTATACTTGCAACACAACAAAACAAATGCATAGAAAGATAGATAGATAGAAATATCAAGAGAGGACAAACAACAAAGAAGAAAAAACATAGAGTTGCACATGTGAAGTTATTGGTTGTTAACTGTATAATAACTACAAAGAGTGCATGAAATATGGCAAAAATGCAAAAAATGTTGGGGAAAAAATGATGTGTTTCTGTGATATCAAATTGGCTGAAGAAAGACATTTAGGAGATTTCTATTTTCGAATTTTCAGGTTGGGAGCTGCTCGCTCTGTACTTCCACACTGTATGTCACATGTATGTTAATTATATGTGGATGAATAATCACAGTTATGTACTGTGCATTTCAGACTGACAGCACTTCTTTGGAGTAGTTCAGACCTGTCAGTCAGTCAGCACAAAGAGCTGGCCTCACTGTTAAGAGGAGTAATGCTTCATCTTCATGCTGTCTATTTTCTGTCTCCTGGGTAATTAAACAAAGTGCCCTCACTACTCAAACTCATTAAGCTTCAATGAGATAGAGGCCGATTTTGTTGATGGGCAAAGTCATCGGTCTGCTGAGGGTTTTACCTCCTCTGCACCGAGGAATTATCTTCTCAACACGTGCAGCTTTTCTCCCTCACACACACATCTGTCACATTGCAAACACATGAGCACGTTGTCCATTTCTGTCCTCCCAGGATCCTTCACTGCCTTGTGTCGGTGGCTTTCCAGATGACCATCCTGAGGGACCTGGAGAAGCTGGCGGGCTGGCTGCGCATCTCAATCATTTACATTCTCAGTGGCATCACTGGCAACTTAGCTTCAGCCATTTTCTTGCCCTACAGAGCAGAGGTGATCACCAGTCTAACATTCACAAATATCAGTGCGGAAATATCACAATTCAATATATAATTCATAATTTGAAATAGATTTGAACATTTCAAGAGCAATGTCTCTTTTTAGAAATCATGACCAGGTTACTTAAGATAATCCACTGGCAAAAAAATAAATTACATACAAATATATCTATATCTACGTCAAATGGCAGCCCAAAACAATTAAACAAATCAACCGAGTGGAGACAGTTCAGGTGATTGAATGAGTTGAGTCAGGTGTTCTGCTGCTTGGTTGAAAAGATAACCTGCAGTCACACCGGCCATTAGATGGATCAGTTTGACACCCCTTCTTTAAATAATGGTATAAATGATCATGAACATGTTTTTTAGCCTCACCAACTCTCTCTCTTTGTCTTTGTGTCAGGTGGGCCCAGCCGGCTCTCAGTTTGGGATCCTGGCCTGCCTGTTTGTGGAGTTGTTTCAGAGCTGGCAGATCCTCGCCCAGCCCTGGAGGGCGTTTACCAAGCTGCTGTGTGTGGTTCTCTTCCTCTTTGCCTTTGGGCTGTTGCCCTGGATTGACAATTTCGCCCACATTTGTGGCTTCATCTCTGGCTTCTTCCTGTCCTTCGCCTTCTTACCCTACATCAGCTTCGGCCGCATGGACCTTTACCGCAAACGATGTCAGATCATCGTCTTCCTGCTAGTGTTTGTCGGGCTCTTTTCGGGCTTTGTGGTGCTCTTCTATGTCTATCCAATCAAGTGTGAATGGTGCGAGTTGCTCACCTGCATCCCCTTCACGGACAAATTCTGTGAGAAGTACGACCTCAACGCTCACCTCCATTGAAGTGTGCACAGTGTGAGCACAACAGGAAGGCATCAGGTCAAAAGATGTGGACTAACAGATGATATCAGCCAGTCTGTGTCTCCACTCTGCCCCTCTGTGACCTTTGGGACTGCCCCCTTCTCTGTGAACAATGATATACTTGTGTTTTTTTACTCTGTAAGTATGAATACCTATGCCACTCATCTTAAACACTTCTTAATCACCTCCCTGTTCACCGGCAGTCATTGTCACTCCTTCACTGTCCAGTGAAGCAAAGGTATGGCACTTCTGAAACTCATCAAAGTTCCTGACTGCCCTTTACACATGAGGCAGGAATTAAACAAGCTATGCTGGTACAAAGAGAAGGATTTTTTGTTTTACATTCACACTCCAGATGGTTTTATTATTCAGGCAACCTCATACAGAAGCAGGGACAAAAATCAAATATTGAAACCGTTGGTGCCTTGTTGATAAATGTACCAACTACTGCCATATTTTTGTTACATTATGCTGAGCACTCGAATGTTTTCTTTTATTTGTTTATTGCTTTTCAAGAAGTGATAATTGTTTTGAACATGGTAGTGTTTTAGCTACCTGTCTACTCACATGTAACTGAAACAACAGTAAAAAAAATTTACAAGTCAAAATGGTCTGTGACTTTCTCTCAATTACCAGAAAATGCCTGTTGATGGTTTTATAGTTTATTCAAATTATGCAACAAACAGCAAATATTGACAATCCAACTTTTTGAATTAACTAATCTTTACAGTAATGACACTCTGAATATCACACTTTTTGATTTACAAAAATAGAACAGTATTTACATCACAATTCCAGATGTGATGTTCAAAATGTACAATTAATTGCCTCGATTACAGTACAAACGGAATTTTGAATGATTCGACAAACAACAATAAATGGAGAACCAATTTTAATGTTACAAAGCCAAGGTGCTAATGGTATATGACAGATGGAGTATAGTTTTATGTCTGATGGGTAAAAAGAACTGTAAAGGTGCTGGTTCTTCTTTTTGCATGAATCCACTCTGTCCTCAGATACTGTTAGGTGCTAACAGGGTGTCCAGTAAGACTTTGTTACCAATACTAAACCCAGTCCACTGGTGCATACTGGCTCTTCGTCTCCATCTGTTAGCTGTATTTTGTTAATCTTATCTGCCCTGAGTCCATGTTAGAGGTGAGTAAGTGGTTGAGGCTGGGTTAGAGGCTCATGGACTAGCAGCCGCTGTTCCGCCGTGTGTATGCTTGCCCGCAGAGCATGTACTCCATCTCTCGGAATTGCATGTTTGTTACAGAGATGGCTGATGGTCCTTTGTCCTTGAAGCCGGCTTTGAGGTAGAAGGGCACCAGGAAGTCCTCGCAAATCAGCAGAGCTCGACGGAGGCCCGGCATGCAGCGCAGATACTGCAAGTAGCGCCACAAGAGGATGGAGCCCTTACCTTGCTGGCGACAGTGACGGTGAACTGACAGCACATGAATGTGCACAGTGGGGGTATCTGGGACATGCTGAGTCATTGCCTCCTGGAGAAAAAGGATTTCATAGAAGCATTAATGAAGTCAAAACACATATTGAGCCACAATGTATATACACCAGAGCAAGTTTGTCAAAATCAGTAATTTCCATGGAAAAGCAAGGTTGATCACATATAAAGATTTTCTGAGTTTTCATACCTGTGAAAGCCTCTCCTTATCCCAGCCAGAGCCAATGATAAACGCTACCAGCTGTCCCTCCTCAAACCAACCCAGCGACAGCTCAGGACACTGACCCAGGAAGTTAAGCACTTCATCCAGGGTAAGAGGACACTCTCCAGACACAGAGACAAATGCTATGGAAAGAAATGGAACAATTATTTTCAGCTATTCAACAAGAACAAACATGTTATCTTCCAAGGAGTAAACATGGAACCCCCAAGAGATATCATACATTTAAACCTTCCCCAATGAAAGAAAAAATACAATATATTCCTTTTATCAAATACACATAGAAAGCCAGGCAAGTTATTATCTGATGATACAAACTTAAAACACAAATTGGGTTAGATATACTGTGAGCAGAAACTTACCCTCTCTCTCAATCTCAAACACACTGATGGCATCCTGCGGCGTGAGGTTCCTGAACTCGCTTGCGGGGAGTGTGTGTCGTCTCTGTCGCAGAGGGTTGACTACTCTGACGGGCGTCTTCAGAAAGAAGGGCTTGAGGAACGGCGAGCCACTGATCTGCTGTGTCATGATGCTTCAAAAAGACAAGAAAGGATTCTGACTACTCAAGGACTGTCTGCCTTCCTCTCTTCCAGCCTTTTTGTAATATAAATGTTATACTGTTGTTGTAAAAGATGCAGTCAAAGTAAGTAAAAACCCTGCCAACAAAACTATCTGTGTTCTCTGCTTGTCCTGCAGCTCTGTCTGAAATGTAACTCACCTCAGGAGGCAAGATGCTGACCTTTGTGTCTCCACTGCTCCCTCCTCCTCCTCTTTCTCTCTGATCTCATACTGCAAAGTGGTCGTCTCAAAGTAGGATAGCTGTCTGTTCACGTGCCTCCAAAGTCTCTAAAGCCACAGTTTAATTAAACACAAATTTGGATTAGCCTCTGCCCAGGCTGTTAACAGAAATCATTTAGGTACACCTTAATTTAAATAATCTGGTATTTTAAGATATACAGTACATTGTATGATGTGTGTCTTTCTGTATAGTTCAGGCAGATTAAATAAAATCACTGATGACAGATTAGGATTAGTTTGTATAGTTACTGTACATTCAGGTATGTGTTTTTCAGGGTGGGGATATGCAAAGGCATGGTGTGACTGGATGTGGAGTGATACACATGTTTTTTGTAGATCAAGGGCATGTGGGCTAAATTAACCACACTGAGACAGGTTGGAGATTTGTGTGGATTGCTGTTGTGGTGTTTTCATGCTTCAAAGAGGTTTAGCACAGTCTAATTAAATGAGAGAGGGCTTGCTTTGAATGTCCTGAGGTAAACCTATTTACACGGACTTGATTGGCGGTCAACTGAATACAGTAAGTCATTTAAATTCAGGAGAAAATATTTTTATTTTTAATAATATAATATAATAATAATAAAGCTCTCAATCATACAATCTCTTTATCTTTCATTGATAGTTTATTTTGACTTATTGTGCTTTATCTTGGTTGATTTAACCTTTCCAAAAGCTCTTTCTCAAACGTCTACAAATAAAGAACGTAAACCACTTGTTTTTGAATTGGTCTTAACTAATTTATTGCTCTACAGGAAAAACAGGCTTTACACCACAATCCCCTGGCTTGAGGCTTAGCCTTAATAATGTTTAATGTAACCTTAAGAGATGAAACCAAAGTAGAACTGTTTTAAGGATTATTGTTTTCCTTTTGGCTTTCACTATAGTGATGAATGGGAAATCTCCCACGTCATCTGGACAGCTGACCAATCACAAATACGAAAACATCTCTGTCTGTGAGATCATCAGATGTTAGAGGCGAGCAGGTACACAGTTGTTCAAAGATTAAATCCCTTTTTCTGACCTGCAACTCTGTCAATCTGTGTGTTCTGTGAGGGGAGGGGCATTCTACAACTAGAAGATGCATTTCCTAAAAGAAAAAGAATGTGAGTGCTGAAAGCTAAAAATGTGACGCTAAACTGCACTGGCCTAAATGTCTAAGATGGTGAAATAGTTGGGAAGGTGGGAATGGCTCTAAATTAGTAAGAATGTCAGTAAGTTTAATAATATCAATAATTCAGTATGTGTAATATGTGTGTACAGTATGTGTAAAATATGCGTAGTATGTGTATCAAGTATGAGTATATAATGTGTGTACTGTATGTATAGCATGTGTAGATTGTGTGTACAGTACATGTGGTATGTATGTGTAATAGGCCTATGTGTGTACAGTATTTATAGTATGTATAGTGTGTATATATTGTGAATAAACTATGTAGAGTGTGTGTGTGTGTGTGTGTGTGTGTGTAGAAAGTCATAGCCATGTATGTTGTTATTGAGAGGAACATTTTGATATATGAACGGTTTCTGTAGATGAAAGTTTGCAGGAATAGTAATAGTGTATGTATGTACTGTATGCCCGAAATACAAAAACAAGCATAATACTAGAACTGCAAGCAGTACTGAACGGGCCCTCGCAGTACACGTGTGTCGGGGCATGCTGCTGTCGGGGTGTGTGCGTTACAGGGGCCAGTCTATACCACCCCTATGAATTTCATTGCCTTAAGTGTTATAGTGTGGCCACGGTACCAAATATGAAATTAGACTGCCACCACAGTGCCACCTAGGGGCCGATCAATAAAACCTTAAAGAGTTATCCTCAGGAGGGCATTGACAATAATTGTACCAAGTTTTGTATAATAATGCACAAACTATCCCTTTAATCCTCATGCAGTGTCTGAAGGAGGACTCTTAACTGATATGTATAAGTTAGAAGAGGCAGGTAGCAATGGTGGAAAGTAACTATGTACATTTACTCAAGTACTGGACTTAAAGTAAAATTTTGAGGTACTTTTATGTACATTTTATGTAACTTTATACTTCTACTCCACTACATTTTGAGGCAAATATTGTACTTTTTACTCCTCTACATTTAGCTGACAGCTTTAATTACTTTCAGGTCAAGATTTAAAATGAAAAACATGATACATTTAAAATTATTACCCATTTTTATAAATTAAACCACTTAAAAGTTTATTAGGTAGTTACGCAAGTCCAGTACTTGAGTAAATGTACATAGTTACTTTCCACCATTGCTACCTGCCTCTTCTAACTTATACATATCAGTTTAGAGTCCTCCTTCAGACACTGTATGAGGATTAAAGGGATAGTTTGTGCATTATTATACAAAACTTGGTACAATTATTGTCAATGCCCTCCTGAAGATAACCCTTTAAGGTTTTATTGATCGGCCCCTAGGTGGCACTGTGGTGGCAGTCTAATTTCATATTTGGTACCGTGGCCACACTATAACACTTAAGGCAATGAAATTCATAGGAGTGGTATAGACTGGCTCCTGTAACGCACACGACCCGACGGCAGCATGCCCCGACACGCGTGTACTGCGAGGGCCCGTTCAGTACTGCTTGCAGCCCTAGTTTATCTTGAAATCACAGAAAAAAACTATATCATACAATGTCAAGAATTTGGAGAAAACACACACACACATTTAGAAAAACACTTCAGAATAGTATGCTGATCATGATAATATGTCAAAGAATTAAAAACAAAAACAAATGCCGTAACATAGTATGTCCAAAAATGTTGAGACAAGCTTATACATTTCTGAAACAGAGACAGGACTTTGCTGAGAGCTGATAGGAGATTAAACTCTGATTTTGTTCCTAGAACCCCACCCACTGACCTTATAGCTGAACGTTTCATAGGCCCTGTTTTCATTTACAGCATGTGTATACACATACACTTAGATATTTTCTCAGTGTATTATGTTTTTACAGGCAAGCTCCAGACCACACTGTAACTGAATCCTCATTAAACTGTACACTAGCATACACCTGTTGGCCCAGCTGAGCAGGCAGCAAAAGTTAACCATCCGCAAACTTCAGATACGCTCAGATCATTTTTTTAAAATTTGTTCTTAAGAAAAGTCTAGTTCAGATTCAATAAGGTGTTCTCAAACTGCAGAATTATTTGCACCTTAGTGGATAAAAGAAACACAGGCCTTGGCAGCTCTAACTAATTAATGCAGGTTGTAATGTTTTATCCTTGAGCCTTTTGTTTCCTGTTTTCTGGGGGATTAATACTGTTTAAGTAAATTGGCTACAGCATAAAACTTGTACTTTCACAAATTGCACTTCGTTACACTTTTTTTTTTTAACTGAAAAAAAATCATGTTAATCAGAAACTCACAGGTCCGTGAGGCTTTTAGGTGGAAGATTAACTTGAGCTTTACAGCAGGCCATGGTTCATGTGTAGTAGCTAAACTGCAGTGCGTAACCAAATCCACAGAAGTTTTGTTTCCTGCTTTGACAGCAGAGGGTACTGCTTATCCTGATAGAGGACTTATCTTTGACAGCTTTACACACTGTATGAGACAGGTTGAAACAGGACTATAAAATGTTTTAATCTCTGAATCTTTATTGTTATGCACATGCTGCTATACACATGAGGAAAGACAGATACTGATTTTACAGAGAGCCACAAACCACCTACTGTGGAGTTATCCTGGATACCAGGTCAATAGTGGTCAGAACAGGAACAGGAAGGCACAGTGTCAAGTTGAAATGGCACCGAAGAGGAGGAGGGGGGAGACAAAATAATAATGTTTCTTAAAAGCAGTGAGAGGTTTAAGCTCTACAAATGCACATGCAAATCCTAGCCCAATTCTTAAAATGCAATGTTTGCATTCCTTACATTGGATGTGATCCTTCCAATCACACGTACATAAAGAGAATCCGCTTGAACCTAAATACTAAGATTAAATGCATAATTGATACATGGCCATAACATAGTAAATAAACAGTTCAATTTCATATTGCAATAACAAGATACATTTTTGAAGTAACATGAAGTTTGCGATAGAAAAAAAGGCTCTGTACATCTGCATCAAAAATCCTGTCTACGGGCTGGAAACTGTTGTATATTGTAGCATTTATAAGAACACTAATGTCCAATGCAACAAGCAGGCAGCCATAACAATTCAAGGCACATAGATCTATATGCATGGCGCTACACATACAGGACCAAGTTATGTAAAGGTGTTGCAGCCACATAAACACCGGACCCCCTTTTTTTGGCAGCTACATCACATAAGCAGACATCGGCATTGCCACAAAAAGACTGTACAGAGATCTGCCACAACTACGACAAGCACACTTACTGTGCCATAGTGAGTCAGCATACATGTCGCTGGAGCATCTATGCTTGTTGCAGGCTTTAACTATCTTTGAGTTTAGCTGTTAGAATGTGAATCTGTAGCTATTATCAATTATCAAAGTCTTAAATAATGTGCATGTTAAGTGAATATTTCCATATTTCAATATGAGGATCTTTTCTCTATGTAATATGCAAGTATACAATTTTGATAGTAACTACACAGGATTCTAGTACAGTTATGGTACATAGATATCACATCATTAGAAACAATAAAAAAAAGTGACATGTAAATGTTTAAGATTGCAGACAATTTAAACTCATTGCATCATAAACTCTTGGTATAAGGAATGGATTATAAACGATTTTGTCGGAGTGCAAAATCACTTTAAATGGACACACAGATACATATGTAATATGTTTTAAAATTTCTGCTCATAATCCAATTGAACCGTACAGTAAACATAACTTTGAGTCATTAATGCATATCACTGATGAATACAATATCTAGACACAAACTGCATTTATAAATTCATCTGAATTTTGTGTTAAGCAATTGATACAGAGTTAATTTAAAGTAAGTGTGCTTAAAACCACCATGACAGGTAGTGAAATATCTCTGGAATCCACATTACTAGACCGCAACTCTGGTCAAGACACACAACTGAACACCATCTGACAGTTAATGAAATGTTTTCAAAGCTGGGGAAACGATAACTATTTTGAAAAAAACATCAGTCATAGAGTAAGGTACCAAGAACATCTTTGTTGGAGTCAGATTTCTTTTCTAATGTCAGAGACATTGATGGAATAAACAGAGTCCTCCCTTGTCCTGATGGACTTCTTTTCTGGGGCTGTTGTCAGCTCTGTTCGCTGAAGCAGAACACTGGTCTTGGATGGTAAAAAGGAAAACAGGGACTGCATGATCTTTGAAATGCACAAATCTGTTCTGATGAAAAAGGCGGGATCAGAGTCAGGGGTCGAGGTGCTCATCTTCCATATGAAGGCTGCTCGTGGGACACAGGAGAGGCTGGCTGGAGCAGTTTGTGCTCTGACTTTTCAGGCTTTCTGTTGACTCTGATGAACCTGGAGAGGTAGGAACAGATAAACAACATGGCTTAAAGTGAAGTTTCCAGGTCAGACTTCACATAAAAAGAGACATAAAGTGTTTACTGTATAAGACAGAAAATCCACTTGATAATAGCTGCTAGGCCTGTTATTTTTCTAGCTGTGATAGATGATGTTGGATCCATTTATTGTAGGGCTGTCACTGTTTATGTATTGGTACTGTCATTGTCCAGTGAAAGCAGCTGCACGCCGAACACACGGTATGTAGATTAATTCACGTAATGTGAAACCAAAGTTCAGAAGCACGAGTTCGACCCAGAAACCTTCAGCGTGCAAGTCGATCCCACTACGGTGAGAGTAAAAGAAAAGCTGAAGCTGAAGCTGAAAGCCCAGCTCAGCTACATCAGCAACAAAGGGAGAGTAGTGTGTAAGACAAGGACAGGGTAGAGTATGGAAATGCATCCAACATTCTTACACACATTCAATGGTCACACCCAGATGTTACAGGATCAGAAATGTTTGGGTGCTTTGAATGTTTCCGTAAGGAAACGATTAAACTAATGAAACATTCCTTTAAATGCACAAGTTGTATTTTGTTTTATTCTAGATTTTTACATAAATTAAATAGCATAAGAGATGTTTTCCAGTTTTATAAACTATTGTAACCTGTTGCCTTTTGCGAAAGTGTTTGTTCAGTGTATTATACACTGTAATAGAGAGGTGTTAGAAATATACCCAGGCCCAAACCGTGACTTTCTGTACCATGACACCCCTAATTCATAAGATTCATATACAGAAGCAGAGCAGACAGGAAAGCCTACATACCACAGTTATTCCTCCATACCAATAGAGCAGGAATCAGGACCTAGAGCTGCCCAAAGTGAGGCAGTACGAAGGGGCAGGAAGGCAGGGAACAAAAGAGTGAATAGTGTTAGGAAACAGAGAAGCACAAGAGCACACAGGTTAGATGCAAAGCACAGGGAATCACAGCCTTCAGTCTTGATTTAGGAACAGAAACATTAGAGAACCAGAACAAGAAAAGAGTCAAATATAAGCAAGAACCAGATCATTTGTAGATGACAATGCAATTTTAAGAGCTTGCTCTAAGCCATTCTCAGCTATTATATACATGGCATATATTCTGCTTTTTTTCCTTTTCTTTCCTGTTTGCGGGGGCCTAGATATTATTATTCCGTCTGATATTTCTTCTCTGTTCCAGGCAGAGAATTTCTCACCTGGCAGAGACAAGTCGCCTGGTGGGTCGCTCTCTGTTTTGGTCAAGCTGCTGTGTTCACTGCTGCAGTCCTGTAGGATGTCTGCTCCAGCATGCATCCTGTCCTCTGGAACACCCAGGAGAGAAAATGGCAATAAATCTAATCCTCAAAGCCAACAAATCTTTACCAGTGTCACATAATTCATATTAAACCTCTGAGGTCTATGATCGTGCCGTCCTGATCAGATCACATGACGTTTAATAAAAAAACTAGGTCACATGGAGCGCGGCTATCAACTTCACTCCAAAGTACAGACTTGAAACTTTCTCCCAATTTTTGTTGTGTTTGACATTCCTAGGTAATGTAAAACCAAATATATGATCGTTTATAGTAATATTTGAGCGTTGGTATAGCTCTCTGTGTAATTTTGCAGTTTGTTTTGAAGAGTTGCAGCTAACAAGGAAAAAAAACACCTATTAATGATTTTATGGGACTTTTTTGTATATAGTTTTATTATATTTAAATGTTTACCTTTTATATTTTCAAATTTGCATCTTATGTTTACATTTTCAAGTTCCAAAACAGTTCATTGAGCATATTTGTGGTTTCTATTGTAGTAAATAGTATAATTTTTCAACTCGGATTTCATGATTTTTGGGCTCAATATGTTGTAGGTAGGTTAAAGTGAGAAAATAATTGTCAGATCATATAGATGAAGAAAAAATGGATACCAAATATGGGTATAGTAAACATTGTTTATGTGGTACATGAAGGGCAAAATCAAAAGTATTCAAAAACAGCCAAAATAGGCTCAGACCCCAGAGGGTAAACAGTTCGCTGACAAATGAGAAAACTCACCATCATCCGGAGACAGGGATTCTGCCACGTCCTCGGTTGCTGTGGCCTGGAAGAAGAAGAAGAAGAAGAAGAAGAAGAAGAAGAAGAAGAAAAAGAAAAAGAAAAAGAAAAAGAAGAAGAAAAAGAAGAAGAAGAAGAAGAAGAAGAAGAAGAAAGATCTGGTTACAGCTTTTGTTTGCAGCAGTTTAAATGTCAGGTGGTGCAGTAGCGGCTTACGTCAGTGGGGGCGGGGCTGCTGGACAGGAGTGTGTGTGGCTGAGCGTCAGACATCTCAGACAGCTTCTCTTCATCTTCTTCCTGGATGGGAGAGGATGGGGACCTAAGGGTGCTGGATAGGAGGACAAAGCAAAAAAAATATGAATACAGAAAGAAAAATACAAGTAGAAGAGGTTATTTAATCAATCAAAGCTCCCAGACAGATTTTCACTCTAGTTACACCTCTTCCATTCAAAAGAATGATAGATGGCCTCCAGACGCTGTAGCCTTTAAAATAAATGTTAACATTTTTGTCATGACTAAACTGTCTGGAGCCATGCTTATTTACTAATGCAGACAATAACTGAACCCCATATGTGTGTATGAAAGAGGTTATGCTGTAAATCTGATGACTGGCCTAGCATAATGTAAAGTGTTTGTGATTAATGTTACAAATAACTCCTGTCCTAACCAAGGTTATAATAGTTTTGGATTTTTCATTACTTTTAGTTTTAATTTCGTTGTGATTATTTGTTTTCAAATTCTGTTAGTTTTAATTCATTTTTAGAGTGAGTTTGTTACTTTTAATTTTTTTGGAAAATGCTTAGTTTTAGTTTAGTTTTTATTAGTTTTAGTGTTGGTTTTAGTTTTTTTGTAATGGGGTTTTAATAGTTTATTATGTCATAAAACCAGATAGATTAAATAGATTTCAAACCCACCAAAAAGGTTTATGTATGAAAAAAGTTGACGAAAACAAAGGACATTTTCACTAAAATTTTAGTTAGTTTTGAAAAACTCTCGTTTTTATTTTTATTTCAGTTAACGAAAACGTTTTTCAATTCTAGTTTGCGTTAACTATAATAACCTTGGTCCTAACCTGATCTAACAGTGATGTTTGTGTGCATGTACGTGTTAACATACCTGTCAGGTGACTTGCTGACTTTGCCTTTCTGCAGACTGCTATCACTTAAATGCTCTGGGGAGCTCAGCTGTCTGCCTTCACCTCCCACACCCCCTGAGAAGTTGATGTCATCATAGAGGGGGGCAGATGGGATGGCAGGAGACACTGAGCGCAGACCATTCAGAGCCTCCAACAGTGAGATGGGTTCAAAGCCGGGAGGAACCGAGTCTGTGCTCTGCAAAGTGACATAGGCAAGGACTGGTTGTAACAATACACAGTCGATAAACACATGGTGGAATATTCATAATAAGCACTATAAGAAAAGGGTTGGGCGATGGGTTTAGGTGTCAGAGCCGGTGTCATCAGTCTGACATAAAGTATACATTTACCCCAAATAGTTGACAAAGAATAAAGGAATTTTGATGAAAAATTACAATTAAAAGCTAAGATTTGATTATTTTTCCTGACTGAAGTACACGTTACACATGATTTGTTCAGGGACCATCTGAAATGTGATAATCCGACGATTATCTCTGTTATTACAATATCTTGCTATTATAAATAGTGTCATTTTGGTTGTTTTTTTAAGAAACCATGCCTTTCAAACCCAGCAGCTGGTTTGTGGGATTCAGAGGTTTAACTCTGGAGCACCTGCATGGAGATTTAGCTGGGGGTGGTTTTTAACTGAGTCATTAGTTTAGAACACAATATTGTAGAAACATGTGAAATTTGTTCCAACAGTGTGCCCCCATGCAATGTTTGTCCATAAATATATGTCACACTGTTCAAATTCCTGCCCAGTTTCCACTTGATGTGCTGCACATCTTACCCATTTTATCCGATTATTCAATGATGTACACGTGACTTACTGAGTGCTCGTCATGATCCATAGTTTGAGCCAGAACAGGGCTGAAGGACACGGGAGAGAGAGCACCAGGCTTTTTCCTCACAGCTCTGATCTGCAGCAGGGCTCTGAAAGCTGGGGAAATCAACACAAGCTCACATTTAACACAATAATAATGTAAATTCATTGTTGAACTTTGACTACTCTTAAACCGCCTCAATAAAGAATACAACTGTATTAAATGAATGCAACACATCTTACGCAGCCTGCAGATGGGACAGTTGTTGGCCTGGTAACGCAGAGTGTCTGCGCAGGAGTTGCAGAGACACAGATGTCTGCAGGGCAGGATGAGTGTGTCTCGCAGGTCAGACAGACAGACAACGCACTCATTACTGTTGTCACTGTTCTCATCATCTGATGGCTGGGAAAAGAAAAAAAATATGAAAAGTCACATAAATAAAACTTTTACAGTATTGTATTCCTTGTATAAGATAATGTTTTAACCAAAACCTTGGTTTCTTGGTTGTTTTTGTTCTCAATCCCATAGATCTCCTGTAAGAGGTAGCTCACACGGTCCACCTGAAAAAGATTTAGTAACAGAAAATTATCTTTCAGAAACTCATACACGCACACACAATGAGGCCTGAGAGAATTAAAAAGCAAAATGTAGAACATATTCTCTTCACCGTCTTCATTGTTTTGTTCATTTTAGAAAAGAGAATGTGATTCATATGTCAGATTAAAGACACAAAATACAGAGTCGGAGTGAAATCTCTTTGAGCTTCCTGAAAGTTTATATTCAACGTGTACTTCACAGATCTGCGTTATTACCAGACTCCCAGGGGTCTCGGCATAGATTTTTGTGGCTTTGTTTTTTTTCCAAAGCTGCAGATGAGTATGAGGGTCACTGATGCTCTGCGTAAAACATCCTCCATTGCATTAACAACATGCTGTAGCACATACAGTATGTGCTTTATAACTTACAGACTTGGATCATTATGGTGATGAAAAAACAACCAATTGGAAAAGTGGACATATTAACTTTACATCACACTTAATAAATTGCAAAATAATAGCAAAAAAGGTGAATAAGATTATTCATAAACCTACAATTTGCTTCTGCTTCAGAGGCTTGACGGAGAAACTGCCATCAACGTGCTGGAGTTGAAGAAACAAACAAGCAAACATGTTTTAGCTCACACAAAAACTTGTTTTATCTAGATTCAAATTATCTTTTTTTTATTTCCATACGTACTCTTTCAAAAGCTGCCAGAAGTACATGAGCATGTCCAAGGCAATCTTGAAAAGAACACACAAAATTCTGGTTAACACAAACGCTGAATGCAGTAAAACTCAAGTACTTTTAATCTATGTAAACCAAAAATTTCCAGATCCAAAAGTCTTTACCATCGCAAAAAAAAACATGTTACAGTTCACACACTGTGATCACAGGATTGTTTCATGTAGATTAAAAAAATAGATTGACATGTATAATTTTGTAAATGATCCATGAAAACAGTTGAAATTTAGATTTTTTCCAAACTTTCTACAACCCCTTCATATGTGTATTTAAGCTTAAATATTACTGCGAACACTGACAGTATTGGTGCAATTCCATACGAGTAGGGAACTTTTATATATCAGTCATTATTTTTAATGTTAGTGTTGCGAGTCTCATTAGCCCTGACTGTTATAAGGGGTGGGTAACCTACCGTCCCCTTCATCAACCACAGCTTGGATCACCATGGGAAACACTCCTCGATCGAGGTCAAAGTTCAGCTTTAAGGGAAACATACATAGAGTTTATTATTAAACAGTCAGATTATAAACAGAGGACACATAGCCATGTGTGTAACAAGTCAAACTTTGTGTTTTTTTTTATGCTGTGAAAGTGTAAGCAGAGGATATTTACAGACATACTTACATCTTCCTCTTTCCACTCGCAGAAATCTATTTTGAAAGACGGCATGGAGAACTGTTGGCTCACCCCTCGCTTGTAGTGCACAGTTTCAGAGACCAGTGATGGATTCTTTGGGCTGTACCTGCACACAGAATGTGACAGAGAAAAGTCCTGAAAAGACAGTAGACTTAGTTTTTTCTCACTGGGAAACAACAAAAATTATGATTTAGAGATTTATCAATAAAGATTCAAATGGAAAAGAATACTCATTACCATAGTAAACCAAAGAAACATTTTCTTTTATGCCAGAAAATTGCATCATCTTTCCGTCTCATCTCATCATAACGCAATTATTTCAGTACCAACTATTACTTTCATCTTCCTCAAAGTCTTATCAGCAGTATCCATGGCGACTAGAGGTTGCTAAGGACCCGCCGTGTCTATTCTTGTCTTTGTGCTCTCGGACTTGAATCTCACTGCCCGTAAGACAGAGTTTTAAACCTCTCAGGCACAAGGTTCTGCACTAATAGGATGCTGCTGTGAGACTTACATTAATCTGTTTATATGCTTCGTGTCTGACCAGCTGATCCTGTCACAGGCAGACAGATGTTTGTTTCATTCAGATGTGACATTAAGATTTAAATAATAAAAAGATTGGAAATGTTCTGATTCTTTTAGTTTAATTTTTAAACAGCAGTTCACTCTTTGTGCTACTAATAGCTAAAGCTTCATCTGATCCTGGCTAAATATGACACATTGTTATGTTATTATTGTTATTGTTAATAACTACTACTACTACTACTACTACTATTATTATATACATATACTGTTGCTGCCATTACTATTATTACTATATACGGTGATATACTACTGTTATTATACTGGCCTTATTATTATTATTATTATATTTTTATTATATATTATATTATATATAACATACTATATATATGCTGTACTATTAGTATATACTGTCTAGTCACAATAACATTATTACCACCATATCATCAGTGCAATTACCATCATCTGGCCTCTGTACATTACCTACCAACTTATCTTCTTTTTAACTTCTCTATTTTTATCTATCTATCTATCTATCTATCTATCTATCTATCTATCTATCTATCTATCTATCTATCTATCTATCTATCTATCTATAATTCAGCCTCATAGAAAAGGTTTAAAGTTTAAATTCTTACACTGCCATGCCATTGGAGAACTCCTCAAAAGCTTGGCAGTAGAGGGTGATGGCCACCCGAGCATCAGCATCAAAGGTGAACTCCACACCATACTGGACCTTTGGTTTTCCACCTTCCTCCACCGGCGTATCAGAGTCATCTTTATACCTAGAATCAAAATGTCGGCTGAATAAAACTCTTTTACTTTATACAGCTGTTAACTTCTACAGTAAATTGTATTATATTGTTATCTTTACCTGACCAAACGCAGAGAGTCCTTTCTAATGTTGACCAGACTCCTCAGGGTTTTCACAGGCTCGTGGGGTGCAGGTGTCACATATGGAAACTGGTAAAATAATAACATGTTTATGATGATGTGTGATATGAAATTATTAGCATGATCTAGCTAATTCTATTCCTGACAGTAAAAGTAGAACTGTATCACAGCAGTTTAAAAACTGTGGAAAATATAATGTACTGGATTCTCAGGTGATGAAAACATTTTTTTTTTACCTGCACTGGCCTATTTCCAAGAAAATTCAGGTCCATGTTTTCTCCAAAAAGGTATCCCTCTGGATGTGGTGTGTCAAATTTTTCTCCTCCCATGAAGAAGTGGCTTGCAAAATAATTCCCTGAGGACAAGAGAAAGAAAAGCATCAACAAAAAAGGCACTGTGGGCCAAAAATATAGCGGCACAAATCATGTTTTTTTATACATTTCTTGATAAAGGTCCTCTTTGTACACAAACTGAGTTGTTGTTAACACACAGTTACTAAAAATGCTTTGTCCTCTTTAAAAAAAAGAGTGAAAAAGAATGTCTTGATGGTAATATGATTCTCTTGAGCAACATGTTGGAGCTCATGTTTAATAATGCAGTCTTTTTTACAATAGCATCAACAAGACTGACGAAAACAACTTTAGACTGGTAGTCATGCCTTTATTTCAGGTACATTTTTCTTCTATGGTATTTTTGTTTTTTGCATTGAATGTAGGTGTATTGTTCAGATCAGAACAGAAATATTAAGGCTGTGTGGTTGTCTAAATGGGATCAATACATAAGACTGAAGTCACACAACACCATGCCACTGTTAATTATCTGCCTACTTGTGTTGTGGCATACACATGATTATTCAAATGTCTATATACAAAGATGATTTTTGTTTAAGTGTAATAATTTGACCACCCATGAACCAGAAAAGATTCAATAATATTGAGAGTAACCTCATGATCATCATGTTCTCATGACCGGCTGAAAGGCCAGTTGACAATAAAATATGTGGTTTATATGGGTTTTAAACTTCTCAGTGTTACATTGACATATCTTTCTCCATACAGTTTTTTTTTTACTTCATAACAAAGTGAAGGTGTAGTAACATATGAGACTGATAGATACTGAAAATGCCTCTGAAATAGTACAATTTATTTATTAATTTATTTATGCAGGCTGGAAATCCTTTGTTGACATGATTGTCATGCCTCTGGATGTCAGCATCAGCTTTTGTAACATCAATTCAATGCGGATAAAACACTTTGACGGAGTCCGTACTTTCAGTTGTAATGTTTGGCATACATTGCT
Organism: Centropristis striata; assembly: GCF_030273125.1. NCBI lineage: Eukaryota > Metazoa > Chordata > Actinopteri > Perciformes > Serranidae > Centropristis > Centropristis striata. Next base: position 26,756,908 of record NC_081529.1, on the reverse strand, counting down.
TCGATCACGATGCTGCAATAAACCAACTTGCAATAATGTGGCTGTCACCAGTAGCACGACGTCCGATACATAAACTACTGTTTATATCAAAAGGTAACAACGTCTGACCCAGACAGTCACGTTTCTATACGTTCGTACACGTTTAAAATCAGCATTTAATGGGTTTTTGTTACTAGCTTGTGATAATCAGCAGAAAATAAACAATAATTAGAGCCTGAAAACAACGTTAGCTAATGTGCTCTCGGTTACTCAATTTTTGCTCTTGTGTTCATGTGAAACAGCAAAGACACAAAATCGATCACTTACCAGATTTGGGAGGAAATCGATAGGCCGAGTTGGCCTGGATATCGATATCCTCAACACCAGCGATCCTGCGACTCAGGATGGAGCCCATCTTCCTCTGATGTTAGCTACAGTTAGCTAGCAGCTCGGCCGCTAACAGCGCGTCACAGCTCCGATTAGCTCTGCCTGCAAGCGTACACCAGCACCAACACTACAGATCGCATCAACCGAAGACAAACGCTTTCGTTAATTTAACATTTTACACGTTCAGTCTGATCGGCGGCTGTCCAGCAAATGCTAATGCTAACAGGAAACAAACTGAGACGAGCTGTTGTTTTGCCAGAGCTGTGCTAACGTAGCAGGGAGGCAACCTGATTGGCTGTCTCCAAGCAGGGGGGCAACCTGATTGGCTGTCTCCAAGCGTTCCAGAATTCCAGGGCGTTCGGTCCGTGCGTTGGGACCGCGCGGCGGGGAGGGGTCAGGAGGGGAAAGGGGTCAGGGCAAGGGCGTCGGTTCGGTTTCATACATTTATATTTACATTTATAGGGCTAAAGCAATGAAGATTAACAGTAGAGAAAAATTAAATCAATCATTTTTTCCCCACAAGCACAATATATGGGCCCATAACACAATAAATAAATAAAAAGTGAACAATAGAATGTGAACAACATATGCAAAAATAATTAAATACATGTTTATGACCCCAAAATAATACATTAATAAATTAGTTGACAAGCTTGAGCGTTTCTGAGAGCCTTTTAAGCGTATATACCTCAGTCAGTATTATCTTAAATGATATACAGTTATCAAACAGTGAATCCTGCACCAAAATAATTATGCATATTTTTTGCTTTGTGAATTTTTTTATTGGTAGGCGGAATAGTAGAAATACCATTCTCATCATTATTTGTAATTTGTTAATTTATTTTTGATTTTATCATTTATTTTGTGTACGTTTTTATCTGAAGTTTTGATATAGTATCGTGTATGTGTGACATCCTGGAGCGTAACACTAAGATGGTCAACTAAAGAACTGCACCTTCAAATTTAAGTGTAAAATTCTATTTTATTTCTATAAATTATTTGTATGGATGAGGTATTATTATTTCTACAACTCATTATAAAATACAAATAAAAGCAGTATTGTCAATATAAATAAATATTTTATTCACATACAATAGCTGTTAATAACATTTTTATGTTGTTGTGGAGACAAGACTTATTACTTGTTAGACTACCAGACATGTTAGCTAGTTGATCTGACTCAAAATCACGTGTTTACTGCCCACTTGTGGCCACATTGAAACACTGCATCACATTAAATTAATCAAAACAGCTTTAATTTGAAAGGGTTTACCGGAAGTGTTAGCATTGTTCTGATCCCGCATTGACCTTACCTTGACTAATGTATTATTGCAGTTCCTCACTGCGACCACTAGAGAGCAGTAAAGTCTCCTATTGTTGGGCTAAGGCAGTGGTTTCCCAAACTTTTTCTGCTGGGCCCCACTCTGGCCCCACTTTTGTAGATAAAAAACTGTCAAGAACCCCATCATCCATCTGCAGAGCAAAACGTTTGTCACGTAAGGTGCTCCTCTGTGTCTTTTGACACCCCCGGCGGCCTCCACACAACAAGCAAGAATGGTCTTGTTATATTATTTCATCCTTGTTTTTTGTATTTGTAATATTTCGAGTAGAGTCATGATCTGATTAAGCGTTTACCACACTGTAAAAAATGTTTGTAGAAATAACAGTAAAACACTGTCAAATACATCAGAAATAGGGCGTAAAAAGAAAAATTGTATATCACTGTATTCAACACTTTTAATTACAGTAAATCAAAGAATAGCACAAAACTTTTACTTTTTTCTGTCATAAACTGGGAGAAACACACAGTTTTGCTGTGTAAAAAAAAACAAAAAAAAAAAACATTTTCATACAAAATTTATCGAGAAATACCATGATGTGTGAATGAATGACACAATTACCCTAAAAATAATAATTCAGTCTAAATTACAGTTTTTGCTGATATTTACATTTAAATTTAGAATAGAAAATCCACTCACTGTAATTTTTACGATAAAGTTCTGGCAACCACAGCTGCCGTTATTTTTCCGTAAACTGAACAGATTGTTGTTGTTTTTTACAGTGCAGCACTGGAGAACAATTATTTCAATTTAGCCGTTCAACGCCCTCCCCTAAAATTAAAAATTACACAGTTCTGGTGATTATTTAAATAAAACTATTCATGTATTATTGTATTACTTATAATAATAACAACACTAATGTCATACATTTTTAACGTACACTTATTAACAGTGTATGTTGGTTATGTATGTAGAGTTATGCTGCAGTTCCAAATTGTGTCCACCAGAGGGCAGTGAACGCTCAACAACCGTCATTTTTCAAATAGAATCATCTGGTAAAGAAACTACCAGAAAATATCAGAGCATTGATATATATAATCGTTGATATATTATAATAGTTATTAATAAAATCCATAAATACTTTATCACAGGACATGGTTTACTGAAGCGATTAAATACTGCATAGTAGTAATTCATCTGGCCAGTCTATACCTTGACATTATGAGTCTACCGGCTTGAGGCGTTCAAGCTAGTGTGAACACAGACACCTAAACTTCCGGGAAACATTCAAAATAAAACGTGTTGTTTTATTTATAAACATCGTCACACTGTTAAAATAATCGCCAAACTAATTTTTTCAAGTTTTGCAGGAAACACAAAAAACTTAACCAAAAGTAACATATGACATTTATTGATCGTTTCAATCAAAACTGATGTAACAAGGGATGGCTATTGGCACAGTAATAACACTGTGTGTAAGTTATGTACTTAAGAGAAATAAATTACTTTGGCAATTTTTTTGAACATGCCCATGTGACTTAAGCAAGATATGTTAACACTTTATTTTGAAGGTGTCTACATTAGAGTCACACAAGCCTGTCAGAAACATGACATGACAAGTATCATGTTACTTCAAAGTGTCATTAATGCTCATGACACATCCCGTGTCATGTTTATGACACGCTCATGTCACTCTTATGTAGACACCTTAGAGTAAAGTGTTATAAACTATAAACTAAACTGATAACTAAACAATCTCCCTCTAGCTCTTCTTTGCTGGGTTCTTATCTGATACCTATGAATGTGGCAAATTGTCAAAGAAGTGATGATCTTAAAGGGGTAAGAGGAGAACATTTCGAAAATATAATAGAAGGTGGGAAATCTAGAGAAGGGAGGAAAATCCTTCTGAGATTTCTTGCCACAACTGGACTAATTCAAAGAATGTAATAGAAGGAAACTATGGAATAAGTTAAATCCAGCAGATGGCGGTAAATGCAACCAAAAGGATGCCAACTGCCAACAAACACCACAGAAGAAGAAGAAGACCGCAAAGCGTTAATCTGGCCCTCAGTGTAAATCCTCTCGTCGGATGTTGACTCTCATCATCGTCAAACAACTTCAGTCACTCCGCGGTGGGCAGACTGCGTTTCTCACATAACCAGGTAATCATCTCTCAGCACTATGACAGCTACATCATTACAGCCGCCAACAGAAACTATTTCTGACCATGATATGGACATTTAGTCCTTAATTCGCATCTTTCGGGAATTATATTCAGACTGTTGTTTCTGTGCCAAGAATGGCGACGCTAGCTAACTAGCTAACGACAGCTAGCAAACATGCTTTGCTTTAGCTGAACAAACACAACCTTTGTCTTCCAAGTTACCTAACCACCCGAGAACAAACAAACACTGGCTGTCAGAGGGATCACAGCGTTTTCATACAAGAGCCAGGTGGGACGGATGCTCTGTGACCTAGTAGCGCTAACAACACTCGCGTTATCTCCGTTAGCTACCGTGTCAGTGAATAATGATGTCAGATACAGATACTTGTATTAGATACGTCTCCTGTTTCAAGTTAACATCACTGCTAGTTCCCGCTAGCCTCCATTACGTAACTAAGTTATTCATGGTTAGTTGTGCAAGTAGCTTTGAGATGGATTATCTGTGGAAGGATTAGAAAAAAACACCAGCTAGCTAGCTATCGTTAGTTAGTGATCGGAGAAGGATTGGCGTTAATTGAGGAGAAAAATGCCTCCCAACAAACCTGTTTGTGCGATGCTGTTTCACTTGTTTTTAAGATCTCTCTTTTTGGGTGTCACTAATCTGGTTTTATTAAAGTGAGCACAGAGGGCAATTCTGTTGAGCCTGAAAAGTCTAGATTTTGGGCACCACCACCACTCAAGTGTCATTATTATTACTATGTCCCTTATTAATGCAACTATAACATACATTTCGTCACCCTGTTAAAATAATCGCCTAACTCACTTTTTCAAGTTTTGCAGGAAACACAAAAAACTTCAAAAGTGTAGCATATGACATTTATTGATCATTTCACTCAAAAAGGATGTAACAAAGGATGGCTATTGGCACAGTAACAACACTGTGTGTAAATTATGTAACTTAAGAGAAATAAATGACTTAGGCAATTTTTTAAACATGCCTTTTGACTTAAGCAAGATATGGTAACACTTTATTTCGAAGGTGTCTACATAAGTCACACAAGCCGGTCAGAAACATGACATGACAAGTATCATGAGCATTAATGTTACTTCAAAGTGTCATTAATGTTCATGACACATCCCATGTCAGGTTTATGACACGCTTTTGTCACTCTTCTGTAGACACCTTCAAAATAAATGTTATCATATCTTGCTTAAGTCACAAAGGCATGTTCAAAAAATTGCCTAAGTCACATTTAATTTTGACCTAGGCATAATAAATCCGCTTAAGTCACACCCTTGACATAGGCCATTATCTTAAAGGGGTAAAATCACATGATCTGATCAACTGAGGATGTCGGCGATTTTACCATAGGTGGCCGGCGTCATGAGGAGATGATTTAGGTAAAAAAAACAATTTTTGACTTAGGCGATTATTTTATCAGTGAGACGTAATATAACTATTACATACATTTTCGTTATATTACAGGTTGTGACTGATTTGCCAGATTCCTCAGGTGGAATCTTTGTTTTCTTAGTGACAGGTAAATGTTTTTCCCCTAATTTTCCAGGTCTCTGAATATGTTAACAGTTTTACATCCATTTTGTTGTAATGCTATGTTGGTGAAGGTTGTATCCATACTATACATAGCCTGCATAATCATTTGTTTTGTATTTAAACCCCTGTATGCAGCATAAAAATATACTCTGGATATGTAGGTCCATACACAACTGTAACAACCTACACTTTCATGCTGCTCTCCTGTTTTAAAGTGCAAATCTGTGGTCAGACTTTGCAGATAGAAACTGAAAAAGCCTCAACCTATTTCCTGTGGAAGGCGGTTACCTTCACCAACACATTTTTGAACCACAGGTCATTCAGTTACTCAGTGCTCTATTTTGCTGTGTTCAAATTTCCCTGAAGCTCTCTGCTGTCATGTTATCATTGCACAATAATGCGTGCTTTGCATAAAATGCATAAAAATCCTAAAAATAGAAACAAATCCAAATCTTTCAGACAGTTGTTAAACAGTGCATTAAGTCACAGCATGCATTATTTAGACACTTGTGGCTGAAACTTGAGCGCTGAGACTGGACTGGTTTTCGCTCACTTGTTGTTTTGTTTCTGTGTACTTTTCATTCAGATCTCTAAAGCAAGTCAGTTTATGCTTGAAGATTTTTTTTGCCTTCTCTTTACTGTGCTGACAGTCATCAGGATTGCTTTGGATTGTCAGCTGTTTTTTACTTGCAACATCCTGTCTCGTGACAACATTTATAGAAAAGTATAGCTATGTACATTAATTAATTAATCATGCTACAAAAAAGACATGCAGTGTGTTATTTGAAAAGTTAAGTTTAGCCTTCAGGACATGATAATATTGACTTATTTAAAGCTGTTCATTTTTGATTTTGGTACAGATTTCTTAATTCTGTAATTAAACTTCCCTTTTTTGTTACAGCTTGTAAACCATTTTTCAAGACATGTTTTGAAAAGCTATATATTTGTTATTTTGATCTTTCAGTAATATGTAGTGAGCCATGGGACTCAAAGTGTGCATCCTGTGTTTTTTTTTTTCTTACAGAGTAAAAGTCCACAGGAGAGTTGTGAGGACAACTGTGTCCAACCCCTTTCCCTGCACAGACATCGGGCCAGTATGTCCAGTGATCCTCCTCCTCCGTACCCTGGAGGCCCCAGTGCCCCACTCATTGAGGAGAAGAATGGACAACCAGGTAATAAAACTAAGCATGCAGGGTTGTGCTGAATGTTAATGAGCACTCACAGATCCAGCGTGTGACCAAATTTTAATCATTTTGGCTTGAGTAAACCATGTCACCGTGCGTATTTAAAAATAGACAAAAAGTGCACTTCCGATTCAAGAACCAAGAAAATCTTATGAAGAAGAAATATGTTTTGCACACGCAGATAATCAGGCAGCCAGCTGTCTGTTGATTTGAGTTTGGTTTCATGTTGATGAGACTGAAATCACACAATGCAGCACTGATCTCAGTGAGCAGATCTAATGACATTCATTTTAACACTTACTTACTGGTATCTTAAATCAGTTTGACTGTACCTAATGCAAAACACATGCTGAAATACAAAGACCTGCAAAACTGTAAATGTAAATCTTTCCATTTCTTGACTCAAAACTGTACCTGTCCTCAGTGCCATTTTCTTTATTTTTCAGTAACGGCTCCTATAAGACATCCTCCTATACAGGGACAGCCCTTGCCTCCAGACTATGGTCCTCCACCCTACGAGGGCCCGCACCCAGGCTTCCTTCCCCCACATGTTCCTGGAGAAGGGCCCATGCCTATGCCAATGCCTCTACCACAAGGTGCTGTCGACAGCCTGCAAATATCATTAAACACATAAAGCAGACAGACACACTGTCTTAACGTACAGTTTATCACAAAAGTAAGTTCACCCCTCACATTTATTCAAATATTTCATTCTATCTTTTCATGGGACAACACTGACATTGAATTTACTGTCCCCTCAAAATAACTCAACATACAGCCATTAATGTATAAACAGCTGGCAACAAAAGTGAGTACACCCCTAAGGTAAAATGTTCAAAATGTGCCCAATTAGCCATTTTCCTTCCCCAGTTTCGTGTGACTGGTGTTAATGGCAGGTGTGTTAAATTTGGTGTAATCTCTCTCACACCCCATACTGGTCACTGGAAGTTCAACATGGCACCTCATGGCAAAGAACTCCCTGAAGATCTGAAAAAAAGAATTGCTGCTCTACATAAAGATGGCCGTAGCTATAAGAAGATTGCCAAGACCATACAGCGGTTTATCAGGACAGGTTCCATTTGGAACAGGCCTCGCCATGGTCGACCAAAGAAGTTCAGTTCACATGCTCAGCGTCATATCCAGAGGTTGTCTGAATAATCGTATGAGTGCTGCAAGCATTGCTGCAGAGGTTGAAGAGGTGGGGATCCAGCCTGTCAGTGCTCAGACCATACACCGCTCACTGCATCAAATTGGTTTGCATGGCGATTGTCCCAGAAGGAAGCCTCTTCTAAAGATGATGCACAAGAAAGCCCACAAACAGTTTGCTGAAGACAAGCAGACTAAGGACATGGATCACTGGAACCATGTCCTGTGGTCTGATGAGACTAAGATAAACTTATTTGGTTCAGATGGTGTCAAAGGTGTTTGGTGGCAACCAGGTGAGGAGGACAAAGACAAGTGTGTCTTGCTGACTGTCAAGCATGCTGGTGGGAGTGTCATGGTCTGGGGCTGTATGAGTGCTGCCATTGAGGGAACAATGAATGCCAACATGTACTGTGACATTTTGAATCAGAGGATTATCCCCTCCCTTTGGAAACTGGGCCGCAAGGCAGTATTCCAACATGATGACGACCCCAAACATACCTCCAAGACAACCTTTGCCTTGCTAAAGAAGCTGAGGGTAAAGGTGATGGACTGGCCAAGCATCTCTCCAGACCTTAACCCTATTGAGCATCTGTGGGGCATTCTCAAGTGGAAGGTAGAGGAGCACAAGGTCTCTTACATCCACCAGCTCCGGGATGTTGTCGTAGAGGAGGATTCCAGCAGCAACCTGTAAAGCTCTGGTGAGCTCCATGCCCAAGTGGGTTAAGGCATTGATAGAAAATACTGGTAGCCAGACAAAATATTGACACTTAAGACACAATTTGGACATTTTCTCTGGGGTGTACTCACTTTTGTTGCCAGCTGTTTAGACATTAATGTCTGTGTGTTGTTATTTTGAGGGGAGAGTGAATTTACACTCTTATACAGGCTGTACACTGACTGCTTTACATTGTATCAAAGTTTCATTTCTTCAGTGTTGTCCCATGAAAAGATAAAATACTTGCAGAAATGTGAGGGGTGCACTCACTTTTGTGATATACTATATGACAGTGTATAAAGTTATGAAGAGGAATGCATGCAGATAGAGGAACATTAGTTTTCCTTTGCTTGATGCGATGTTCAGTATAGATTAATCTGTGCCTAAATCTATATGCAATGCAGTATATTAAGTATTGTTTTCTTCTCCACAGGTGGCCCCTACCCACCTCCGCCCGGTCACTTTCCGCACCCGATGCCAGGACAGATGGGCCCTGGTCCCAGTCACTTTGTCCACATGGGAGGTCACACAGCGACCGTCCTGGCTCCTCCAGGAGCAGCCACCACTGTGACCGTACTGCAGGGGGAAATGTTCCAGACCTCACCGGTGCAGACGGTGTGTCCGCACTGTCAGCAGGCAATCATCACCCGCATCTCCCACGATGTCGGACTCATGAACACACTCTTCTGCCTCTTCTGCTTCTTTGTAGGGTGAGTAGTGACACACTGTTGAAACTTTGAAGTCAACAGATGGCTGTATTGATAACATAACATGATTGTGTTATATTTGGGTATCTTAAAGTGGTTGCAATTTACACATTAGAGTAGAGGGTCACACACACACAAGAGCACAAAAACTCTATGCAGCAGATAATAGAGCTCACACTCCTGATGATGCCTTTTAAAAGTCAGTTAGTTGTTAGTTCACACTCAATCTGTACTCAGCATCCCATATATATGCAAAGCAAGTGCACCTGTTTGTTTGACACATGCAAATTAAAATGTATTGTGGAAGACAAAATATGCAGACATCTGGAGCTTCATCAACATGTTCTTGATTCAGTTAGTTTATCTTGTCTATTTTGTATTATGCAGCTGCATATTTTGCATACGGAGCTGTCTGTGACCTCTATATGACCATGATGCCTTAAAGTATGCGACTTCACTTCATTCAAATTAGGTTAAACAAGCAGACATTGTTTATCCACAGTTATGCAAACAATGCGGGGACTGTAAAAGTGTTACTTTAGTTTTCAAAGGAGCTATGCTGACAAAAGTGTTTTTTTCTCCCATTAGACTTCTACTTCTCATTTTCTGGGCATTTCATGTATAAAACTGATGTGCAGGTGTGTAAATTTGCAACCTATTTTGCGTCTGTTCCTCATTTCCAGGTGTGACCTCGGCTGCTGCTTGATTCCCTGTCTGATTGATGACCTCAAGGATGTGACACACACCTGCCCTTACTGTAAGGGCTACATTTACACATACAAGCGTATATGCTAACCACCGACAGCTGTATGCTAGAGACATGTACATGCACACACATAAACTCAAAGCTCCTCCTGCTGGTAGTGACAGGCTTTTCCCCCCATTTTTGCAAAGTGCTGTGTCGCCCTCTTAAATTGTAAGTGCAGTTTTCTCATTAGTTCACAGAACATTTACTGTATATATCTTTATGGATAATTCTTTCCTGAATAAAAATGCATTGAAATGTAAAAATCACCGAACTACAGAAGATGAAGGGCACTTAAACATCCACAGAGATGGATAGATTGCCGGTGCGTCTGATCCTGTATGGAAATTCGGAGTAAAGGCTTGTGATGTTACGCATGTTAATGGAAAAAAAAACTCTGGATAGACAGTCTCAGTTAGAGAAAACTGTTAAAAATGGTCACTTTATTTGAATTCATCTGTGAATCTTGCTGGGAAGCAAGCGTATTGAAGTCAAACATGCTGGGTAAGCTGTCTTGTTTTTTTTCATATTTATTTTAGATATTTTATCCACTATTTTAACAATATTGAGAACTGTGAATTTTTCTTTTTGTCCGTCTGATCATTATGTTTCAACAGACCCAGTTTTTCCTTTTACCTCTATCCTATTTTGAATGTGAGCAAATTAACGAACCATTTTCAGCTTGATAAACTGATGTATTTGCTTGTTTGGGAATGCCCAAGATTGATGTTCCTTGCTATATTTATTAATCCTCTGGGCTTCAGTCAGTAGTCACAAAATGCTCCGTGATTTATGGTTCTGCCCTCTGTCCATGATGTAATTAATTTTTAAATAAAACCAAGGTTTGCACTTTAAGTTGGAATTAAGTTCCTCCTCTGATGCTAATAATAAAACGATCAACCTGAGCTTTCATTAGTCTTTGAGATTTGAGCACTTAGTGTCATCTCATTAGTAAAAACATGTTGAATTCAAATAGACTTCAAAGTTTTACTGTAACTGATGGAGACACAAAGAATTACATCTTGTGTCCAAAAGTATGTTGGCAAACAAATGACCGTGGTGGCACCATCATCATCACATAGCATTGTTTAGCCTGTAACCCTCCCAATGTGGCATCTGCCCTTTAAGATTACCCACATTGCTCAGATGCATGTTAGTTAATAAATACAGATGTCTTTTGACTAAATAGTGACCTCTCTGCTAGGAATACGCTTCAGATAAATGATTGTATCAGACATCTTGCAAAATGTGATTCCATAGAGATTACTAACAATTTAACAACCATTGTATGCCCACCACAGCATGCCCAATCTGCCATTCACCTTCACTCACAAAGTGCAGTTTGTCTGCATGAGCCACACATCAAAAACAAACAATTCTCACTGGCTAATTCCTTGACTCTATATGCATTTGATTTTTCTCCGTGAGGCTAGCTAAGCTGTGCAAGAAAGTGAATTTTGAGTTGAAGGATTGCATTAAACTTTTAATACGAAGTACTGTATGCCATTGTTGTGGATAATGCTGGTCTGCATTGCTCTCTAAATGTCTGTGATATGTATAACTATGTAAGTCAAAAATTTGTTTGACTGTTGTATACAGGTACTATTTTATCAATAAAAATCAGAACATGACTTTTCCTTGACGCTCATTTTAATGTTATTTGGAAAATGAGGTGAATGTGTAAATATAATCTGCAAAGAGTAAAGAAAATGTTTCTTTAGCTGGGCCTCACACAGGAGAGAAACTGCACAAACAAAGTCATCAAAAAGAGCCTGTTTGGATAAATATAGGCTCAAATAGGAGGTAAGGGGGGAGGATCTTTGCCATATAAGCATTAAATACGTTGCAGTTTTTAAAGTGCAAAGGGTTTCAGTCTCTCCATCGATGTCCACACGGAGCGTTGCAACATTTGTAGAAAGTCGTCATCGGTTCATCAGCTGATCTGGTCTGAATCTGCATGAAATACGCCCGAAGATGCCCACACTTGGGACAGGTTTCTGTAAACAGATACAAGTAGAAAGTGTCAGTTTGGAATCACAAGAATTCCTGGTAGTTGGCCGAATTTGGTTTATACTGCGTAAAAGAGAAGACTGGGTGTGTGAGAAGATGCAGCTGTAAAAGCTCACCTGATTCAAATTATTACAATGATCATCTCCAAGAAAAACAAATCAAAATGTGCGTGCTGCCTTTCTTTATTCTAGTGAGGATTTTCCAAGTAAATGAGGAAACTGATTATTTGGTGCTGTGATTTTACTAGAAAGTCAACGAGAAGGCTTCATGCAGTGCTGTAATAACAAAAAAATTAAAAGGACACTTTGTACAATTTGATGTGCTCTACATTGTTCTTAAATAGAAATAATTTGATGTTTAAGAGCCACAAAAGGTGTCAGTTTAAGTTAGAAACGTAACAATAACAAAAACGCAGGATAATGCACACTCCTTAGTGTTGCAATGGTGAGAAATATTGGATAAGAATTTCACTCTTCATGCTTTCAAGTTTTCAACAATTAGAAACTGCTGCCTCGAATGTTTAGTTTGCTTGTGTTATTGTGAGACTTTGACTTTGGTGTTTCAAAGTGTTAGTTTCAATTCGCCACACAATAACACAAACTAACCGACCAAAGCAGCGGTAGACCAGCAACTCCTGTGTTATGTGAGTTAAAACTCAAAGTTCTCAAAGTAGTCTGGTGACTTTGGCAAGAGCATGGATAATAGTTTCAATTCCCCATTTGTAAAATTAGACAGGGCTGCATTTCATACAACCCCACTTAAAAAATCTGAACTATCCCCAGCTCTCAGTAGACCAATGTTCACAGACAGCCTCGCACAGCATATTATATAAACTTTATTACAGGCTCTAGACCCAATAGCAAGACATACAACATACAAAAAACAACAGATACATAAACACATTCAGACATACTCTTATTCATGAGAGTTTTAAAAGGCACCCATACCAATGTTTCCACAGATATGATTGATACCTGACCGAGCTGCACTTTGGACTTGTGAGCATCATTATAATACAGTTTTGTGACTCATCAAGCCGAGACATAAATTTAAACATCAGGTTCCTCAAGAGAGCCTGTAAAGTGAGTAGTGTAAAGAGTAGTGTGTAAAGTGATTCCCTGAGTCACAAAAGAGCTTGCTAGCACTGCTCCTCCTGGGCTTTTTCAGTAGTATCCTCAGAAAGTCATTGTATGCTACCGGAAGTTTGCGCAGGCTCTCCTTTTTGTAGCGGACCCATAATGGGGCTGCATACGTAGGGGTGCAGTAAGCACGAAACAAGTTTACTTTGACATCATCAGAACAGTAGTGGAATTTCCTGACTAACATGTTTGCTTGGACATACAACATTCTTCTCTGCCTGTACATGTCAGCATCATCTTCCATCTTGTCAGTGATGATGTGCCCAAGATATTTCGTACAGTTAGATACACAAAGGGATTGCCCTGACAGGTAAAACATTGGAAAGTGCAACTTCTGATCTTCCTTGGTCCTGCATATCAATACAATACTCTTTTTTGCATTGTACTGTACGTCAGACTCAACCCCATACCTGGAGCATATATCCAACAGCTTCTGGAACCCAACAGTGCTGGGGGACATAATAACCAAATCGTCTGCGTACATCAGATGGTTTAACATGTATCAGACAACCTGTCTATTACATTTATGGTTTGTATAAACAAAGTATCAAACATGTATGAAAAACAAAACGCTGAGTACAGAAGAACATGATATTTGAATGCCCTTTAAGTTGCATAAAACGGAAATACTCATCAGAGTAGGAATAAGAGGTGGTAAAATACCTGTAACATTAAGTACAGTACTCGAGTAAATGTACGTACATCCCACCACTGAAGCACACATACCATGAATTGTTTTAATGTCACTTACCAGGAGTTGAGTCCACGTTTTCCCAGGCTGCAGCGCCACCAAGAACATCATCCACCTCTTTCAGCTTCGGATATTTCCTGTTATTTACCTGCAGAAAGAATATAGTCAAACACACACAGGCACCAGATACATGTGAGCCAAAGGTGAGCATCTAAAGTGTAAAATGCCTACGCGTGCACAGTGACACTGATTTTAAAACAACATATTCAGTCAGGTGACCTCATGTAATATTTGATCTCACCTTTCTTGTGATGTTGTGTACATACGGACAGGTGTTGCAGGCGAATCTCATGCACTTCTGTCCTTCCTCGACAATTAAAACATTTCCGCAGGTCGGACAAAAAAGAAGCATGTTACCTGTGAATATATATGTAACTAACAGCTAAAAAAAAAACCCAACTCGATTTGTCAACTCAATTTTTCCCAGCTGGCAAACTTAGCTGCTGTTTGGGTTTGGTACATGTGGGAACATTAGCGGAAGTGGCTGATGAAGCGAGGTGCTACTCTCTTTATCGCTCGGATGGAAGTAGCTATATATTTATTGAATAAACCCAACCAAAAATATATCCCTGATAAACAACGTAGTAATTAAAACATGTGTCTGTTTAATAATATTCCAAATTAGTGTCTGAATAAACGTCCTTTAAAAGGGAACCTTTGTAGTGAGCTACGGTTGCCTTCCGGTATGTATCCTTTACTGCACATACTGTTTGTTTACTTCCTAGCTATTTGCAGCGAAAATATTTCCAGTTATAAAAATTCAATTGTATTTGTTTAATCGGATTCTCAGACTTTGTGGACTTTTTACTTAATAATCCTCTTTATTTTTTTTTAGTAGTTTTAACATCACTCAACCTCAACCCAGCGGACGAAACGCTGTTGAATGACTTTAGTGCCTCCTAATGATGGAGGAGCAGAGGGAGGAGAGTGCTGGAAGGGAAATGTCTGTAAAAGCTGAAGAGGAGGAAAAGGAGAACCTGGCAGCTTTAGACGCGGAGGAGGAAGATGAGGAGGCTCTTCCTCACTCAGAAATTCTGGATATTTTCGAGGAGGGACTTGCTCGACTCGTGCAGGACCCTTTACTCTGTGATCTACCAATTCAGGTCGGTTTGTTCTGACACTTTATATCCTATAATAAGAAAGCAAAATGTCATGAAAATTTTTTTAGTAAAATAGTTAGAAATAAAATATTTACATGCAACACTCCTGGTTGATACAGCCTGTTTTATTTTAATTTTCTAAAGTTAAGTGGAATTACCCCAGTTGAAATATCATTTACCTGGTTTAAAAATACTCAAACTTGGTTAAATTAAGTTCCCAAACGCCATAGTGAATGGCAGAGCAAAAAACAAACTACAATATTTTATATTAACCCTCTCATTCCATTGTCTTTCTGATAGAGCTTCTCAATTTTTTTCCAGAAATGTGAGCTACTTTAATTTTTATATTAATTGAAATAATTTATACTAAGTAGTGTTAAACAGATGCATCTTGCAGAAAAAGGTCTTGAAACAAAAAAAGCCATCTATGACCAGTCAGTTAATTGAATAATTGTTTCTGCACTTTTTGCAATTTGCTATTGTTTACCACAGATCAAAGCCTTTTTTTTTTTTTTTTTTTACAGGTCAACCCTTTCATTTAAAACATCATGGCTGAGTGTCATGTTCTTTGTCCCCAAAGACTGTTTTGAATTGTGTTTGTCAGAATCTTTACATATTCCTGAAACCTGACCATCTTTATATCTTCAGGTGACTCTGGAGGAGGTAAATTCTCAGATTGCTTTGGAGTACGGCCAGGCGATGACTGTGAGGGTTGTAAAAGCAGATGGCGAGATAATGCGTAAGTGTTGAGATTGTTTTGTTGTTTCATTTTGAACCAAAACTGTTTGAATATAGAGTTTGTGTTTTCTGATCACACAGCTCAATGCAACAATGATGATATATTTTTAGTAGTTTTTATTAACCCCTCTTTGAAAAACTTGTCCCTAAGCCATAGTGGTGGTGCAAAATGCCACTGTCCTTGATCTGAAGAAGGCCATTCGCAGATTCATGGAGCTCAAACAACAACGTGAAGGCGGAGTGAAATATATCAGCTGGTAAATATACTCTCAAACACCAGAACATTAAAGGGATTTAATTTGACCAAACTGATTGCTTCCTTTCTGTTACAGGCGATATGTTTGGAGAACGTATCTACTAGTATTTCAAGGGGAAAAGCTTGAAGATGACAAGATGAGGCTTAAAGAGTAAGTGGACAAAATGCTCTCTACCTTCACTTGTGATTCTTTTATTATCAGCACTGTTTGACTCTGTGATTTTTTTGAATATCTTTAGCTACGGGATCAGGAACAGGGATGAAGTGACGTTCATGAAGAGACTCAGGAAAAAGTAAAATGTCACAGCCAACATTTGTCACATCAGGAAAAAAACGTGTCCCTGCAATGTTTACTTAAACTACCAGACCTTCACCAAGTATTGATGATTATATGGCTTGTTGTAGTGTTTTGGGGCAGTTTTAACTTATCATTGTGCACATTACAAACTGAGCATGCTTCTTAAAGAGATACATGAACTCGTAAAGCTCACCTTTTCCTACCAGTTTACAGTAATTTGTATAGTTTTCTACAATAATGAAAATATATTAAAGTTTTTTGATTATTATTTGTGTGTGTTTGTGTTTTACTTACATGTTAATAAGAGCATTATGCAACATTTTCCGCAGAATTCAATTGTAACCCCATGATTTGAATATTCCCTGATAGAAGTGAACACTACAAGCCTTTGTTGACGTAGTTTGAACGTTAGCTGCACAGGATACACTGACAGCAACTGAGCAGATAAGGTAATACACACTGTTTCTCTTTCAGAAAATATGCTTTTTAATACAATTCAAATGACATTGCAGCAGCTGAGGAATGTTCTTACAGTGTATTTACAGCATTTTATCTGCAAGTCTCAATTATTAGTTGGCAACTATTACTTATAGATTTCTTTCTATACTTAAGACTTCTTCTCTTTTTGGAAGACAAGCAGCATTCAAGATTTAGTTTGTTTTATCACCAATCATGTTTAAAGCATGAATTTAACCTCTGACTTGATATGAAATTTAGTAAAGGTTGAGGGAACATTCAGTGGGCACTATTTGTCAACCTTTGACAACATATAATCTGTTTGTCTAATGTAAATTTTTCCTTTTATTGCATTCAGTTCAGAGGTGCACAACACTGTTGACCCACAACTCACTGTTTGATCAAAAATCTTGTTCAGTCATAACATGGCAAGAATCTGTTGTGTAAAATTTTGAGATTCTTTACTTGAGTTTTCTATATTATGCTACTTTATAATTCTATAATTCTCTTTAATCTACTACATTTATTTGAAAACTTTAATAAATAGTTATGGCATATTTAGATACAAAATATATATCCGCTCATAAATCAGAATGTTTTATTAAGAACGAAGCTACCTGGCCAAAAATAAAGTATTTAAAATCCGCTCTGCTTTACCAGCGTCAGTGTTAGTGGTACTAATTATTTACTGATGATGACACACAACATAATGCAACAATGGTTATAAGTCAGTGATGTCATATATGTTGTTTTTTTCTGAAATTGACATTTACTTTTGATACTTTAAGTTCATTTAATGTTTATACTTTTGTACTTTTAATTGAGTAAGATTTTGAATGCAAGACTAACTTGTAACAGAGAACTTTCACACTGTTTTGTTATTACTTTTACTTAAGTAATGGACCTGAGGGCTTCTTCAGCTGCTCGATGCCATTTAAGAAAAAAGAAATGTCTCTTAATGTTACATAAGGAAGAGAAGTATGCAAATAATACTTGGAAATAGATTTGCTTCGATAGAAAATTTACCAAGTATGTTCACGATATATTAAGAGAAGATGACTGCATACACTGTAACATGGTTAATCATGTCTATAATAATTATCTATTAATAATTTCAAAACTGGGCTTTATTTTGAAAAGAAGTCTCTACAGAACAAAATGTGAAGTAATCAATTACATTTTCTTATCCTGCAATTGCTTTCATTGCAGACACACTACACACATGTTCCTGCTTTAATTTACAGTATGCAACATTTTTCCTGAACCAAACGAGCATAAACATACAGTTAAACAAATATCACCTGAAGGCCAAAAAACAATCCAACACTCCCCTTTCCTTTCAGCCTCCACCATGACTTCTTCACACAGCGAGCTGAAGAACATATCTGCAGAACTGAATCGTCTTTCACTCAAGAAACAACAATTACTGGAAAGGAAAAAAATGCTGAGCGTAATTCTGGAGCTGGGGAATCGAAAAGTTAAATTTGAACAAACAGGTGACATATGGAAGAAAGAAAGACGGAAATTCCTAACTAGTAAAGAGTCAGAAATTTGCAAGTAATTTGCATGTCATAGAGTCTGCTACTGCTGTGTTATCTGTACGAGTATGTTAACATTTTTTATCAACCAGAGGCGGCAGACTCATATCACCGCGAGACTGAAAGCATTGATGACCAACTGAAACAACTGACAGAAAGGGAGTTGGAGCTCCAAAAAAGCCGCGAGACCATCCTCGGTGCCAGTAATAAGAGTAGTTTGAAAAGTGAGTCTACATTTACTGCAGCCAATCATTCCACATTATACTTTTGTTTTTTTAACCACCTTTTTTCTTTTTTGTTAGAGGTCAGTATCGCCTCCACTCAGGAGACTGAGCCCAATAATCCAAACTATAATGTTTTCTACGTTGAGCCTCCACCTAATGTCCCTGGTGAGTCAGTGAATTGTTCAGCTTTTGTCATCACAATAAGACCAAGCACACATGTTGCTGTCACAAATAGTGAGAACAGAGTCTTCACTTGCCTTTTATCAATTAAGCATTTTTTAATCTATCATGCAAACACTTCTTGCAATGATCACATTCTTTAACTGTAGTGTAGGTCATGCTATTTGATGCTTGATGGACTTTTGTGCCTAAACACCCAAGATAAGAACACAAATGCATTCATGCAGTTTGAGGGCCAATTGGTTAACTGCTATCTAATTAATTAGTGATAAAAGAACAGAGAATGGAAGCTTACAAAATAAAAATAAAACAATAAATAGAATAAATGACAAATACATTAATATGTCATTAAATGTACCAGAAATAATATTTAATTAATTCATTGATATACATGTGACATACATTTATAATTCTGTTTTAATTTGCATCTGTATTTTTTTAGTCTTTGTCATTAAATTATTTACTTTCCTATTTAATTTCACCTTTTTATTAAACATTTGTACAATTTTAAATTTGATATGTTTTGATAATCTCTCTTTATATTTAAAAAAAAAAATCTGTCCTTCTTATTTTCTATGCAATCATACCCTACCTCATGCACCTCCAACCTTGAAACTGAAATTTAACCAAAATTATGTTAAATTTTCTTTGTGACACAAACCAGAGATTTTTAAAAGCTACTATTCTGAGAGCCTTTCAGAATTTTCCTTTTTTTAAAAGTTTTTGAGAAATATTAACTGCATGAATACATACATAAATGATACTAATATAAATTCTTCTTTTTCTTAACAGCTCCAACAGTGATTTTGGATGTGGATAACCTTCCAGCTTGTCCATGCAGGACACAGTGTCCACAGTGTCGGGAGTTCGTCATGACGGAGACCTTTACCTCTGTGAGCAGCATCACCTGGCTGGTGTGCTTCATGACAGCTTTGGTTGGGTATGAAACTATTCCCTTGATCCTAGTGAAATATTTGCATGAGATTATAAGCACGCTTTGTTGTCTGTTTCTGTTTATGCAGCTGATGTTACAGTCATTGGCATATATCCTTACAGGTTTGTTTGCATTTCATTTTGTTGCTGTTCCTCTTTTGCAGGTGCGTGGCTGGTTGTTGCCTCATTCCCTTCTGCATGGAAAAGTTTAAATCTACCACACACAGATGTCCCAAGTGTCGAACGTCAATCAAAAAGATAAAAAAGCTCTGAGAGGAAAGCAGCTGGTGAGAACTGGAAGCTCAGACTGGAAGAGCATCAAACATCATTATTTTTTCATCCATAATTTTAATTCATTCTTGGGACTTAAGTGACATAAAGCATTTGTTGTGCATCTTCTCTCCTAGACCACACGATAGAATTGTCACTAGCACTTATTGATGCACTAATAGCTCTTATTGCAGTATACCTTGATCGTTTGCTTTTACTCTTCCTGTAAGTCACTTTGGATAAACGCGTCTACTAAATGACTAAATGTAAATGTAAATGGTCTTGGAAAATTCAATTAACTTTTGTCTATTTTTGATACTTTCTTTTGGTCAGTGCTGCTTTAATCTTGCTCTGTGAAGCACTTCAGGCTGCATGATTATATGAAAGCTGCTAATATAAATAAAGTTGTGTTTTTTTAAATATACTGCAGTACTCCAAATAATAATTTAAACAACAAAACATTCCATTCTCTATGGCTTACAAATGGGTTTTAAAAGAAGTTACAAAATTACCACCTATAGAGCATATTGGGGATTTTCATGTGTCTACTTTGAAATCTCAAGTAATATCTGCATTTAAAAAAAAATCAGCTACATTTATAAATACACAATGTGTAAAAACATGGAACTTATTGTAAGTCAGCTAAATGAGATGTAATGTAATGTAACACAAAGTCAATCAGTTTTATTGATAGAGCCCAAAATCACAAATCACAGATTTGTTTCAATGGGCTTTACAATCAGTACAGCATGACATCCTCTAACCTTAGACACTTGATTTGGATAGGGTTAAACTTCACAAAAATAACTAGCGGAGAGTGACAGATAATAAGAGAGGCTGAGTCACCTGGAGGACGAAGATCCAGATCCAAAAACAACTGAAAGGAGACAGAGAGAGAGAGAGAGAGAGAATTATAATAATCTATTGTAAATATTGCTTTCCTTATCTTGTTATCTTTTTTTCTGATGCTTGCTTTGGCAATATATACATTGTTACATCATGCCAATAAAGCCAATTGAATTGAAATTGAAATTGAATTGAGAGAGAGATAGAGAGAGAGAGAGAGAGAGAAAGAGAGAGAGAGATAATGTAACATTAACATATAAACATTGTTATTTATAATAAAACAATAAATAATAATAATAATAATAATAACAATAAAGAACTGACAATATTGGCCCAATTCTCACAATACACAATCCAGACTGAGTATCTAATCCAGTATCAGTGCATCCCTAGTTTCATAAAGTTTTTGTATCCTAATCAGCAGGACCAGCTGAACTTTATTATTAGGCTTAATATATTAATTGAGATGGAGGCTAACAGAAGGATAATGGTTACAGGTCATCAAAGGTAAAATGATGTTTGGATCAGAGGCCTCGGCAGTGTCAGACCGTCTGATGTCAGCAGGGGGGCACGATAGGAAAAGCTCCTGTGGACTGCTTACCTCGTTTCACCTCTGAGGTCTGACAGTGGAGAGCCGTGAGCCCTGGAATACAAAGAAATCTGACAGCTGCTTGTCCATTTAGAAAGCCATCAGAAACACATAAAAGTTTGATTTGATATGGGTGTAAGCCAATGAAGACCAAAGGAACTAGTTGTAATCCGGTAAAAATCTTTTTTTTTTTTAGTTAAAATTCTAGCAGTAACTTAAGATATGTCCAAGCAACTACAAAACAACCATTTTATGATGAAAACCAAAAAATGTATATATGTTAAAATACATATATAATTAAAATAATTTTAATGATAAGATTACATTTTGTGTTACTTGATGAATACCTCCAGCTGAACCTATATTACATATATTTTCAAATGTTTTAAAAAAAAAAAAATCTTAATTTGTGAAGTAACTAACGCTGTGATAGTGAAATAAAAAAGTTTCATCTGAAATGTAGTTAAATAGTAGAAGAAAGTGACATGAGGTTAATATAAGTACCTCATATTATGTACTTAAGTACAGTAATTGTGTACATGTACTAAAGTTACATTCCACCCTTTTGCAACGGCTGCTTGTGCTACAGCAACTCATACTCTTGCATTGTAGCCCAGGCTGTATTTAAATATTTATTTTGAAAACTGATAAGCATCTCTGCACAATCATATAGAAACTACTAATCTACTGCAGTGAAAAAGTCCTGGTGCTGCACACAAGTTGTGGTTACTTCAATAGAAGTTTCACCACAGCAGTCTTAAAGCTGGTGGGGCCAGTGCCAGTCATAAATTAACAATACACAGCATTGTATGTCCCAGAGATCTTTAAAAAGTTTAACTGGTCAAGGTTGAGGAGGCAGGTAGTTGCTTTAGAAGCAAACACCATAAAAGCATTACAATGTTTCTTTGTGTGGCATAATACCAGTAAAAACTAAATATTCTTTCCAGCACATAATCCCTTTAAAGGGTGACATTTTGAATGTGGAATGGGGTGCTAATGTGGTGACAGAAAAACATTGAAAACTACCAGTCTCACAAATTCTTTTACAACGATTCTCTCAGCATTCAGATGAGTTTAACAGCAATGCTCCGGACTTTTCAGTGACCTTTTTGCACAATCACACCCACCCTGCTGCCCAGAAACTCTCCTGCTGTGGTGCATTGTGTTCTTTTCAGTGGTTTCTTTGACATTAAATTTTATTTTCTTCATAATTTATCTTTTGTCAGACCACAGACTTGCTTGCTCAAGATTGTTGTATTTGGCTGTGGCCAGCAGATGTCACTACAAAACAAATAAATTGTAATGCTATCTTTCAGTGTGAAGTGAGAGAATAACACAAATGAGCAGCGGTGCAGATTTATATTTTTCAGTAGGATGTGCATGTATGTCACATTGTAATGCTGCACACAGAATCTGATATGGCATGCAGCGCCAAGCTGACCATTATTAAAGAGTGTTAAACCCTTTAAGATTAATTGAATGATGTTCCAAGAACAATTCATCATTATTTTTTTGGAAACAGCCTTGACGGAGCAGATGACTGGCTTTTACCTGCTCTGTTCAACTTTTTAAACTCATAGGATTATTGGTTTTCCAAAAGCATGTGCAGTATGTTTTACTCAGTGGAAATGCAGGAGTAGAGATTTGGTGGATTTGCACGCTGTTATAAATCTTGTCAGAAGAATTTTGTAGTACAACCCCAATTCCAAAAAAATTGGGACGTTGTCCAAAACATAAATAAAACAAAATTAAAACATTTGCTAATTCTTCTTGATGTATATTCAATTGAAAGCTGTGCAAAGACAATATGTCTCATGTTCAAACTGTTGTTTTTTAAAATATACACTGCGAATTGTGAATCTGATGCTTTCTGTTTTTGTTTGTGCAGCGTCCCAACTTCTTTGGTATCTGGGTTGTAAATACTTGGTTGGTCAGGCTGGTTTGACACTATGGTAACTCAGTGGTCTCATATTATATCATTATCATATTTTCACTCTCACTTCAGTTAAACATCTGATTTATGTTTCACAATTAACATTTACACAGAAAACATTTGGTAGTTGTGTGTTTACAATCTGTTTTGATAGTGATAATCATTCCAAGATAGGGTGGAGTGAACTAACAGCCCCCAGCTTCACGCAGTGTTTGTCTATTAGGTCTTGAACCATTTTCCTGCTCCTTCCACTGCCAATATAACACTGTACATTCATTATGCTTATGAGGACCAAGAGAAATAAATGACATGAGAACAGATTGATAACAAATCTGTGGCATAACTTAAAAGCTACTTGCACTGTCAGCTTAGTCTGCCAGTACCAGTTCTGCTTTATGTCAGTCTCCCCGTACAATCAGAGTGTTTAAAGACCTCAAAGAGAGCAATGCTGGGACGTCTAAACTAAAGCAGCACAATTAGATTATTACTGAGCTGATTTATACGCCCAGAAAGCAAAATAGAGTTGCCCCAGCCTAAAAGCCCTTATTTTTCCACATAGGAAACAAAATTCATCCTCCCTTGTATAAAAAAGTAAGTTTATCTGAAACTGTCTGACGGGTGTACAAATTCTCCGTGACAGCAGTCAGTCCCAGTTCAAGTGCAGTTCATTTGAGTCCAGGAAGTCAGAGGAGAAGACGCCCACTGGCGCTGACATGTCCAAAGGGTTGACCCCCTCTGCTGGCACAGACAGGGTAAGGTCCAGCCAATCCATGTTGTCCATGTTAGAGCTGTGCAAGTTCAAAGCAGACGGCGATGTGTTTTCATTAAAGTCCACATCCATGCTAACCACGGGCGAGTGCAGCTCCTCCATCAGCTTCAGTGTTTGTGGCTCGGTGTGAGCGCCCAGCGTGCCGTCCAGGAGAGTTTCCAGCTGGGGGTCAGAGGTCAGGGCCGCCAAGCTGGCCGACGGGTTGAGCTGTGCTGCAGGCAGCTGGGCCACTTGGACCACGGGTGGAGGGCGGGATAAAACTGTGTTGATGGGAAGGGTGGTCACGCTGGCTGTCACAGGGAGAGGCTTGTCTAGGCTGGGAGGATCCTGCCTGATGAAGGGTGAGATTTCTAAAATAACAAATAAGAAAGTCCACTGTAAGAATCCAATAACCTTAACACCGTATTTTACCAGTGGCCCTAAAAAATAATATTTCTCACCACCACTTTCGATTAACACATCAAACAAGTCATCCATCTGCTGGCTAGCTGCAGTGGGACCCTGAAAGAAGTAACAACCAGTAAATGTTAGAGTGGATATAGCAACAATTTACAATAATACATTGCAGTAAACAGTGAATTTATTTGTCACCTGAACAGCTGTTAGAAGGCTGCGTGTCTGTTTAACTGCATCCTCATAGCGGGGCGGGTCTTTACACTTTGACACATGGTTTGGCAAGATCAAAGCTGGCTGATTGGTACAAAGAGGCTGTTTAACAGGAAAACAGTGGCTTACACTAACTGAATAACAGGATGCATCTGATATAAAACATCATTCAAATGAAGTTGGCACTGTTCAAATAAGCAAATAAATCAGAGTAGGACTGGGTGATACGATAATATATTGCCAGTACCAGTATACAGTACACAAAAATAAGCTTTACCATGTAGTTATTTCATAAAGAATTATTTATTTATTTAATTACCAGACAACATGTATTATTGTAGTATATCAAGATATGAAATTACCTATATGGGGATAGAACATTTTGGTCCTAAACCAGGACTTTTTCACAAAAGAAGTCACAGAGTGCTTTAGAGAGAAAAGGGAAAGACAAAGAGAAAGTTGGAAGCACTAAAGGATCATCTTATACCTTATTTGTAGGATCTTTAGCACCAGCTTGGCTAGAGGAGGCTCCCACAGGGCAGCCACTCGCTGGGAATGTGTTGAGTAAGCTTTGTGCTGTACTATCCATCGTCCAAGGCTGCAGAGAAATTTAGACAGGTCAGCATGAAGGCATACAATAACAATTGCACTGATGCCATCAATGAAAAGTAGTGCATCACAACACAAATTCTCTTCATGGAATCTAAATTAAGCCTGCTCTGCTCTCCCTGATTTTTAAGCAATGCTACTTTCATTTTTGGCACCTTTCATGCCATTGCTGACAGCAGTGTTTGCAGTGCTGTGCAGCGTAGCTCATGAGTGTTCTCCTCAGTTAGTATTGAGCTGTGGTTTCTGTTGCTAATTCTGGCTGATCGTTTGGCTCAGAGCAGAGAGACGACAGAGGGCAGTCAGGGCACTACTGTCAGCCTTCACTCAGCGCCTGCTCCAGTAACCCAAGTTTCCATAAGCCTTCTTTTGATGTGAACTGAGAAGGATTTCACCATCCAGCTGAGGCCTGTTATTACTGTGGCAACAAAAAAGATACATTACGCATGATAGAACTAAAAAGAAAAAAACTATGATGTGCTTTCAAAAAACAGAGCACCAGATCTATGTTGTGCAACCTAACCTGAATTTACTGCATAGAAAACATATGATACATGATTTCAGGTGCACACACACACACATATGGATGATCATACACAACTCAAGGTTGCACATTTTAAAGGAATCCAAAACTAGCAGCAAATCACAGCTGACAGTGATGACTAATAAAGAGATGGGCCGAGGCAGGCTGTGCAAGCATTAGTGTGTTTTCTTACCTTTGTCAGAGTCTGAGTGCTGCATTGCTGCTGTAATGCTGCTGAGGCCTCTATTTTCTGTGGCACCTGTCCAGAGGTCTGGATGAGGCCTGGCGCTGCACCGCTAACAGTAGTGTGTAATTTAATGCTGTTGGCTGGGAGCTTGATAGTGACTGCTGAGGCAGGACGGGATGCAGGCATGAGGATCTGAGCTCCAGTCTGGACTGGCTGCAAGGTTTCTGGCTGCTTAGTAGTCTGGTGGCAGATGACGAACTGATTTTGAGGAGCTAAGTGGTTCTGATCTGCCACCTCCTCTTGTTTGACCAGCACTGGCAGACCAGGAGAACCACAAGAAGCTGAGCAGTTCGACATGGTCCTGTTTTCCTCTTTGATTTGGATGGGAGCAAGAGGGCTGAGCTGAGGTGGGGAATCTCCTTGCTGACTCCTTTTCTCCACCTCCAGCTGCATCTTCAGCTCCTCCACCAGCCTCTGCTCCTGCTCCAGCTTCCTCATCAGCTCCTTAATCTGACGCTCCTTTTCGTGGAGACGTTTGTCCTTGTCAGAGTCCTTCTCAAAGGACCTTGTCTCTGTGGGACACTCCTCCTGAGGAGCTCTCGGTGGGGAGTTGACACAGGGAGCAGCGTGAGAGGGAGACAAAGTATCTGAAAGCTTGGTCGGACTGTCTGCCATACTACTGTCCTCTATGCCCAGACTGGACACCTTGGAGGCGATAGGCGACACAGGCGGGGTTAACTTTCTGTTTTCACACTGTGAAGCTGCTATTGTCTCAACAGCAGCAGTCTGGTTGTTTGAGTTCTCCTGATACAACTTAAGCCTCTCTATCAGATCTGTCTTAGTCCCAGAAACAGGCAAAGATCTGAGTTTTAGTTCCAATTTCAGCTCAGCAACCTGCAAAGACAAGAGATTATTATGAAATAATATACCTCTCATAATATAGTTTGGTTTTTTTAAATTGCAACATCCTTATGGTACATTAGTCAGACTATGTGCAGACAGCAACGTGTCACCTTCATCTCATCCAGATTAGCCGGTAAATGATCCGGCTTGCGGTTCTTCTGAGTGTGCCGCTGCTGCACAGGGGTAGACACAGCGTTTCCACTCAGAACAGCACTGGAACAGCTGGTTTGTACCTCAGTTGTTGGTCTGCTTAATAAGACGGGAAGAAAAAAGGGAGTACAGATGAGAGAAGCAATCTAAACTGTTATCCATTTTTCACAATCAACAGCTTCTGTGTAGGAAGCAGTGGGCAGGAAATGTAAAGTATTTCAGACAAACAGCAGCTGTGGTTAAAAAGTTATTACTTTCTTTAAAACTAGATGTGAACTTTTGATCCATTTTGTTGAAACCCAATATTTAATAATGCTGAAAAGATGCAAAAGTTGCTGCTGTAGATTAAGTAATGAACTCAACCTAGTTATCAGCCTATACACGTAAAGGCAAACATTTTTTGGGTGCTCCAAATCATTTCTATGGTTGTGTAGAAAGAATGTTTGTGTTGCTAAATGGAGCCATACTTGTGTGTGGAAGGCAGGACGGCCTGGTAGCTGTACTGCTGCTGCTGCTGCTGCTGGTTTAAGATCTGAAGCTGCAGGAACTGCTGCTGCTGGTGCAGGAGACGGACGTAAGCTGAATCCATCAGAACTTCAGTGAGCTCCTGCTTTTGGTCCGGGGGGATGTACTGATGGTACTTTAACTTTTTCACCCGTGGTTTGGGCTCTTTGCTCTTTTTACTGCGGCTTTTATCGCTGGGTAGCTTGGGCAGGCTTTGCTGCAGAACACAACACAGAACAGGGGTATGTAAAAACTGAGGGGACCATCTGGAGCATATTTGATCCTTATGACTCATCTGAGTCCAGTTTATCAGGGCACAGTTAGCATTGCCAGTACCAACACTACAAGACTTGGAACTGATACTGGACTTTTATAGCTTGAAGCATTGAGGTAGAACATTGTTCTGACACCCGATGAGAACTGCAGGATGAGGAAGTGGGTTGTGGAAATGTGACCTTTATTGTTTTACCACCTGTAGTTACAGGATACACATGAAAACGGTTTGGCATAAGAGCAGCAGGTTCTAGCTATGAAACCAGAAACTCAAGCTGGGTTAAGCAAGCACACACCCTCCAATTTGTCAAACTCCTTCTCCTATTGTATTTAAAGGGAGGGAGAGTTCATCCTATGCTCATAGGATAACTGGATTATGATAAATGCAAGAGTTATTGCTTTACTCCCATCCTTTGATTTTTGGCTAACATTTTACACGGCCTGAATGAAGAAGGCCAGCCTGTCATTTGACCCTAATTGAAGACAAACTGTGGCTGGCACAGATTTCAGCCCAAGGATTTGTGAAATGACTTTAAACCCTGTTGTTCTTTGAACTGCATTTAACTTGGCTGAACACTGACTTTTAGTTCACCCTTAAACTGATACGACTTTCAGTATGACAAAACACAGACTGTGTCTAAAGACATCGCATATCTCGAAACATTTCCAAAGGAAACAAAAAACTAAATAAAACAAAAACACAGTCAATAAATCACAGAGACAGACGGCTCAGAACCAGAGGTCAGTTTCGCTGGTT
The DNA here is from genome assembly GCF_030273125.1 of Centropristis striata. Taxonomy (NCBI): domain Eukaryota; kingdom Metazoa; phylum Chordata; class Actinopteri; order Perciformes; family Serranidae; genus Centropristis; species Centropristis striata. Next base: position 26,728,507 of record NC_081529.1, on the reverse strand, counting down.
GTAAACATTACAAGACTGTAAGTGAATACACTGCTTAAATGAGCTCATCTTTTGAAATAAAACCACACACTCCTTACATTCAGTTCAAGGAGACTTTGATATGACTTTGGCCAAACTTGGTGCCGCAAAAAACCCCAGCTGAAGCTCACCTTCACCAGAAGTGGCCCTGGTGTGATACTGGGGACAACAGTGGTGATTGGCTGAGGTGAAGATGATTGTTGATTGCTTTGTTGCTCGCTGGTGGAGACAAGGCTGATTGCATCTGATGTGGGCTGTGAGTTTGGTGGTGGGGAGTGCTAAAAAAAGAGACAGAGAGAACAACAACATGATCCACTCAGTTAGAACAGTGAAGCCTCTACGCCTATTATATTATAACAGAAAACAAGTTAATAAACACAAAAATAAGCACCTGAACTGGAATAATATAACCAAAAACAAGTTGATGAACACATAAAAGAATGAGCACAAAATATCTATATGAATGAATGATAGTGTGTGCATACAATAAACACAGTAAGAATATAATTATTCTCATAAGTAAACATTTTCAATATATAATTAAATTTAGTTTCTTGATCTCTGCTAGATAAGATAACTCTTCAAGAAAGATAGTTCATCTGTGGACATTGACAGTTATGTTTGATAAGTTGTAATGGTACAAGTTAGGGATGCACTGATATAAACATTTAAAAATAAGAAATGTTGGCGATATTCAAAGCCGATTCCAATTATGTTCCTGTTTTTTGTTTTCTTTTTGTTGTTATTTATAACCCTGTTTGTACCAGGGAAACAAAGAAATCTGCATTATTTAAAAAAACGTGAACTTTTTTAAACTGTTTTGTCCGAGTTTGAGGACAAATAACCACCCCTACAATTAACCAGCGCAAAATGAATGCATCAGCCACTTATTTCACCAATTGTCAACAAGGTGAATACTGGCTGATACCAAAATTTGGCCGATATATCGGTGAATTCTTTGTTAAAGGTATCAGTCTACCTGTACAGGAGAGTTAGAGGAAGTACAAGTGGCCTCATTCCCGCCAGAATCCCTTGGAGAGGCGGAGGTGGAACAGGGAGATTTGTGGCTAGCCGGCTGGTGTGGTGATAAGGCTTCATTGCTGTCCTCATCAAAGTTGTAAACATCTGATGGCTGAGATAAGTTTGCCTCAGAACCTGTTGGTTCGAAACAAACATAAGCAAGTATAGCTTATTTTACAAGGATAAATAAAAAGAAACTGTGTGAAACATTTGTCAAAACTGAATTTAAACATAAATATACTATCTGTGCACAAATGGAAAATTAACATTACATTTTACAGTGTCCCAACTTTGTTTGAAATAGGGGTTGTCAGTGATTCAGAATGAAAAAGAGATTAAAAAATTACTGATCATGTCAATCCATCAAACAGTTAGTGGGCTTCATTGGACGAGTTCAATAAATATGTGCACAAAATTCAGTTCCTGAGATATTGTACTTCAGACTGAAGTCTCAAACAATGGTGTAATAACATCAATAATGTCTAAAACATGGCCTCAATATGTTGTCTCTGCCTGTCAATGTAACTGTTTAACTGTTGGTGGTGAACATGGCACCAAAGTGGGGTTAAACAAAAATGTTGAGTGGCTTTTCTGACAGTGAGGATATAGCAGCATTGTATAAGGATGTACCACTGATGTCTTCTTTGACACCAGAGTCAACGGGCAGGATTTTCTTCTCCACCAGCTCCATGGGTCCAGGCCTCTGGGCGATCTTCTCGTTGAGATCGTCAGTCAGTCTGGCCCTCTTCAGTCTCATCTGTGTGGCCTGCAGGGAGGGTTCAGCTTGCGTCTCTGATAAATACACATATGAGTATTAGCTGTAATACAACCAGCACCAGTTAGGGTAACTCACTCACAAAGACATTTATCTGCTTCTCACTTTGTAAAACAAATTTAAACAGGCAATAAGTGCTAAAGGATGAATGAGCACCTTATTCATCTCTTTTATCTCAGCGCCATTACCCAGTAAGAACACACAAGAGGAAGATTACCTTGCAGGATGTGCATACGGACCAGCTCGGAGCGCTGAGGTCTGCTGCAGAGTTTGTGCTTTAAGAAGCTCCCAGTCTGTTAAAAAAAAAATGAATTCAATTAAATGTGTTTTGGAGGCATGATCTAGATTTAGATGAATAATATGATGACATTAGTCTTACTCTGGCTCTCTCCAGGCTGCGAATCTGCTCATGAAAAGCAGCAGGTGTTTTCAGAGCTGTGAAAAGGTCAATCAACAGAATCCATTACTTTTCTCAGTGAATATAATACATTTCCACACAGAGGCAAATTATTTATTCCACTTACTAAATGAATAGTTATTGAAGTGGGGTTGTTTGGGGTACTTATCCATGCTTAGTGTTTTACCTATTAGTTCACAGCTGGCATGCTCCAAGTTTAGAGAAGCAGACAGGAGTATTGATAGGGAAGCTAAGCCATGTACTGCAAGGTAAAATTACTGTTTTTGTCAAAGGAGTCTGGTGGTTTGGATGAGAGCATAAAACAACTTTAGTTCCCCCCACATAAACCTAAACAGGGCTGCCATTCGGTAAGATAAAATGGTGAAAACATTCTAAATATAGCGTACACATAAACTGATATAACTGTTATTTTAGGTGGGCCTTTTTTTAGGGGCCTAAAATGTTTTTTTTGCTGTGTGGCCATCCACAGCAGTTCATTGCTTAGCTTCAGCGCTCCTTTCTTTGCTCATTCCTGCTTCTTCAAAGTGGGGGTGTGTTGACCCCACTCCAAAAAACCTGAACTATCTCTTAACCCATTGAAGCCTGGAAAGCGGATACGTCGTTTTGTAGTATTTGTATAAGCTCTCAAATACTATTTGAATTTCATTTCTATCTGCTACAGAGGCTGAAAAATCTATTATTTAGTAGAAGCATTGACTCTTCTGTTGAATTTCCAGAAAAACTTCAGGTTTTAGGGGCTGATTTTAAATCGGCCAGAGGTTTTACAGGAAGTTTTAGGCGTCAATGGATTAAAGGTCTCCTTCTTACTATTTTCTAAGGTCATTTCCTTTTGGGAAGAGTGCTCTCCAAAAGAAAAGAAAGTATGAATAAACCACATGAGATGGCGTTTTACAATGGTTCCACTGTATACACTCTTTGTAATTGATTGAGACTAATAGGCTACATCCCTATAGAGAATAAACACTGCTAGATTGAAGTATAATTTACTTAATTATAGTGTCAGAGTTTAAAGAAGCAAATAGTTCCACATAAACATAAAAGTTGAACCAATAATGCATGTAGTGGACAAAGTACATCAGGAATAAAAGTTATTGTAAAAAAATGTCTTCTTGGCATCATTTAGGTCAAAATATACACAAATCAATATAAACTGTATATAAGCAGTGTGCTTAATTTTAGCATTTTGTAAGTGCTTCCCCCAGCATGTGACAACAAACACTTTCCACACTAACTTAAGTGCAGTGTAATCCATCTTTTATATCATTATTTTCCTGTTTTTGTCTTTGTCGTTCTGCATGAGTGTGATATTAATAAGCAGAAGCTCAAGGGAGTCAGACAGGAAGCACCAGCTTTACTGACTCAAGCAGAGAGATTGTTGCAGAGTTACTCTTTGATCTCGCGGCATAAACTCACTGAGTAGTCACCTCGGCTATGACGAGTGCTGTTTGGTTTAGGGACACGCTGGCCGAGGGGGGCGCTCTGAGGAGTGTGTCAGAGGAGCAAAGCAAAACATTCCTGCTCGTCACCTAAACCTCACTGCATACCTACCATAAGCCTATAAGTGAGGGAGCAGCAGAGTGCTTTAGTGGAGAATGGCCTGGGAGGTTTGTGTGCAGGCCACGCTTGGCCAGGCCACTGACCTCCACTGAAGGCTCAGTCGCTGACTCATGTGGCTGCGTGGAGCCAGAGACGGGCTGAAAGCCCGACTGCAGGAGGCTTCTCAATAGAGAACAGGACAAAGAGCTTTGTCCTTTTGTCTATCAGCACGATTCTGTCACATATTCAGCTCATCTTTTCTTAGGTGTAGCACGGGGAATGAGTCCGCTCCACTTTTGTCACATCAAAGAATGGACAGTATAAAGTAGTTCTTTCTCTTATGGCACCAGTGTGCTGACGTATCTGTGTTAAATATTTGAGGCATTTTCAACATCGGCTATGTTTACATGAGTACAATTACTTGACTATTAGCAACTGTCTGAGTGGGAAAATACACTTCACACTGTCTTGAATAAAGCGACTGATTTATGTGCCAATAAACACACCATGCTATTAAGCCATTTACACACTTCTTTTCATAAAACTTCCCCTAATATTGCTGTTTGATGGCCAAAAGATTGTAATCTTTTTAACTTTTGATGGACCAGCATGAGCTTCAGTATCATCAACTAAAAGAAATACTTAACCCCTGAAGAGATCATTTGTATATGACTTACTGCCTGTGTTATCTTGGATTCTTGTAGAAGACTGTTTTTATAATGCTACTCATGAGAGCACAAATACTCATGCTTTGGAAGTACTCAGCATACGACTGGATAAATGAGACTTGGATTATACTGTAAAAGTTCTTATACAGATGTTTTAATATACTTTTGCTGTTGTTGAATGTGGCCTCTATTTACTTATATTCACCAAGAAATTGTCTTCCTTTTTGGATTCTGCGTCACTGTTGAGGCATGTGAGAAAAACAAAGATTTCCTCAAGAATTTAAGGTAACATGGTGAGTAATTGATATCAATTATCTTATTATTTTAAATACAAGTAAAGCAAAAGTACTGTGCATGTTGCTGTGAATACACTTAAAAGTAGAAGTTTGGTTGATGGTTGAAGGTGGTTGAGTTATAAAAGTTATATTTTAATCTAAAATGCTAGGCATGTGAGAGCAAAAATAACATAATAATAAAAGAAGAGAATTTTACTGTATGAGTTCTGACGAAAAAACCAAAAGGAGAGCATGCATTATGCATATTTTAAAGTGTTTTCACCGGTTAGTTTATTTATTGATTTTGAATTCTTAAATTAGTTTATAAGGCACTACCCATCTGTGCACCAAACTAACTCTTAAAAAAAGCTTTTGGTTTATGAACCAGGAAGGCCTCTCTGACCCGCTGGTTTTTCTCTTTTAGTTGTTCCACAAAGTAGAACAAAAAATATTTGTCAAAGCTGCTTTCAGCCATGACTCCAAACCACTGCAACAGCCTTCCAGAGGAGCTGAAAATATTTATATTTTCAAACATAAACTAAAAACCCATCTATTGAGTGTGGTTTTATGAAGTATTTTATACTTGTGTGATATTATTATTTATACTTAACATCCGTTATCATCTTGTTGATCCTTATATACTTTTTTGTTCTATTTTTTTTTTTTTTTTTTAACATTTTACTATTTTTAACATCCTAAGTTTTCACTTGTGAAGAACTTTGAAATGCATTTTGATGCATTTCAAAGTTGTTGATTGAGGAAAGTTAAAGGAGAGAACAGGACATATTGGTTACTTAAATTCTATAGGTGCTAATCAATTAAAAAGGATTTTTTTCAATACACAACTCTTGTTTGTGTGCGATGTGAATACTCACGTGGCATGATGCCTTGCTCCACAAGCTGCTCCCGAGATCTCCTCTGCTGCAGACAGAGCTGGAGGACTGTGAGAGTGCAGAGACACAGAGGTCAGAGTTGAACTCTTAAAATTCAGAGCCAAGTCCGCTGAGTCAACTAACAACCATCTCTGGCTTTAACTGTGAAAACTGCCAGACTTCAAATAAAACAAAGTACTTATTATTTCTCAATCAATACGCTTCCCCAAAGGCCAAACAGTAAACCTTGTTCACCACCACAGACATCCTATTCACTTCCTTTATGGTTTTTACTAGGGTTGTTAAGAGGACCACAAGTTTTATAACAGTTAGATTCAAACAGGGCAATGTGATTGGCTAAGAGCCTTTCCAATATCTCTGTGTTGGATGCAAATACCTAGAGGAGTCAAACAAAGTAACTACAGTAAAAACAAGATAAAAGAGGGATACATGTCAGGGCTGCAGTCACAGAACTGGAGATGGTCAGCAAAGTGAGTTATGTGTCGTTAATAAATTGTTTTTAAAATGTAATCTTACTGTGGGTGGATAAGCAGTGATCAGTTTTGTTATTGTGGTACATCAAAGACATGATTATCTTCTAGCAGAAATTGTTGAGACTTGCATTTAGGCCCCACATACAGAACTTGGATGGTTCTTGGTGTTATTTTCCCGTCAATATAAACTGTAGTAAGATCCCAGTTTAAACATTTATAAACAAGTGAGCGTGGACATGTTGTTTCAGTAGAATAACATTGCTCCGTGCAGGAAAAAAAAGAAAAAAGAGGAAGGTAACGGGTGACGGTGACGAATGTGGCGGCAGTGTGAGGTACATGAGACCCTTATCGTCACCACTATTGCAAAGTCGGCTTTGCTGGAGCTACTCAGAGGCTCAGGGGAAACAGCTACTCCAACTCACACACAAACTCACACTCACACAGACCTGCTCAACTCTCCTGGGAAAGGCGCTGCGTCTGAACAAGCCTCTGTGACTCACTCTAGCAAAAATAAACTGGGCAGCTGTGAGAACAAGGCCTGGGAACCATGAAATTTAGGGGTAGTTAAGGGGGTGGGGTCTTCCACTTGTATGCAGAGCTGAGGGGACTCTTCCACTGGTGGGCAAGGGAACACAGAGTGACAAGTGCTAAGGCAAAGGGTGGGAGGCCGAGTCTACTCTCACAGCAGCCCATCAACTCTGGGGCAGAGAACACAGTGTGCCGGCCCCGCCTGCTGTGTTTCCTATTACAAACCCAGGCCAGGGGGGTTAGGGTCTGCCTGAGACAGATCATACCAAGAGATTGTTAAAAATTGCCATCGTTTGTCTCAATATTCACTGTGACTTGAAATAAACGCCACAGGCTGGAACATTTATGAGTGCATATTGCTGCATATCAATAACATCAAAAGCTGCCTTCCAGCGCCACAGGAGAATGAAGAGTTTAATCTGAGCATCAGTGTGGTGGTACACCTCATGCCTGGGGTCCTCCTCACTTTGTGTCATCCTGTGTTCGACTTGAACCCTGGCTAACCTCTCCATGATGCAAACTGGCTCCGCTCTCCTGCTCACCAGCAGAGCATAAACAGAAACACAGAGGGAGAGAGAGAGAGAGAGAGAGAGAGAGAGAGAGAGCAAGAGAGAGCGAGAGAGAGAGAGAGAGAGACAGAGACAGAGACAGAGAGAGAGAGAGAGAGAGAGAGAGAGAGAGAGAGAGAGAGAGAGAGAGAGAGAGAGAGAGAGAGAGAGAGAGAGAGAGTTCTACTGAAATCCCTGTCTACTGATGTAATCTCTAATCTCAGACCCATGTTGTTCTCAGCAAATCATCCCTGGAGGTCTCCCATCAGAACTTTTATTTTATTTGACTTTTCTCCTCTCTCGCTCTCTCTCTTTTTTCTTTTTTTCTTTTAGAAACAGTACAAATAAAAAAATGCATTCAGTGCAGCTTCAGATATTCTTTGCCCAGACAAAGCTGAATTTAGATTAGAAACGGTCTGACACTGGGTTATGTTGACTTTACTGTTATAAATACCAAAGACACTAAACAGAATCCCATTTTAGCAAAGACTGAAACATCTATAACCAGAGATAGACTAAACCATGTATATACAGATTACACATGTTTATCAAAAAAAGCCATTTGTGTATGCAATGGCAGATTCAGATGCATTTTCCAAGGAAACCTTTACAACTTCTACTCAACTGGGGCTTACAAAGTTGATAGTTTTTCTTGTATTCTAAGAAATCAGGCACAAGGAATTGTGTACAACCAGCTGGTATTTCTTAAATTAACCTTTAGCAGTACATATTTTATCCTAAATCAGTTCAACAAAGAAGAACTCTATCAGCATGAATTAGGTGATTATTATATAAAGACTCAGAACGTGTGAAAGGTAAATGCAGCTGTTGGACAGCTGGATTAGAACTATTTCTCACTTGAAAATGAATGCCTGTATAAAATGCTGATAGTCAATGGCGGTCTCAATTGTAACCACATGCCAGTGATGTATTTTTTTTTTCCCAGACTCAGAGTGATGAGAAAACACATTAGTTTCCTTCCCCATGAGTGGGCGTGTCCTCCGTGGCTGTGTTTTCAAGCTTATATTTAGTCAGGCCATGAATATTTATCATTGACATGGAATACACGTTAAACCTGAAAATGTTGCATAATGGCCCTGACTGACAGGAATTTACATTTTGCTTACGTGTTGCATGCTATACAAACAGATTGTTATGATGCATCTTGCTGTAAAAATGCACCCTATGCACCTCTGAACCTGCAGAGTTGGGAAATTATTTCAACAGACAGCTATGTTGTGCTTTATTTGGAAAAACAAAAAAGGACATTGCTAAAGGCTCGGTGTAATTACATCAAATCACTTTGATGCTGATGAATGCACACAAGGAAGATTGAAAATATGCCAATAATGATCAGAATCTTGATCAGTAGCATATTTGATGCTGATTGTGTGTACTTACATTACAGGTGTGCATTTATGCTTATTTCATGTAAGACAAAACCATAACAGTGTTTCAGTGCCAGTATAAACGTAAGCAAGATAAAGTGAATACTCTCTTCCTCAGATACTAAGACTGTTTTTCCAGAGAAACTTTGATTTATGATCCATCAGAGGACAATAGTCTCCCCTGTAAGAATGATGCTTGGCATGAGTCATTGTGATGAGCTTTACTGTTGCTCGGTCATTTCCTGATGGGGCTGTATCTACGTCACTACAGCCCCCCTGCCAGGGCTGCCGGCATCAGTAAACATTTACACAAGTAAAAAACTTGAGCTTACTTAATGCAGACGTAAAAATAATATCATGAAACACATGCGGGTTAGACGAGGAAAAGAAAAAGCACCTGATTTGAATTTACCCCTGCAGATGGACGGGGTCTCCACATCAAGGCAGGCCATGGAGGACAGTGGTTTGCTTGGCGGCCAGGTCTGGAGTCCCATGGAGTGATGAGGCCAGTGGAGAACGAGGGAGTCAGGGAGAGAATAGACCCAGCTCTGAGCGAACGACAGCTGGCTCTCAGAGCTGCATACAGTCCCTCCTCTCTGGCTCTGTGCTGGCCTCAGCGGAGAAAGTGTGTGTGTGAGAGAGAGAGAGTGTGTGTGAGTGCTCAGTCAATGTCAGGAGGAGGGAACACAGCGCTGCTCATGTTAACCCTCACTGGGTCATTTCGCTCTACTCACAGAGGGCTCATCATACTACAGCACAAAACTTCGGGGGAACTTTTGATATTGCTTTCTTTTCTTTTATAATCAGCAAGGGAGCATTTTTTTTATGTGTCACTAGTACATAGCTGATCAAAACAAGCTGTTGGGAATTTATAATGGGCACATCTCCATGAGAAACAGCATGAGTCTTCTTTTTTCTCTAGAAATTTTTGTAGCATTAAATAACAATGACAAGAAAAAACACAGTTCCTTGAGTTCCCTCAGGGGACAGAAAAGCTAATCTTTAGAAATTCTTTGACCATTAGTGAGATGTGTTTTTACATGGATGGTGATTATTGTTTTCGTTGTTTTATTCCATTTTAATTGATTATAGCAACCACTGTCAATTTCTTTTGGATGTTGTATCTTGTATGTTATGTTACACATAACAAACACGAACAAAAAGTAACATTTGCATTTTGGCACATAAAACAGGAAACTTAACAAACTACTTGGCCCATAAAAATGAGGGGTTCACGATTCTTCAAATTCATAATATGATTTACTTTTTATTTTAAGGTCACAATTTAATCATTCATTCATTCATTATCATTTACACACCAGTGACTTAAGTGAAGCTTGAAGATTTTCCTTTGTTCTTCCTTTTGATTTTCTGCTGGGGCAGCAGCGAGCTGTATAAAGATTCAAAGAGGGGAGCAAATGCAGTGGCTCATGCAGAATCATGCTTAGTAGTGGCTTACAATGGTGGTTAGATGCCTTCCATGACTACTGAACACACTAACAGGAAATGAGATAAAGGGGGAATTACACTAATTGTGGTAAGTTCCGTGTGTCTCAGTGGATCCGGGAAGGCTAGTTAAAAAAATATTTAAAACCAAAGAGCAGGCGTCTGATCCCACTGAAGATCTGATGTCAAGGTGAAGCTGCAGAGACACAGGATGATCTCAGTCCTGCGATTGTTCCTGTGATAAGACTGAGCCTGACAATGCACGCTGGGGAGGAGCGGAATGCTGCGTTCTGGATTATTAATCAAGAAATATGCATGCCAAACAGCATGGGACAGGGGGAATATGGAGTTGATAAAGTAAACGGGACGGGTACAGTCAGGCACAATTTGTTACGACAGCTCACCGCTGGGATTGAATAATGGTGAACAAGACTATAAAAAATACGGGAAAGTAGCTGGAGCATTTGGTGTGTGGAAAAAACATCTTTCCGCATGTCACACTGTCAGTAAATACACAGAATTCTTTTGAATTTCCATTTTGCAATTGTGCTGGCCACAGAAACAAAACAACAGATTTTATGAATGCCTCATACACCTGTTTTGTCCCAAAGTCAAAACCTCTCTCCTGCATCAAAGTCAGCTGTGGGCCTCAAAACTCTCAACCCAGTCTAGAACAATGTTGTTTCTCATCTTCAGTTACAATTTAAAAGTCTAATTTATCGTCCTAAACCGCACACTGTATTAATTCAAGGTGTTTTCCATTCACACAAAGTTAAAAAATAATTCTCTCGAGTGTATATTAAGATTGATTGGAATTTAACATCTTATTAGCACTTCAACGATGTTGCTGCGTTGACTTTTATAAATAGTCATTTAGCTTGATGATGATCACACTCACAGTATTGCATCCATCTGCTTCGCAGAAGCCAGCTGTTATTCATTCTCTTACAACTTCATGATTACTTGTTTAGAATAGAGTGAAAACATATGAGTTACCAGTTGCAGACGCTAAGCTGTGTTTGATTTATGATGCAGGTTTGTGTTTAAGAAATATAAAATACTACAGCTTCAGAACAAATCACCTCACTGTCAGAAATGTCCCAACAAGTATGGGAAGATTAAGGGTGCTTTCACACCTGTATCTCTGTTTATCCTGTCAGAACCAAGGAAAAAAAAGGATTCATGGACCAAAGCACAAAGCAGTGTGTATTTTATTATTACACTGCAGCATGTAACACTTCAGGTTCTATACCATTCCACAATGTGCTTTCACTTCATCAAAGTTAACTTGTTTTTGCCACTAATAGTGTCTTGTTCAGTGTTCAGTTGGGCTAAAAGACACTACGAAGGTGGCTGCTCATTGAAAAGCAGCTTATCAAGTTAGTTAGCTAGCACTAGCGTTAGCCGGTGCTGTAGCATCATTCCGGCTCCCAATCCGTTCTTTGACCGGTTGCAAAAAACTAATATGGCGATGGTCATGAAACAAGATGACAATGGCCAAAATGCCAAACTTGAGGCTTCAAAGCAGCAGTCTACAAACCAATGGGTGACGTCAGGATGGGAACACCCACTGTTATTATAAAGTCAATGATTCAACCCTTTTTCTTTAAGAGAACCAGCGTTTGTTTGTTTGGTGCATCGCAATATTTACCCACTGAGCACACTGCTGTTATTTTTAACTGGAATAAATAGTAGTTTATGGTAGTTATGAAATTATTCTGAAATCACACATCTACTATCATAAAATTCTGTGGTTGGTCCGTTTTGCTTTCACACCCAAAAGTGAACCGCACAGCTGAGGCCCTCCTTTTCAGGCGGTCTGGGTTGTTTACTCCACACCAGAGTTTGATTTTGCAGAGGGTTTGGTTTTATTCTGTCGTAAAAGGAGCCACTTATGACACACAACACTTTCACATCAGCCAGAACAAACCAAACTAAACAGACAAACACCAGAGTTCCCTGAAACCAACTAAATAGGTCAGATGTGGAAGAAAAACAGGGTAAAGCTTTTTGTCGTAGCCCACAAAACACAGTGTTGTTTCAGAGGTAAAGTACATATGAAATACTTACTGAGGGAAGAAGGAGAAAAATATGTGTTAAATATAGACAGAGAACAGGGGTATTAGGCTAATTAATGTGGTTTTGAGGTGGGGAGATTGTAAAGCTAAGCAAAGCTAAACAGTAAGCTCCAAATTGCTTTAAATTGTGTAATTGTGTTCGTCACCAATGACGAACAGAAGACTCCCATTTCCTAATTGCAGAAATGAAGGGCACAACTAATTTTGAAACTGGGAAACTTTTAGACATGCTTATTTCACTTTACCCACAGGCTCCCAACTACAGCTAAGCAGCACACTAATATTTCCTTTTTTTAAATGATGCCCCTAAAATGACACAACTGGTTATTCAGAATGTCAGGACTGTTTGTCCCACGTTGTACTGTTGAATGTATTATTACTCAAAAAATTGATCACAAAATCTTATTTCATAACTCACTTCTCCTGTGTACCAACATTCAGTATTTGTACCAGCAGACATCTGGAAAGCAACGTGGTCATTTCCTGGCAGTAATATAAAGCAGTGCTTAAAGAATTACGCAGAAGCACCACTTTTGTTTACCGGAGATGTGCTCATAAATGTCTTGGAAATAAGTCATTCAGCATGAAGGAGCTGTCTGCTTTGCCTAGCTGCATCTAAATTACTCCAAATGCGCGTCTTATCCAGACCTTCCCAATCATCTGATTGGGAATGAATCAGCTAAGACGGGGTGGCTCTAGAATTTACATAATGAACACAACTCAAATAACTAGTCACTCTGACAAGTTAAACAATGACTTAAAAACATCAACATCTTGAGAACTTTTGTTATCTGGTCAGCATTGCTACATGCCTATATACAGTATATAAGCCACATTACTCATGATTAATCATGATTATACGTCCTTTTTAACAGTGATTTGTTCTGGCTAGTTTCATGAGAAACACTCAGCGTTGTAATTAGTAAATATTTGTAAAAATGAATCGAAGATAAAATATTTCTGTGACGCATTCATACAAAATAACTTTGCTGTAAATACATAGCGAATCCATGTTCCCAAGGAAAGACTTTGATTTTGGTAACAACTTCAGCTGTGATTATGTGTTGGCTTCCAGGGGCAATTTCTAACATCATTCCACAAACAAATCACTTAGAAGAGTTTGTTTTCACAGAGTGGCCTTGCTCTTAAATGGTCAACAGTATGTGTTACCAAACTCTGATGTTTTGGTCGCTGTTTTAGTCCTGTTTAGGTCAGCTTACCGATCTTGCACTGCTTGAGGCAGCATCGGCTGCAGGGACAGATCCTCTAGTTGTGCAGGAGGAGTGAGATCCTGTTGGACATCAGTGAAACACGACTCCCAATCATCCAGAGGCTGTGATTCTGCAGGGGGGGCAGAAAAATCAATATTTATTTATGGTGCTCATATATTGTTTGTCTATCTATGCGTGTATGATGGGAAGTTAATTCAAAATAACTACAAAGATATGAACTGCCCAGATATAGTAGTGCATTGATAAACAAAGCCATCAGGTTCTCAAGTTACTATGAATTAACCCTTGTGTGGTGTTCGGGTCTGTGGGACCCGTTTTCATTTTTTATTAAAAGAAAAATGATACAATTAATTAATTTTTCAAACTGAGACTCACTGACTTTGGCTCATTTTCTGTGAAGAACATATATCAGAATACATATTTAATGACCACACACCATACACCCCCCCTACACATTTCTATTACATATAAGATGTCCGGGTCCACTGGACCCGGGGCTAATAGAAGTGTGGAAATTGATGTTCAGTCTGTCTTGACTGATATGTTTACTCTGTGTTCATGTGTTCAGCTTGTGTTGTGCATCATCTGTTCAGTATTTTAACATAAAAGTATTTGATTGTGAGGCATTAAAAGCCACAAAATGCAACGGATCCATCAGACCCACAAACACTGGCTGAGTAACAACAATATGAACATCACACAAGGGTTAACCATTAAAGATTTCAGTTTTTTTTACTTTTAACAATTGTCTTTTTTTCTATCAATATTTTCCCATTGCTCCACTGTATGTCCTGTATAAAGTTACTAGTTTGTTTTGTGCTCATATGAAAAAGTTAGGCGTAGTGACAGTGGGATGAGTTATTTTTGTGACACAGGGCCAAACATTGCACAATTTCACTCTGGGCCTCCCCCTCTAGATGAGAATCTCTGTAATTAGGAGCTGCACATTCCCGAAGGATGGACAACGGCATTCTCAACCATCCCGTTACCGCACTGTCATGATATTTCAATGAAGAACCAGCTGCATTACATACACGATGACTTTTTCAAATGATGAGAAGTTAAACTTACTCTGGTAGTAATTAAGCGAATGAATGGCTTGGCATTAAGGAGCCAAAACCTAAAACTGAGGAAGAGAGGCTGTGATGTCGGTGTACGATGCCGTGCTGTTGGCACTGTAGGGCAATTTGTAACATGAGCCTTAAATCTCAGCCGAGAATAATGCCAGCCTTCAATGTCTCATTCCTACTGCCTCTCAACATCAACTGTTATTCCAGGGCCTGAAAGGAATATTGACTGTTTGATTGCTGCATGGGTGTCTATATATTTAACTGAAGGTAAATAACTGCTGCTCTACATTAGGTCATGACAAATTAAATTAGTTATGTTCCACATTATCGAAATGAGCCAAATATATCTCAGTTACAATACTTTTCATTCTACTTTACATTTTATGTGGAAAAAAATACAGATACTTCTAGCCTGAAGGTATTAAAAACAAAGAACATAAAAAGAAAATGTAAAGAAGTACTGGTGGGCTCCGGCGATTGTATGTATTGTAGATGTGGTTACACTTTATATCCATATAGTTAAAGCTGATGTATTTTTCATGCAGTTCACTCATTCCTGCAAAATGATGAGATTTCGTGTGATTTTGCTAGAATAAATAGTGGCATTTTACATTTCTGCAATGCAAAGAACTTTGAAATTCAACATTTCTGAACCGCAGCAAATACAGTATCATTCCCCACTTGTGGCACATTGGGTCCAGTTTAAATCTTTGGTTAGTAATGACAATTCAAACAAAAACTACTTGGTTATGTTTAGGCAGCATAAGTACTTGTTTATGGTTAAGGGTTTATAAAAAAAAATCTTCATACAGAATTCATGGATGCAGTTAAAATAAATATTTGAAAAAAAACAAAAAACCCAGACTGGATGCAGTCACCTTGAGCATGGCGTATAATGCGACATATTTATATTCAGAAGTTAATTTACATGCTAACTTAAAATAACGTTGACTTTGCTTTCACACGGTTCCAGAATGGGACCTGAAAACTGGTCTGCTGGTCTCCTGGGTGAAAGTTCAGTGTTTGTTTGACCCATTCGACCACCCCCAGATCCTCATTCACAGGATTGTAATGCTATTAATATTCTAAGTCACCAGTCCTGTGAGTCTCATAAAGGATGCTACATGGTGCTGAAATCTACCATGTGTCTGTAGATTGCGAAAAACATAAAATTCTGACTTTTTCTCTCTGGTGACTGGGCTGAAAGAGCGTTTGATCATTGATCATGAAGGTTTAGCAATTGTCATCTCCCCTGGACAGACTAAGGGAATTAGTGGAGTGGAAACTATCAGAAACTAAATGTTAGTGACTTTGGAAAGGTTGAGTCAACAGGATACAACTCTCTGACATTCTTTAACTGTGTTGTATTTTGCTGTTAAAACGCTTCAATTTCTGGATTCTGTACTTAACACCTGTGATTGCACTGACAGCTTGATGAGTGGCCCTTAAAAAACTAAATGTAAAACACCTTCACTCCATCAAAATCCTTTTTTTCCCTTCAGTTTTTAATGACACAAAGTGTGTTCCTTTTATGTTGAAGCTTATTTAATTTCAACTTCTATAAAGCCTCTTTGACCCCCTATTTTACAGCAGTATTGAGGATTGCAATGTTGTAACTTCACACCCTGTGTTTTCAACCACCTATATTTGTGACTTATGTCATGATGATAGAAGTGATTGTTGCACGGTTTTTCCTTTGTGCAGTAACGGTTAAAAAGGACAGCGAATAACACAAACAAAAGCCCATTATATTTTTGTCACTCCACAATGTTTCCTGCAGTTATTTTTTACGAGTGTTGTCAAATAGTTTGTGCTGTCATACTGTTGAGAAAGTGCACTCCAACCTCATCACTGTGATCCCGACAATCTCATTAGACTCTTGACCCACGGTGCTGCCAAAGTATTCTTCAGAGCCAAAATCCACACTTTCTTTTTCCCAGATAAAGTTTCTTTGAACATCAAAGCACTCATTACCATCAAGTCCCATGTGTTGGGCTTCAAACTAACGCACATACTAAGATTTACAAAATCATGCTCAGCTTATTTTTACTCACGGTACGGCACAGTGTCGAGGTCAAACACAATTTTGTGACAAACACTGAGTTTAACCTCCATCACATAACTACACTAAAGGTCAAAAGCACTCCTTGAAGGAGTGTAAGCCAATTTCAAACCACCACTTAAAGGCTTTGGGAGTAACCCTGTTCTTTTCTGATGGTGCCTGCTGATGGGCACACAGTAATCAAGTTCAGGTGCACTGTGATGAGGGAGTCATCTATACAGCCCCCTTCAGCTCACATAGGTATTTCCTATAAAACCCAGACTGCGTCAAATTCTTTGGGGATTTTCACTGGGGTGGTTCCAGAAAGAATCCCAGGGAAGGTCTGGATAAGACGCACATTTGGAGTAATTTAGGTGCAGGTATGCAAAGCAGACAGCTCCTTCCATAACACACAGCTCATTTCTGGCCCACTCAGAGCCAAGACGTCAGAATGAATAAGAGTGCAAGCACATTGTTGAGCATGTGCTGCTACACCAAAGACAGATGTTCAGTTTAATCAAACTATGAATCTGTTAATCAAAGTAGTTCTCAAAGTATCAGGTGTTGGGCGGTATATGACTGATTGCAGGGTTATAAAACACTGACATTTCAAGTTATTTATCATGGTCAGGAAAAAGTCTGGGCGGCTGCCATGGCATTATCTTCAGTAAAGGCATTAGGTGGATCATATTACACCTGGACCTAAATTTAGTCAAAGACAATAAACCAAGAATGTGCTTTAATGATGGGATGCAAGTCAAAATGTTCTGTACGCCGGCTCGTGCCAGCCTGTAAATGGATTTTAAAAGTATATGATTTAAATCATAATAATGAGCATATTAAATGAGAGAGATTGCATGCCTTTAAAGAGTTTGCAGTAAAAGTGGATATTCATTTTCACAGGGGAGTCTCCACAACACCCACTACCATCACATCCCATGAAGGCCTCTGCAGATGGTGGGAAAGCCAGAGGGAAATCCCTGAAGGCCTCCAGTTTGCTTTGAAGCTGCGCTACATGCAGCTGCCACAAGAGGCTAAAAAAAGGCAGGCCTGTGGCAGCTTAGGCCACATTAACATCATCACCAAAAACAACTAATTGCACACACTTACCAAAAAGTAAACATGCTCCCAGGTCCCTCAAGGCAAACTGTAATTACATTGCAGCATGTGCATTAACACAACCACATATCATTTGTATTTGCTCTTATGGAATACATTCCTTCTCACATCACATTAAATAGACACTGCCAACTGATTATTCATAAGCCAATATTTACAACAATAAATGGAAGAGCTGAGGCTTGCCAAATATTTTGTTGTTTTCACAAGATATCCCAATACCATGGAAATTCACTGGAGTCACTGACCATAACTATGACTTAAGAACATCGCAGCATCAGATGGATGCATTTATCTAATTATTTGTGTCATTTTACTGAGAAACATCACACAGACTTAAGTGATTAAAAGTTAAACATTTTATTTCCCAACTTTTCTTCTGAAGTCGCCATATCCGTGACCAAACATAATAAAGCTCTATATATATATCAGCTACAGAACCAATATAATCATTCTGTTTTTTTGTGTTAATGTATACAAAACTGCATTTATGTGTAAGACTTGAGATTGTTTATTGTATTGTTCATTTAAATCAATAAAATATTGATGAAAACTTGATTCACAACCCTAATGCATACGTCATACATTTTTATCTTTTTACCCATGACAGGAACACTTTCATCATTTCACTCTTTCTTCTAAAAGGTAAAAAATTATATTGTGAGACAAGAAGGCAAATAAAGTGTTTCTATGATACTGTGTATCTGTTCTTGTACAGTGATGCTGTACAGAGGTGGTCTGACTCAGTCATTATAAAGTTAATCTGGTTGGCTGGACAGTTATTTTTAAAAAGGTTTGATGAGGCATCATACAAAAACATTTTCATGTGTTGAGAGAATGACTTGTACACAGCTATAAAGAAACGATGAAGAAATGTTTTTAAAAAGAGGTACAAAACCTTGCCAAAAAAACTAACAAAAAAACATCCCACATTAGCCGGCGATTAACTCAGCACTATAAAGCAGGCACAGACTATGGTGCTAAAAATAGCTGATCGTATAGCCAGAACAAGCAGCTGGACTGGGAGGGGGGAAAAATCTTTTCTGTTTCTGTGTATGTCTGGAGTCTAACGGTGTCCGCACAATCTGGACATCATGTAAGAAAACAAAATGTTACAACTACAGCGACGGGCAGGCGACTCCTTCACACTTCCCCTCTAACATTCCCTAATTTCAACAACCATAACTTTCCCATAAGTGTAATTAACCCTCCAGCGGCTGTTACTCACAACGAAAGACCTCCCCTCTCTCCTCCGGGTTGGACCCAGCCAGCAGTGTGTACTTGGCAGGGGGTCGGTTAGGGGTCGACCACAGACAGAAATAACCTCTTGTTTGCTCACTGGCATGCTGCAACTCGTGGTGTTGTTTTGGGAGCCAGACAGGGCCCCTGTGTTTTTATCTGGTATAGTGACTATAGTGGATCCTGAAACCCAGTGACAGTGATACTGTATGATCTGTGGGTGGCAGCTTTAAGAAAAAAGAAAACATTGACTTCTATTATTGTAAGTGTGGCTGAAAAAGGCTTTTACTGAGTCAAAACAAACCCACATCCTCTCTGAATGAGACTGTTTTATACTGCACAACTACACTGTCGTTATCTGTGCAGAGGGGAAAAAGATAGTTAAGTAAATCCAATTAATAAATCCATTATTAAAAGGAACATGTTTTTACAACATGTACAACATGTTTTTGGGCTTCCCTTCTCCATCCTGTATTAAATATAAGGCAGACTTTCTAGCATTTGTTACTTTATTAGCATGACGTCTGATTCTACCGAGGTGGAAATCTATATTTTTTACCATGTCAAAATGGAAAAGGAAAAGAAAGTATAAATGGTTCTTTGTCAATTTTTAGTAAAACCTGGGGTCCTTTTTTGGCACATGGTAACACCTTTACTTAAGTGTGCGGAACCACTGCAATTTACCTTTTCTGGTACAGGAATGTTAATTTTTTCTCTCTCTATGTGATTTTAATATATGTCTTTGTATGTTTTGTTTGTTTGTTCTACTGTTTTGCTTTTGCTGATCAGCATTTCTCTGCAATCTGCAGTTCAGCTTCTATTCTTTTAATGTATATCATACTTGACTTGAATAATACTTTATAGCAAATGTGTTGTTAGAAAGTTAGTAGTAGTTGTGAAGTACTGCTCTTTAGTAGCGTGAGTAGATGTTTTGCATTCGAGCAGGACTGCTTAGTGGACTGCTAAGCTATGTTTATACCTTATGTAATATAATAACAGACAGGCATCTCTGCTGACTCAAGGGGAAAGCTTCTGCCTTTCTGTCAGCTATAGTCTTCACATTGCATTAGATGTATGTGCTTTGAAACTATAATGACATTACCAGAAACCTGGTTTTAGTGTTTGGCGTAGTCACAGACTGATGTGATGATATCATCTGAAAAAGAGTTTTGGAGTTCCTGAAGTGTGAAAAAAGTCATTAATCCAAATTACTGTTAATGCACCGGGCTTACAGAGAAGCGAGGTGCCAACATTTGGCACCACGTAACTTTTCCATGCCTGAGTGGAAAGTGAAAACCTCTTCCATTATTCCACTTGGGATATTAGGTCTGAATTTTTTGTGCAACTAAAACACTCATGAGTGGATCTTCATTCATTTCAGGAGATAATCCAGTATGCAGATGCCTTCTACTTTCTCCTAAATCTTAAATTTGAACATTTTCTTCCAACAATATACTCTCCACCAACTCAGCCAAGTGGTACACATACCATATTTGTGTCCCCAGGAAAAGATCGGGAATAACATTTGCTCATTGGAATAACAGGTAACAATAACAGTGTAACCATGGCTTCAGCCTCTGGAGAGATGGACAGTCAGAACAGCGTGCTGCCAGAACACAGTCCAGACCACAAGGGAAGCATTAACTGCTCTATAAATGCCATGGAATACAAAGTGTGCAGTGTTGTTTTCAGATGGAAAATGTATAATACAGCATATACAGAAACGGTAGAATCAGATCACACAAATGCACTTCATACCAGCATAAATGTGTTATCAAAATGTGAAATAATGAGCTAATGATGATGCATATCAAAATAAAATACAATACATTCCACTTAACTGTATTTCAATGGAAAATTGGAAACTAAAAGCTCACCTCTCCCTTTGTCTGTCTGTAAGATATGCTCCCTCTATTCATCTACTGTCATCTCCCTGCAACCAATTTACTTCCTGTCTCAACTATGGGAAACAGTGAAGTTACCCTGATTACAGACATTTCCTTCCTCCACCATTCACAGCAATGCCTGGAATGGCTGCAGTATTTACTCAGGCCTGAAGCGGTAAACTGCAGATCCCACACCCACATGGCATATGCATCATGGGCTGCAAAGGCCAAGGGTTCCTGGGAGAGAAGTTCTCCTTAATCCAGGCAGAAGAAAATATAATCTTCAGCATGAGATATAATGCAATTAGATAATTTGATCAAGCTTGTTGATATTTCAAAAGCTTCTGTACTGCCTGGATCCATGGGTGCCTCTGAGGGAACCCAGGACTGGATTTGCTGCACAAAACTGTACAAGAGCTCTTTGAGTGCCCCCCTCAGGATTTGGCCCCCCTGAAACTCTGCCAACATTTTCCACAACTAGTGACAACTATGTTTATGTTTTTCATACCTACTTCTTGTGGTTTCAAACTTGAAAAACCGGGTGTTTTAAAAGGCCCCTGTGAGTCCTGGAAGTCATAACACTATTTCACTTGATTTTGAACTAATCCAAACAAAACAAAACAAAATTCTATTATGCTCCTTAAATTTATGCAGCTCTTACCAGACAAAATAAAAGACCTGCATATTTTTCATGCTTGTACATTTCTGAATAGTCACTAACAATCAGTGAAAATCACGTGCTGCAGGAACATGAAACAGCTTGTATTGCTGGACATAATTAGATAAAAACAGTACTTTAGTTTCGCACACTATCACTGAGAGAGGGAGCAGCCCAGCGCTTATCTAATTATGTCCAGCACTACAAGCTGGCCCACGTTCCTCATGGGAGTTTTACCAGAGGGGGGCACTAGGAGCTCAGCTTTGTTATTTGTGAAGCAGTCTTAAATGATCAAGTTTATGTTACATATAGTTATATTAGGAAGGCCAATAAATACCCTTCACCATCATGGTGAGGGGATCTTACATGCTGCATTGGATTTATTCTTATAGCCATTAACTGAGGATATATTTAGTATAAAGATGAATTTACTAAAGATATTAAAGAGTGACATCTCTGACAGGGTCATTGTATAGAGTGACACATTTTACTTTTTAACGAAAATCTTTTAACTACAATTTCTTATTTTACATCTCCTTGATCCCTGACCTCCACTTTTGGCACAGCTTTTCTACTTCATCATACTCACAATAAATATTCCACTCTCTATTATACCTCGCTACAATAATAAAAAAAAAACAACCTAAATGCTCCAAACATGAAACTAAACAGAACAAAAAGGCTGAAACTATCCCATGAATCATATTCTAATTAGATTTGTGATGTGCACAAAACAATCTATGATGCCAAGATAACACAATCTCTGGAGATCTAGGCAGGTTTGAATATTGGTGCCAAATGGGAACTCTATAGATTTTTGTTTGCCTGTGTGAGTTTCCTCCGAAGCCTCAGCTTCCTCTCACAGGAAAAAACTTGCAGTTGAAGTTTACAAGCAACTCTAAATTGCAGATTGGTTTGAATGTGAGCATAAATGGTTGTCTGTCCCCCGCCTTTCACCCAATGATGGCTGGGATTTGCTCCAGTCTCCTCGCTAATGGATGGATGGATTACACTGCCATCTAGTGTAACAGAAGGGTGACAATTATGCCTTCATCTGTTTCCCATATAATGTCAACAGTGAAAGGAGTTAGCGATCATATCTGCCCTGTTTTAACTAAGATACATAATTCTTCCTCTCAGAGATGCATAATGACAGAGACTAAAAACATTGTTCATGCAGAATTTTGGTGAAGACTGAAACCAAAAGCAGCTGCAGCCTATTAGCTCCTCAACCCATTTAGAGAAACTATAACCACAAGAGCCATTAAGTGGCCAACACATTTTTCATTGTGGTATTTAAATCAGAATGATAAGCAATCATGTATTATCACCTGCTGTGTGGCTCAGAATATCAGATAAACTCTGGACCGTTGCCCCAAAGATGGAGGCATAAATTACCAGCTGTGGTGTTTCTGTCTACCGCTGGCCAAATTGCACTCTAAACTTCTGCACAAGTATCATCAAGTGTTCAGACTGGCATGACTAGCCAAGATGGGCTGCTAGACAGTCTGCACACCAAATAAAATTCTCTGGTAGTAGTGGACCTTGTAGATTTTTTACATGTAGAGAACCAATTAATACAAGACAATAGACTAGAGGTGAGAATATTAGACTTCTCTTTAGGTACCACAATGCACAATACTGTGCTGTCTCACATACGATTTTTTGAGACTGGGAGGCTGGAGGGTTGATAGTGTGACATTGAAAGTGTTCTGGTGGTATCTTTTACTATAGTCAAGTTTTTAAGAATCTTAACTTCCACAAACAAATATTCACAATAGCGAACCCTATACCTAAAAGCCTCTTTGCATAGAATAAATTAGTAAATAAAGAATAAATGATCACACTTTGCACTTTCCCTCCTTATCCTTTTAGACTTTAGGGACCAGACACCAGCCTGGATTTAACCACATACACAAGGGGGCAGTGAAGTCTTTATGAGACGCAGCTTGTCTGTTGGCTCCTTTGAATCTGGGAGGTTAAAATTATATCTGAAGTGTTGCTTCAGTACCACACAGTGATAATTTTAAAATCTTTTCAGTCCATATGCCCTCCATCAGCTCTGTCCAAATATAGAGCTAAGTACGAAGCTACAAGAGTGTGATAATATTAGTCAGTGGTTCTCTCCCTTGGAGGCGAATCGTCGGGAGTGAAACCATCATCATTCTGCAGGACGTTATCTGTTCTCAAATGTCCAACTATATTAAAATATTGGTTCAGGATTCACATTTATTTAACTCATTTAAATATACTATATTCATGAAATGTGAAGGGAAAGGATAAAAAGTTTAATTTAAGTAATTATTGGATGTAAGTCAGTCAGTTTTTCCTAATGCTGCTTCACCACATCAAACACAAAGTCAAAGCTTGTGAAACTGGAATACACAAAGCTGTTACTGCATCCTCAAATGTCTTGCTAAATCAAATCAAGTTGCTGCTTGGGGACACCGTGATTATCTGAGGGCACAACAGAGTTTAAAATTGAAAGTGAGGGTATATCAGTGCTTTGTTCAACAATTAACTGTGCATGTTGTCAGGAATGTTATGAGAGATGAATGAGCACATCAAAATATGTTGCTGTGTTTCTAAATTGCACCTTTTCTTTTTAATTTTAGTACATACTGGAGCTGCCCTTTACAAAGTGCGGACTGTTGCATGCAGTATGCATACAGTTGCAACATTCTACTTTTGTAACATCGCATCATGAACTTTGACCCTCTTGTTCATATAGGCCTATGCTGCACCGAGGATTGTTGGTCAGAATAACCAGAAAAGCATACTTTAAAAAATAGTAGCTAATCATAAATAAAGATTTTTGACAACAGTTTACTCAGAAAAAACTTGAAATTACTCATTTTATCTGAGTATTCTGTTGTACTTCCAAACCAGTTCATCATGTTGCTGTAATGCAACCTGCAGGCAAATGTCACAAACTTTGCAATAGAATGCATACAGTTGTGTCATTAATATGTTGTCATAGAGTTATGAGAATTAAGAATAATATGGCAAATAAAAAACAAACAAACAAACGGACACCTTTTTTAGACGGCTCAAAATACTGAATGGAATTTGCAAAATTGGTGAAATTTGGAAACACTGGAAAACTTGAAAAGGTTCTTTGGGCAGTTGCCTAAACTTTCATCAAACTTCGAAATCCATCAAGTTGTCTATGAGATGTCCTACAAAAGAAGAAATAAATAAAGAGCACTGAAAAAAATAAAGTCCTTGGTGCAGGAAATCTGGAATTCAAATGAAATGGTAAATTGTCTGCGCTTTTCTAGTCTTTGCAACCACTCAAATCGATTTGAATGCGCTCATTCATCCATTCACACACACATTCATACACTGCTGGCTGAGGCTACCCTAGACGGTCCCACCTGCCAACATCAGGAATTAATTCATACACAGTTAAACACAGCATCGATCTTTTGCCAGTGGGTGTATATGTATGTCTATGTTCGGATGTTTGGTCAAGTTGTGTCATGGGTATATGTTGTACAAAAAAATCAAAAATCTTCTCCCTGTACAGTGATTGTTTTATACATACTTTGTCATCAATAAAAAAGACCATTGAAAGAAACACAGCATCGGGTATCAGCATCCAATTTGGGGTTCAGTATCTTACCCAAGGATTCTTCGACATGTAGGCTGCCATGGTCAGGGATCAAGCCACAGTCGCCCACGATGAGCTGAGTAATGCACTGCTCATTTGTAATCAACTCTTTACTTGAAGCAAACATCAGGCAACAACAAACAGTATCATCAAACAGCTTCTGGTAAACCTTTGAACTAATTCTCCTGTTGCTTCGGCCAATTTACGTTTTCTCAACAGCTCAATATTCTTATACACCTAAGTGTTTACTTTTTTATGTCTCATTTTAATAATTAATAAATAAAATCTTCATTTTACCTACAGTAAATAAACATGTAATATTATGACAAAATGAAGAGTCTAGTTTGCCTGTAATATTTTATATTGCTAAACCCCTTTAGTATTACATGTCATATTATGTATTTAGTTATATAAGTCACTAACCAAGCGGCAGTCCTTGGTGCTGAACTCTTAATTAAATGAGTAACTTGATTAGTGATGAGTAATTTCATTTCCAAACAGTATGCTGCTCTCTCAGTGTGGCTGCAGTTCAGTCCTCAGAGTCTGCAGCAGTGATTAAGACCTATACAAATAAACCAGCCTCGACTTGACTCTCACTGAATGCAAATGTCAAAACAATTTGAGAGGTGGGACACTGTCATTTGGCAAAAACTTCACTGCAGCCACTGAGGCTTTTGAGCGCTATCGTCTGGAGAAGCATGACATTTGTTTTAAATAGATAAGAGTTGAAGGGTTGATATGAAATCCCCCCGGGTACTGTAGCTGAAAAGCTCATTAGCCTTTTTTTCTTTTTTCCATCTATAGCATTTAGTTTATAGTTGTCCATTAATGTTTGCACATTTGACACTAAAGAACACACTCACATTGTAATCAAAGAACTGTTTGTGAAAAGAGCCTTTTCAGTGCCATTTGCTTTTACTCAATGGTATTGAGTTGACTAGCCATTAGTATTAATACTGCTTTTGGAGATATAAACGTGTATTAAAATCAATACAAACAGCCGTAATTTAAAGTAGGCCTGCAACTAAGCTTTTAGTAATGATTTTCATGATAAATCAACCTGTATATAAAATGTCTGAAAATCTTGTAGTGATTGTAGAGACCAATGTGATGCCACTGAATGTCTTGTTTCCCCAAAGTTGTTCCACCTCGTATATGAGAAGCTAGAACACTGGGAATTTTTGCTTCAAACATTAGACAATAAATCAATGTTCAAAATAATTGCTGGTTATAACTAATCCATATGTTGACTATTGACATTGATCGTTTAAGCTCTTTATTAAAACGATTTTTAGCAGTTTTATCCAGTAAAGTGGATTGATGCTCATATTTCAGTTTGATTTTGAAACCTGCCAATTATGTAGCAAATTCTGAGATGAGGCTTCAGTTTGTTCCCTTTCAGACTTGTCAAACTGATTTCAAATAATCACACATAACACTAGGAGCTGCCTTTAAAAGCAGCGTTTTATGGCATTTGTCTATTTATATACCTCTGTGCCAGCACCAGCCACGGCTGAATGCATTATGAGTTTTTGGGTTATCTGTCTGTCCGTCCAAACATCTGTCCCATTCTTGTGAATGTGTATCTCAGGACGGCCTGGAATTTCTTCAAATTTGGCAGAAATATCTGCTAGCATGAACTGGTCAAAGGTCAAAGGTCACTGTGACTTCACTTCTGTCTCATTCTCATGAGGCGATATCTCAGAAACACCTGGAGGGAATTTCGTCAAATTTGGGACAAATGTCGGTTTATGGATGAATGGATACAATTTTCGATGTCAAAAAGCCAAGTTCACTGTTATTCCGACAAAATATGTTTCTGGACATACTGTAACTCAATAATTCATACCTTCAGAACTATCAATACTGTTTAGCTTTGTCCACAATATACTTTTGTAGTATATTTTATGTTACAAGTGGTATATTCTACTTACTTTTAATGGAAGTCTTCTGCTTTACTAAAGGGCCACAGTCTGACCTTTTGTTCAGAACAGAACCGTAACAACTGGTTTAAACCAGAATAATGAACTGTAGGATCTGGGATTTGTCAGACAGTAGAGGCATTTGGAAGCAGAAACAGTATAGGTTGTGTGAAGAAAATGTGGTGTTTCCTGCATGGTGGGACATGAAGTAGGCGGCAACCTACTTGATATTCAAGACACAAGGCATTGTGGGAACTGACTCTGTGAACTTAACAATGATAACACCATGATTGAGGGGAACACGTACACTACCGGTCAAAAGTTTTAGAACACCCCAATTTTTCCATTTTTTTATTGAAATTCAAGCAGTTCAAGTCAAATGAACAGCTTGAAAGGGTACAAAGGTAAGTGGTGAACTGCCAGAGGTAAATAAAAAAAGGTAAGGTTAACCAAAACTGAAAAAAAATGTACATTTCAGAAAGGCCTTTTTTCAGGGAACAAGAAGTGGATTAACAACTTAACTCTATGGAGTCTTGTCCATTTTTGAATTCTTTTCATGTCTTTGTAAGTCATTTTGTGTCTTTTTAGTCATTTTGTGTTTTTTTTTTGGTCATTTTGTGTCTTTTTTTAGTCCTTTAGTCCAACATAAAATGTGATTTTGAATCTTTTTTTTTACTTTCAAAACACTATCATGCTCAATAAAGAATTTTAAATGTTGCAAATGTGCATTAATTTCAGAGTACACTGAGACATTAAACTGCATCATTTTCAATTAAATTCTGGAAAAGTTGGTGTGTTCTAAAACTTTTGACCAGTAGTGTATATATCAGTGGGCTCTGTCCTGATGTGATGTATAGGGGAGGAAGATAGGGCCGCATTGAGTCTTGCTGAAGAGCCAATGCTGAAAAGTGCAACAGTCGAGCGGTGTACAGGGCTTTCTTGTACTGTAAAAGAGCCATTCGGAATTGTGCGGTGAATGGAATACGAATGTGCTAATAAAACTATTGTATTGAATACTCTGAGTATTGAGTGCTTTGTCTTTGGCCAGCTCACCCACTAACTTAGTGCAGTTGTCAAAATTGCCACGACAGTTGTATCCTTTTAAGGTGAATAGTAGACCTAGCAGTGTGCGCGTTCATGAGAACGTACCCCATACATTGAAGATGTGGGTTGTTACAATTAGGGTTTACAGAATTGCTTAAAAACGCCCTAACACAGACAGAAAAGGCAGAGAGGACAAGGGCTTCATTGGACTTGGGGACACCTTTTTTCAGCAGCCTTAAAATTGACAAAGTTCTCCTCCGCTGTACCTAGGCAGTGTATTCTGATGTTTAATAATAAAGAAAACTAAAAGGAACTTCAACTTGATCTTTAGTCCACTTTCTCACTCAGAGAGGTAGTAAATTTACACTACAAATCTAATACATACTTATGGAAATAAAAATTGATGTGCTAATATTTCTTGTGGAGTCACTATGGTGAAATTTGTGGGTACAAATGCCAAAAATACAACAACACACAAAGACTTGATAAACGGTGGCTTGTTAAAATTTGTATGTGCTGCAACAAGTTCTGTGAAAACAAAATTTATAGCTGAGATGCCGACAGTTGTCAGTTTCAATTCAACTCGGCAAGTTACTTAAGCAATAAAGCTTTGAAAATATTGGGCAGACGGAACAGCATGGAGAGATATATGGCTTAAATTTACAAAGAGAAAGTGAGCAGCAGCAATAAATGTCCATCCTAGCTGCGGTGACATACAGCTCTGACAGGAGCTCAGGCAAATAAAAGCACAATTTGTCGTAAATAGAAAAAGTCTTCTGGCTCTCACACAAATTGGGCAGTTTGATCCTGGTGTCAAAATACTCACAAATAGTGCTTTGAAATGTGGCGGCAGCATCACCAGCTCATTAAAACAAGCTAACATATTGTAACTCAATATGACACTAACATGCTTGAGTTGAAAGACAAATCTGTCAAATTAGTGAAAATTTCTGTGATTGTCCTCAAACAGAAAATGCAAACTAATGAAGCTGAAAGAGAAATAAAAGAAAGAGAATACCTCAGCTCATTGTGTGTGAATGTGACTGAATCTTTTCATGTCTGATGAGGATGAGCTGGGCAGACCTGAGACTTTCCCTCAAAGGTCAAATTTAGCCCCAATTTGATTTGAGTGGCCCAGCCAAGTGTCTGCTCTATATATGTGTGTGTGTGTGTGTGTGTGTGTGTGTGAGCCACTCCTGCCAATCCTCCCAGAGTGCATGTTGGGGAGATCAGCTTTGCTCCAGCAAAATGTGTGGGCTGAAAATAGGCCTGATCGAAGAATAGTGTTTCATATTACATTGCACAGGAGACCCGTGCAGCTAAAGCTCTTACTGATGTCCTCTTCACTCTTCTAGACTGAGGTCTCCACTTCTCCTGAACAGCACACAGTAGACTCTTATAGGACACCAGTCAAGGTCATGTTATCAACACAGTGAAGTAGCACAAGCCAAAGACTGTGAAGTTTCCAAATAAAATGTTCTGTCAAATGGAATGGTAACTTAAAGATTATTTAAACTTTTTTTGTTTTTCTTTTGGCCTTAAAAAGTAGAGAATGAATTTATCATAACTGTTATTTTATTATACAACTATAACTTTTTTCTAAGTTTTCTGCAGATAAGATTCTTAAATAATTCAGCCTTTTAAAGGATGGTTTGGATCTCTATTTCTATAGTCAGTGTATTACCTACAGTAGACAGCAGTCGGCACGTCCTCGTATTTTAGCCACCTAAAAAGTAAGTATCAGTTTAGGTGTATGCTATATTTAGAACATTTTCACCGCCTTACCTTGTCCTCAGTGAACCTCTTCTAATGGGGAACTAAAGCCATAATAGCCATCTATGCTCTCTTCACAGGACTCCATTGAAAAAAACTGTAATCTTACATCAAAGACTACTGGAGTTGCTATGAAAATTATTAAATCACATGATAACAAAAACAAACTGATAAAAGCCTCAGAAGAAGATATAGCAATAAAGAAATATTTGCTATGTAAAGATATAGTGGCGTAATGGCGTCCTGAACAGAAAACGATGTCATACTCCCTATATGTGTGTGTTGTAATCTTTGAGTTTCTCTGTTCTTTGTTGTAGTAGCCGGTTCCCAGTGCTTTAAAACGTGTTGCTAGGGGACATCCATAAGCGATTTTGATAAGTAGGGAATGACAATGTGACCTGAGTTGAAGCAATCTCTGATCAGGCTCTGAACCACAGATATGCTGTGAACATTTGTGTAAAGCACCTTTAAACTGAATGTTTCTTAAGGTGGCTAAATTACATTCGCTGCTGCCCCCGTCCACACCAGTACATTACTTAGCTTCCCTGCTGATTCTCCTGCCTGCAACTACAAACTGGGGGTGGGCCAACCAACAGCCATAGACTGACTGTGGAAAAGTACCATACACAACCCCACTTTAAATGATCTGAACTATCCCTATATATGAGTTAATAATCACTTAGCTTGAAACTGTGAGTCATTAACATCTCAACCCCTTGAGCAACACTGTTTGCCTGTTTTGCTGTGGTCACTTTGTTTTTTTATTTGTATCAACATGTTTCGAGTGTGAATTTGCCTCTTACACTTGTCTTTTAAAAGCTGCTAAAAATAATCAAAGAAGCCACAAGCTCTGTAAACATAGTAATGGGCATTTTGTGGGTTGGCTCACCTGGGAGCGGACTGGACGGACATTCAAACATTATTGCTACAGTTGAGTCACAATTCTCTGGGATTTGTGCCAAGGCTGGCAGCCCAATTCTGGATATCTCTGCTGTGGCAGGTCCACAGTTTTCTCCCTCCGAGCAGCTAATGTTCCCAGCACCAAAAGCATTACAGCCCCCCCACAGACCCACATATCTGGGTCTCTCACACATAATGCATCGCCTGCAGCAAGAGTGTTTTTGAAAGGCAAGGTGAATACTCAATGACATCTGAAAATAACCACCTACAGCGGTGATTCTTGAAATGGAAGAAACATTCTCCACAGTAAAGCTGTGATTGCACATCTTTTTGTTCTACTGAACTTTCAAATAAGTGTCAGCGGGGTATCCTGGGTTAGTGTTGTAAAGCGCGGAGCATGTACTGTTACTTTGATGTCACAGGTTTTAATCCAGCCTGTCATTCCAGTGATCTGTCTCACTGGAATGTACAAATAAAATGATAATCTCTCTGATGATCTCTACAAGCAATGCAATTCTGGAATCTAAATTTGAAAGCATTTCAATGGATAGTTGACATTCTGAGAAATATGCAAAGTATTGACTGTCAGACAGAAAGATAATGGAAACATTAATACTACTCTCACAACTGCCTATTAAATATGAAGCTACAACCAGCTTAGATACAGCTCACCTGGCTCTCCAAATGTAACAAAATCACTTAGCAGCATCTCTAAAGCTCACCAGCTTAATGACACACTATGAGACTCCAAGTCATCAGAGTCATTGCTACACATTAGACAAGAGAAATGAAAGGATATGGGGAAGAGACTGGTTTATGAGATGTCTCAGAAATGGCATTTTCTTTCATCACTAAGACAAGGGATGTGTTTAAGTTAGCAACATTTTTAGAGGTGTAAGGTTTCATTGGACCACAGCGATGGCCTCAAAAACTGTTGGTTAATCAAGGAATCAGGGCTAAAATTGAATATAGTAAACACAACATGGAACTTGTTTGCTCAATCCATTTAAAAATCTAAGTGTAAAAACGGTAATTCACTGTTTTATTTTTCACTGGACAACATTTCTGCTGGTTGCCTGTCAGCTACAAAAACCAAAGAATAGTCCAGAAAATAACCACATGTGAAACAGCAAAATGTTGTTTTAACTCTTAGTCAGCCTTTGAGGTGCTCGTAAATCAATCTTGTGAGACAATGGAACTCCAGAAGCAAGTTAGAAGTTTTCAATCTGTATGCTAAGATAAGCTGACTGGATGTTGGCTGTACTGGTCTCATACTTTATGGACAGATATAAAGTGGCATTGATTATCTTACCTGCCTGCCTATTAGTAAATCAGCATATTTCACAAAATGTCAGATTTTGGTTTAAGACAAACTACGCCATAATCAAATAACATGCAATCATTATTATACATAATCCTTCACAAATTCTGACAGGCACAAAATAAATACAGTATTTCAACACACATTTTAATTTAAAAAGCTATAAACCTAGAAAGTTAAATGAGCAGTGTGTAGGATATAATCTTAAGGTGATGTTGCAGATTCAACAAACAACCTGACCCTTTCCCTTCCAAGCGAACTATGGTGGCCTTTAGGTAACATAAAAATGTGCAAAGTCCTCTATAGAGGCACTTTATCATGTGTCCTACTGTGGAAATATTGTGGTGTAACATGGCAGGCTCCTTGGAAGAGGACCTGCTCCCTACTGTATGGGGATATGAAGGGCTCATTCCAAGCTGACAAAAAATGATTAGTTTCAGGTGATTACACAAATAAAAATATAATTTGTAATACTATTTTCTAGTTCCGCCAACAGATCCCCCTAATTCTACACACTGGTCCTTAAAGTGAGATTTGCAAGTTGACATGCATAACAAAAGATAATGATAGAATTCAGGAGAGCATGAGAGAAACAGCAAGGAGTAAATCTCCCCAGCCAGGCGCAGACAGACTGAAGCAGCCAGACAAGCATTTACTCCCGGTGGTCAGGAGGCTCATTATCCCCTGTGAAGCTCAGACAGTTAGGGGAGAAGTGAACCCTCATCCTCATATAATGAGCCTGGCATTCCACTAGAGACTTTGGCATGAAGCTAGCCAACTTGGAGCGATGCAGCCACCGTGTTGCTCCGCAGCTGACTGAGGGAAATGAAAGGAGCCTCTGATGGGGTCCTGAATGGGCGGTTAGGTATCTACTGCCAGGCATCACTGCTCCCACTGCTCTCTGTGGAGCGGGATGATCTGACTTTCGACAGACACGCACTTCTCTTTTTTGGTCCTTTTATCTCACAAATGCTGGGTAGTTGTTGAATTTCAAGACTGACAAAACTATCTCTGTTACATGCCACCTTGTTGTTGTTCAGTTTATAATCCATCCTAGCCCACAGGTATTTGTACTTCATCAGTTCTTTTTTGGTGCAGTGGAAGCCTTATACCAGAACAGGTCAGATTTACCACAACAATAACAGAAGTTTCATATGTATTTCTGTGAAAATATTATTATTTTCATGTTTTCCTTTTATTTTGGAGTAAGGTAGGCATCCTATTTTTATTTTGTAATTTCCTTTTGTACTCTTTCAACAGACCACTAATTTACTGATTGTTTGCTCCTAGAAGTGGACAACATTAAGGATGGCTCAAGTAAAAAGCCAGATCTGCAAAGTGATAAAAAAAATAATTATACACATTGGGTTTCATTCCAAAGCTGATGATGGAAGTAGCTACGGAGTGAGCCATCTGGCTTCCTTCTTGTCTCTGTTGAGAGTTGCACATGTGCAGTGTTGATCAGACACTCGCAAGAAAAATGTCAGCGGGTAAAGACAAAGTTTATGAGCTGAAGCACAAGTGAGCATTACAATTATGGGCATTATGGGCAAAACTCCTACTATCTATAGGTGAGAGCTATCTAACTCACAGCATTTTGCTGTGAGTTTGAGAGCATTGACAAAAAAATAACAGTGACCGTCACCAACTTGTATTATGGTTGTCGTCATGTTGGTTGCCATCTTTTTGCAACCAGCATGCCAAGGAACGGATCAGGAGCTGGAAGAACGCTTGGTTATCAGGTACCGCTAGTGCTGGTTAGCTAGCTTCCATTATTCAAGGAGGGAAGATTGTTGTACAATTTTCAATGTGCGAGAATTAATCTATGACACAGTGTCCTTGCTCTGATTAATTTACCTAAATAAAGACTAAACATGACAGTTAACTTAAGTCTTTGTTCTTATTTGATAACTGTTAGAGCCATTTATATGTATTGGGGTCATTTCCCAACTGTCACAGTGGGTGGCGTATTGGACAATGGCATGTGTGAATGCATAAGTAGAGGATAAGGTAATTACTCCTCAGGTGTGTTGCTTACCGGGAGAAGCACACAGTTTTTGGCCGTCCTTTAACTACTGGCTAACCTTTAAGCCCTTTCGTTTGTTTTATGCCAGTTACTTATGTAAATGTGTGTATAGCAAAGCTGTAGTGATACATGTAAATAAATACGTCTTAAGCACAAGATCGCAGTTTGAATGACTACAAGGAGCCGCCGCATGACGACGCGTCGATTACGTATCCCGGTACCAGCCCCTCATGTGGCTTAGGTTTTGTTTAATCGAAATCAAGTCACAACAATAACCATTCATAAGTAAAACAATTTGTATAGGGGCAAGTACCTATTTTTTTCCTCCTTCGGGCAATATTGAACCATACCTTCAACCCTATGTGCTTCATACATCACTGTATTTACTGTCTATCTGAGTTATGCTTCAAGTAAAACATTTACTTTTCACTTTAATATAACGATACATTCAAGTAGTGAACACCATAGAGGTTAGAGTCATTACATTTTTTTATTTATTTTTATTTCTGGATGAATGCCACTATAAGACATTCACAGTTAGTATGCTGTATGCATATTTAAAGAAAAAAGCTTCAAATATCTTTATAGTCTATATAAAAATAACTTGGACATGATGGTTGATATGTGATCAACAAATATTTTCTGACCAGCTCTCTGTCAATATGCTCCTCTGTCATTTTTAGTACGATTCAGTCCTGTTGGCATCAGAGACGTCTCCTCTCAGAGAGACTTGGACCGCAACAGCAGAAATACATTGACTTGCAGACGAGACAATAAATAAATAAATAAATGAATGAAGAGAAGTGGAGAGACGTGTTTCTAAAATAGCCATTTTTACAAAAATAACAAGTTTCTCCTCACATTCTTTTTAACAACAGCTTTAAACTCAGACAGAGTTTGAAGTCTTTCCGATGGCTATTTCCAGCTATAGAGGAGTCAGATATTGTGAAGTCTTTCTTACTCGTCGTTGTCAGAATAAGAAGCAGAAATACCTGCTGGTATGTGTATGACCGAACACTTCAGCAAAGTTCAAATGTTTCTCTATTGAATATTCTTTCTTCTCAAGACAGGGCAGCCTCGCCATGGGACTGAGAGTGACCAAGCGGTTTGAGTGACAATAACATTTTAAAAGAGCTGCAGAGAAAAATGTACCAATTACAGCATCTGAAACATCATGAGCGGTTAAACCCTAATCTGCTTATGACAACATGAAAAACTAAGTTCTGTGCTACTACTGCGATGTGAGCAAGTTTTCAAAGGTTCATCTTTCTCATGAAGAATGTGTATCATCAAAACACAAAAGTTCACTTCATCTTAAACCCTCGCTGCTGGGCGCTTAACTAATCAGATTTCGTTCAGCTTCTTTCTGCTTTGAGAGGACTTTTCTAAAAGACACTCAATTTTACACGCTAAACTTCAAAAGTTTGTCTCGACAACAGAAAGCTATCAGCGATAAATCTGAAAAACGCTTTGGACCATTGTGAGCTGCCAGTCCACAAAAAACACATTATGCATTTTTCTCAGCCAGCTTGAACTCAATTTTCAGAAGACACATTGGAAACACAAAAAGAAATATGCCATTTGGGAAGCAGGCCACTTTGACAGCAGTGACTTCAGTGAAGAAGAAGTAAATTATGCTTCTTTGCCAAATGCACATTTAACAGC
This sequence comes from Centropristis striata, assembly GCF_030273125.1. Lineage (NCBI taxonomy): Eukaryota > Metazoa > Chordata > Actinopteri > Perciformes > Serranidae > Centropristis > Centropristis striata. The sequence continues at coordinate 26,692,934 of NC_081529.1, read as the reverse complement.
TTGGACAAGACTGAAATTGATTAACAAAACATCTCAGGGCAAAGGCAATCTTCAAAAAGCCAGCTTCCAATAGAGTAGTGACCTTGAAGCTCATACTACTGTCTCACTTCAGCATCTTTTTCATCTGTAGGAAATCTCAAAGTAATATCCTGCAGCCGTAACATCGGGTCATGAAATACTTTGCACAGTACAGTGTGCTATCAGGTCTGTCTCACTCATGGTCGTCCTGGCTATTTTTTTCTGTTACCATGACAACATTTCTCTGCACTCCTCAGCCTCTTGATTGTGTGGAAAATGAACATGAAGACAAAGGAAAAACATGTCAGATGCTGAGAAGCAGCGACTGAACACGGACGGACAGTCACCACTGAATGGCCCACTTTGACTACAAATTACTTAAAAGCTCAGCTTGATGTGTTTAAAATGTTGCATATCTCACCAAATTTAGTCTCAGTGTTCTCAGCTATCTATAGTCATGGAAAAGTATGTCGCTCCATCTAACAGGCCAATCATTCACTGTCATCCTACATTAATAAAACCAGTCACATGGTGTGAAACTCTGGTCTGGTTTTAAACATCGAATTTGAGGTAGCACCCTGATATCTCATACAGTGGTGGAAAATCAGCTGCACATTCTGGTGCTGTTTGGACAGAATGGTTTGGGTGTCATTTTTTTCCACAATCCCCAAGTATCTGCTGTAACTAGGTCAAACAAAAAGATCACAAGAACACTGACCAGTCACCAAGGCTTACTGAGTCCAAAAGCCCAATGGGAGGGCTTAAAGCCCATTTGACCCAGTATGGCTTGATCAACAGACCTCAGAACCTGTTGGATTGCAGAGGAAGGAGGGAAAGTTTAGTATTAAGGCCTGGACCGTGTCTCAGTTTACATCCTAGATTCATATTTAGATAGTAGATAGACTGATGTTAATGTTGCAAATTCTAAAGAATGGATACTTCCCACACATATTCAACTTGGCGGAACAGAAGATCTATACAAAACACCACGTTTTTAAAGTGGACACCCAATATTTGTGTCACCATTCAGCAAATGCCCAAATGTGAAATATGGTAACATGTTTTCCTACTTATGGCATTAAATAATGACCAGAAATATTTTTGTAGAAGATTACAATGGCACAGTGATATTAACCTTTGACTTCATTATTTTGTCATATTACATATTTGTGTTTAATCTTGTCATGATGAACACATTAATTCCTGAGTTAGGGCCAAAAATGTATTTTGTGAGACCAGAGTAACTTTGACCTTTGTGCTTCAAACTGTACTCACTTTATCCTTGAGTCCAATAGCCTGTGCCACATTTATAGAAATTCTCCCGAGTCATTCCTGAGAAAATGAGTTCACAAGAATCAGACAAATGTGAGGTAACAGTGATCATGCTTCGAGGCATTCTTGAGATATTGTGCTCATGAGAATGGGACAGAAGGAGGTATAGATAGACAAACCGAAAATGTTGCTTCTGGCCATGGCTGTCACTGTCGCAGAGGTATAAAAACATAACTAATTTCAAATATTTTTAAAACTTTAACTAGGGTTCTGTTCTGTGTTTTGTCTGGTTGCATGGGGATAAATACTGATAATATTCCCCACAATAAACTGAAAAATCTGTTACGACTGAGCTAAACCTTCAGATGTTTTGCACCATGCTGCTGAAAGTTTGCAGTTGCACTGAGGGATTTGATAAGTCACTGTGTGTTTCATAGCTGTGAATTAACTCTGAAATCTGTATCTGCCTGTTATCAAAGTTACCATTAATTTTGGTCAACTCAGTATAGAGCTCCATACAGTTGATATTTAAAGGAATAGTTAGATGAGCTGTTTGTATCAAGCACTTCTGCAGATCACTAATTAACATGTTACATCTTGTTTGTTATGCCCTGCAAGACATTGTAGTTTTCCTGGGGGCTTTTTCTTTTCTTGGCGAACAGAAGTCTCTGTTGGTTGCCACCTCACTTTGATGACAAGACAGTAATGTGATCGAGTAGATAATATCCTACCAGTTTCAGTTAGTCCTGTGCAAGACAGTTGTACCCTTATTTCTGGCTTGACAATAAAGTATTTTGCCTCTTTGTTAATCTTAAAACTAAAAACTCAACATGTCTTGTATTACAGCAATGAGCAGTTAAGTATCAAGAGAATCTGGAGATAAAAAAAAAACACAGTTCAGAAAGTCAAATCAGAAGGTTATCTCAGTTTGTATGCGTGTCTCACTTTGAAGCAGAGAGCTTCAAGCCTCGCCGTCATGAAGAACTACTCCAGCTGTGAGCAGAGGCCATAACAACAGGGTCACATGACAAAAGACTCTCTGCATGAAGCTTCTGCTTTAGACTCATTTCACAACCTTTTTTTTTTTTTTTTTTTACAGAAACTCTGTTGAAATGTAGCTGCAAATGATTCACTATTGTGACTTTCATCTTGCAGAAACATCAAATATGGGTCACTTGAATCGACCTAAACGTTGAATTTGTCACAGTTTTATAGAATAGCAATATTTCATCTGATGATGAAAATAATGCCAAATGAAGGTAAAGTAGCTTATATAACTCAACAACACTTTGTCATGAAGGGTGCTCCTAAAACCTTTTCAAACACCGGTATAATAGAGCATGATCCAGCAATGAATGCTGGTATTTCAGAATGGGAAAGGTCAGCATGCTAACAGCTAGATTTCCCCAGAGAAATATTAGCCATTTCAGATAAAACCCACATATTGCTGCTGAGTTTTAGGTTTTTATTCTGATTAAAGGATTGGTAATGCATGGACATGTTTATTTTATTTTACACTTTGATCTTGGCTGAGAACCTCATGGTGCTGTACGCATAAAACAAACAAAAAAACTAGTTAATTCTTGGACAGCATTATGGTATTTTGGAGTGTGTATTAATACTGAAGAAAGCAAATGTGGATTTTACTTGTCCAATGAAAAACTTATTCTGGAAGGTACACTTTTGAAATCAGTTTCCCTTCAACCTGTTCAAACACCGATGTTAAAGTGACATGTTAAAGAAATTGCTTGAAAAAGAACAGATAAATATAGAGCCCCAATGAGCAGAATTAGACTAGACTGGACTTTAAAAAAAGGAACACAAGCAGACAGAACAGATGTAACAGAAGATGTTTAAGTGTTGATCAAAACCTTTGTCACTGAAAAGTTTAATATGGATATACAGCTTGTTCCACATTTAGAAAGCAGCATCAAAACCACTTTAGTGTACTGTCACACTGCTGATGACATGAGGTGTAAATGTAAATGTGATTCATCGCACAACAGTTTTGACTGTACTGTATTCTAACTGACCAGATCCTTGACTCTATACCTAAAAGTGTAATCAAGGAGCTGCTTAAAGTCTATTATGTAGAGAAAATTCCTTATACCATTCTTAAAAGGTGTATACTGTATATCTAGCCTATTTCCTATCTAAGAAATTGTATATCAAAGCAACTGCAAGAAACTTTAATTTTGTGTGGACTAGTGCAGTGCCTGCATGGCTGTTTTGAGCCCTGTACAGAATGGGTATCGTGATACACATAAAAATAAAATTCTCTCAAGAAAAATCTCTTACTACTGTCACGAACTGGTCAGGTTAGTGGCAAAAAAGAAGGGAGTCCACACGTAACATACAAAGCCAAAATAATTTATTAATAAATCAGATAAATGTAAATTAAGTAACTGATCAATGAAATTATTGAACTTGAAATTAAGTCAAAACAAACCAAAATGGATGTGTGTGAATAAATGTCAATCAGTCATGTATGCAGTGTATGGGTGTGAATGAAGTGTGCTGTATGTAAGTGTTGTATGCAAGAGGGAAAATCAAACTCAGTCCCACATGGCAGGTGGGAACATGAGACCCATGTTACCAGCTTGGAAGCAGCAAAAAGAGGGTGAGTGCTGGATAAGACTGCTCTTAAATACCCAGCACACAGGTGAGGCCATTTAGGCTGACGACCTGCCCACCACTGCCAACAAGGAAATAGGACAGCCAATCAGCAGGCAGAGGGGCAGGACGTCACACCCCCCTCCTAAAGAATGGGGTCCCACCACTACTAATACTACTAAAAATCTCTACACACCAAATTTTAACTAGGAAAATATAAATATAGGCTCTTCCAGACTGTGTGCTTCTTCTGATCTTGCAGCGATCAGACCAGGAGACGGGCATTCAAAATAACAATATTTAGAAAGTAAATTGTCTCGCTTATGGTCTCATTGCTTATGTAGGTCATATAGATGCATCAGTATTCACTTGAGACTCATTTCATAACCAGTTAAAGCTCCTTGTTGTTGATTTAAATGAGAATGATGTGAGTTTTCATTTCAATATTTTTGGACAAAACAACCATAAAATATACAGGTATATGTTAATTTTATTACAATGTTAAAGAATGTTTTTTTCAGGGCAGACCCCCACCAACACACTAAACTGTCTCAGGCCTGAACCGGTCCATGTGACAGTTGCAATGCTCAAATGTAACAGAGAGGGATTACATTCAAATTCCCCACTGTGTGACCATTTAATCAGGCTCACTCCCTGTCTGAGCGGAATTACAACTCTCTCGTCTGCCCACCTGCTTCTACCCCAAAGCACGGCATCGAATGACTTGCACCACTAACATTTTTGGCAAAGACGTACCTGCAAGAGTCATGAAGTTGTCATGCAGCAGCCCAGGAGCACAAACTTGAAATTGAAATGTATATGTCCCTCAGAGAGTCCTGCTGACACTGTCCTTTAATGAGCTGGTCCAAGTCATTCTTATTGTTTCACAATGCCATTCTTGTATTTATTAATTATTTACTCAGATACATTGTATAACCTGAAATGTCAAAGTTGATGCCCAATGTGAAAAACAATTATAATAATATAATAGACACAGAATAAGTGTTTAAGTCATACAGACTCAGAATATTTAATTCACGGATGGAGTATGTTTTGTTGTTTTTGTGTAAGGTATTAAAAAAATATCCACGTGCTTAAGCTGTGAAAACAAAACTGTATGATTCTTACATAAAAATAGTGACTTATCAACAATATTTTAGAGGGTATTAATGACACTGAGCAGCCCACAGTGAGGATACAAACTTTTCACTTTTTTTTTTAATCAAGCATTTAAATGAAAAGTTATTGTCCGCAGCTTATTCAGTCCTAATACAAATGTAGTGATTTCACTTTAAAAGGAACTCTGAAGTTTCATCTTTGGGGGCTATGCAAACTATTTATAGAGAACTTTAAAGAAGCACAAAGACAAGACAAGCAAAATCTCCCCTGACGATTGTAAATAAAAGTAGCCTCCCATGGCTAAGACAATTCAACATCAAACAAAAAAAGAGTTAGATTTCTCAAGAGGCAGATGGTGAGCCTCCCTCCACTAATCATAATTTTAGATAAAAAGGTTTCTCTAAAAATACATAGCCAAGTAGCTTTTTTGCAGATCCGTGCTTGTCAAGGCCCCTTCATCATCTGTTAGTTTGTAAACGATCAGTAATTAATAGCTGAGGGTGCATGGCTGACACATGTAGCGTGAAATGAAGACTGCAAATGAAGTGCTCTGCAAATAATTACAGGGAGTATGAAAAGTTAAAGGTGAAATTTGTAAGATTTGGTCAGATTTTGTTTTTAAAATATTCTAAAAATGAACTCATATGATCAACAGAATGTGAAAGAGTGACAGTGTTGAGGTTACGCCAAGGGCTATGTTTTGTGTTGCAGAAATATCCACTGAAATTAGCATAGTAACAAGCTAGCCCTGGCTCGTCCTGTCCTGTAATACCACCTATACCACATATCAGTGACTCAGAGTCACTGTCTTATCCAGTGTGCAGAGAGGACACAGATATAGATGCATTTTGGTATGAGGGAGTACAATAGTTTGTTAAACTATGCAAGAGAATTAACCACTAAAGAACACTAATGCTATCTAAACAAATTGAAGTGAGTGGGTAGCACACTATATAGCGGCCAGAGATATACATGTAATGACAGGAGAAACAAAAAATGCTTACAACTACGTCTGTGGTTATATACAGGAAGTCAGTCCAGTGGTAGTCAACGCATTTGCTTGCAGCCCTAGAAGCTACCACTGTTTTGGTTTAAAGAGTGACCATGTTAACTGGTGATTCACAGCTTTACAGAACATGTTGGTGTCCTCTTAAAAACCTTCATTTTTACTTCAATCAATTTTAAATACATATGCATCGGTGGTTATTATCTATGCCAACAATTAGTGGCGGTTACTGTGAGCAACCATGGACACATTCACTCCAGTTCTGTGTTAAATGAATCGATGTGAAACACCGGTCGCTCAGAAACATCCTGTCAGAATTCTGTAGAACGTGAATCCGCTGTTGGAATATTGATTCTGACAACGTGACACATAAGCTGATAACAGTAACATAATTCAATTTTTAAAAGCTTGCTAACTTGTCTTCCCAACATGCACACGTACATTATTTTTGATGACTTCGGCTGCAAAAATCTAACTAGCAGCACTTGGTACTTTAATTTCTAAAAGCCAGTGAGTAGTTGCACCAGTTGGTGTATTATATGTTATTTATATAAACCAGGATGAGAGGACATTCAAATTAAGCTTGAGCGTGAACTTTTTATTATTATTCCATGCAGTGGCTATAATGAATTACCCTACTGTCCACACATCATTATTATATAATCTTGTATTTTGCTCTTACTGGATACTTGCTTTGACGCTAAAGAATTGCAAAGATGAATCCTCTACAGAACTGTATCCTTAATGGGAGTTTGCTTAGACATCACTTCAGTTACAAATGTGTGGGAGAGGTGATAATAACAGGGGCCAGAAGGGCTACAGCTCTAATTAAAACTGTTACACTTTAACATATTCTCATTATATTGACTTTTATAACGTGATAACTTGTGAATTTTATCCGTTCCTCATTTTGCCAGAAACATAATCATGCTATTACAATATATTGAAATCATTAACTTTTCCTAATTTCTGACACATTAACAAATCAAAAACCAAAGTGTTGCAACATGAAAGGGCAGGGGGACATAGCATATGTTTCTTCTATGTAAAAAGATTTCTCAAGCCAAAACAGGCATCAAAACATAAAATATAGTCTGAAAGATAAACAGAACACATCAGTTTCTTGTTACCCATGTGTGCCACTGTGCATTAAATAAAATTCACCCAAAAAAAATCTACTTGTTTTTTTAAAACTCAGTAACGCTTTGGTACAAAAAATGACCGATGTATCCAAAGTTTTACTTTTAAATGTCCATTTTGTGTTTTGTAAATTAATTAACGTGTCATTAATACGTTTAAGTGTTTTATTGGTATTGTCTGTATTCAAGGCCTGTCAATCAATTTGAGAGTGACTGCAGCTTGTTTACGTTTGGTGGCAAAAATCACTGATTGCACCTTTACAGACAATTTTAAGACTCACCGCAATAATAGGCTAACTGGCTTAAAAGGATGTAATCAGAGCTTTTGCACACATCTCTCTCTGCCATTGGCGCGCTCTCTCTCTCCCCACATGATTTACTCACTCAACGGGGTCTCTTCTACTTTGCGTTGTCTTTCTCATACACACTCTCTCTCTCTCTCTCTGTATCTGTGACCAGCTCTGTGGAGTGAAGCAGCCTCATAGGCGTCTGACACACTCCAGCACAGACAGGTGCACCGCTTCAGTGATACTCTAACTATCTACTTAAGTAGACTGGTCTTTGGAAAGAGCTTGAACTATACCTTTACACAATAAAGCTTGTTTTTCAAGGAGATAAAAGTACAGGGGCGCACTGTGCTTTTACGCATGGAAGTTGGAATCAGCCTAATTACATTTACGCATGGCTGTGTCTCGTGTCTTCGGAAGATGTGTCCGGACTTGTAGGAGCTTCTCAGGGCGTCAAGAGCGGGGTAATAAGTGAGCAACGATGCGGGGCACTGAGCTGCTGCTCGGTTACTTTCTGGTGAAAGTTATGGTGTGCGACGCGGAGGGAGAGCCGGGTCAGACGGTCGACGACTTCATAATGGTGACCGGGTTTAACGACTCAAAGGAAGGGGAGATCGGGGTCACGGAGAGCCCGCACATGGAGGACAAGTGCCGCGGCTACTACGACGTGATGGGCCAGTGGGATCCACCGTTCGTGTGCAGGACTGGCAGCTACCTGTACTGCTGCGGCACCTGTGGCTTCAGGTTCTGCTGCGCGTTTAAAAGCTCCCGGCTGGACCAGACCACCTGTAAGAACTACGACACCCCGCCGTGGATGATGACAGGAAGACCCCCGCCAAAAGTGGACGTGGCGCTGGAAAATGCGAAGGATAAAACCAACCTCATTGTGTATGTCATCTGCGGGGTCGTGGCCATAATGGCACTCATAGGAATTTTCACCAAGCTAGGTTTGGAAAAGACGCACCGTCCGCACCGAGAAAATATGTCAAGGTAGGTCATCATGTTACCAGATGTTTATTTATTTAATTTAGAGTTGCCTTTGTCCTGTCAGTTATCCGTTTAAACATCTCAAGACGGATCCTTTAAGTATAAACTCATCTCTGCTTGCAAAACCCTTCAATTTTATGGAAACCAGGTCAAAAGGCAACACGTTGTTTTGACAATAAAATTGTAAAACTATAAAATAAGTTAAGCTGCACTCAAAGGGATATAAACATGTTTAGAATGGGAAAGGGATGCTGTTGTACACTGCTCAATTAACATTAATTTCCTCACTGCATACCCAGTATGCACAACAGCCATATGCACACTTTTGTCAGTGTTAAAGACAAAGTGTGTTTTGGTGTTTATTGCATTGCCCCTGGTCTGCAGCTTTAAAACTCTGGATTGTCACACTGTGATGTTGTGACATGTGTGTCTGTTCAGGTTAAAGCTGTTATTTGGTCAAGTATAGTTCAGAAAGTGAAGATCACTAACACCAAAACTGGATGCATTCTAATTTGGGTTTTTTGGGTCTAATTTGGAATAAATATAGTTATTTTTAACACGCCACAATAAAACAAAGCACAAGGTCAGCTGTGATGTTGCACCGTTTTGGTAAAAAAATAAAAAATAAAAATTTCTGCCAGTCAAATTCTGTGATGTTTCATTGGCTATCTGCAAGATATACAATACAGTTTGTTGATTAAAAAGGCAGCGTGTGCTTTTGTTTTAGAGTTTATGTAAAAATGTAAAAAATTATGCCCAATAATTCATTGCAGACGTGCTTGTGAGCATCAAACATTTGCAGGTAGTTAGTACACAAACACTCAATCTTTCCTCAAACACACTTCACATTATGCACCCAAAGAGGGTTATTACTCTCTCGCTGCCTCTTCAAAAGAATGACGTTGGGCTGAACAATGTCTGCACTGGGGAGACTCTGTGTTGACATTGTCATTCTGTGAATGACTATTAGCCTGTAGCAGTGCAGGCTAGTTTCAATCCATTAAAATAAACAGGCTTAAATGACACAAAAGTATGAAAATTAAAATTATTATATTATTGATATTTCTTTGCATGTTGTTGAAGACACTGCACCATAATGAGTGCGTAGAGTTTTTAATATCGACGATGTTACTTGATCTGAGCAGAGCTGTTTGTGCTTTAAAATTAAAAAAACAACCCACTGTGGATTTGGCAGTTCAATTACTGCTTGACATGAACATTACTTTTATCTGCAAAGAGTTTCCATATTTTTTTTTATTATTTTACAAAATTACACTCCAGATGATTTGTCTCACTCTATTGCTGTGTTGTACCAAGACAACGTCAGCACTTAGAGTTTGAGGAAGTAATATCAGGAAAACATGACTTATCACAGCTGTTTCTCTGTGACTAGAAAGAAAAATTTGCGGGACTATTACATATAAATAAACATCTGTGCCATTCAAGCCAAACCTGTTTACACAATGTTAGGAGGGAAAGCTCTCTATATTTCACAGTATACCTGAGTTATGGTGTCTGTGGTGGCATTCCTGCACTGGTGCACCGGCATTGATGCATTTTACGTCAACCAACCGGAGCTAAAAGGGGCCTGTAAGCAGGGAGAGACCATAGCAACACAGCAGCAGCTAGGTGTATGGTGGTAAGCCATGCTGGAAAATCCTAAGAAATTACTAAGAAAAGTTTCTGGAGTAGATGCTCCAGATAGAAGAAGAAACTCGTAATTCAGAGGAAAATTTAAGGTAAAAAATAAATACATACATAAATAAACAAAAACAGATTCATTGACAGCACAGGGAGACTTGAAGACAGTGTGATTATGGGTGAGAGAGATGTGGTAATGTGTAATTACTCTCACAGCCAGATGGTTGAGACAAAAGTTGTGCATTACAGGTTTAATACCAGTAAAGTCTTTCTGCAGTGCACTAGTAATGTAAACAAGGTTTGACATTACTGTTGGGCGAATGAAGCTGAAGATGCAGCATGAACCAGCTTTATATCAACATTGTATTTGCCCAGTTTAACCCATTGAAGCCTGGAAAGCGTTTACGTCGTTTTGTGGTATTTGTATAAGCTCTCAAATACTTTTTGAATTTCATTTCTATCTGCTACAGAGGCTGAAAAATCTATTATTTAGTAGAAGCGTTGACACTTCTGTTGAATTTCCAGAGAAACTTCAGGTTTTAGGGGTTATTTTAAAATCGCCCAGAGGTTTTACAGGAAGTTTTAGGCGTCAATGGGTTAAACTACATTGGCTGGCACACTGACTCGATGACAACCTCTACTCGTCTGAACACCATAGTTAACTCAGTTGTCCTACCACCATCACTGTTACATTTTGTACCAATAACCACTAGTTAGACACCCCTCCAGTATGCAAAACTTTTCTATTCCCCTTAATCTCTTTTATCAAAGAAAATTACTTGATTTAAATATAAATTTGTGTATGAGTGCATAAGAGTGAAGGCAGGTCAATAGAGTCAAACTTTAAGGGGTCATTCACAAGAAGTGCCACCTACCCTGTGACAACAGCTGTATAATATTGTTTTGGAGGGAGCAGCATCAAGCCCGGGAAAGGTCTGATGATGTCATGGTGACGCCATGTCAAATTGGTGTTGTTTTTTTTAAACAGAAACCTGCGCAACAAACTTGAGGTGTAGGGCTTGAAAATAGAAATTGAGGAGACTGTCTAAAGTTGCATTATGGGGAGAGGTCGAAGAATGTACTTCCCCCTAAACCCTACACACTGCTTCTTTAAGCAAAAGTAGCAATGTTGCAATGTAAAAATACTCTGTTACAAGTAAAAGTCCTGCTTTTAAAATCACACAATCACACAGTGTTTGTGTCAGTGTTTCTTTAATGTAGCAGCCGGTAAAGATGGGGCTAATTTTACTAGTGTACTGCTGTGTAGCTTAACCAAATATGTCCTAGTTTTTGAGTTGATTTCTAATTATTTTATTGATAATTACAAAGTAACTTGTAACTACAGTTGTCACATAAATGTAGTGGAGTAAAAAGTACAATTTGTACATCCAAAATGTAATGGAGTATAAGTACCATATGAAATACTTAAGTAAAGTATCTTGGAATTGTACTAAAGTACTATAAAATGTATGATCCATTGATGTTGAACCAATATTAAGGACTAAAGGTCTGGCCATCTCAACCTCTCCTGCTTCAACTTTAACTGACTTAAACTATTGGCCGCTTTACGAAGCATGTGCTTTTGACACCTCCTGTTTTCTGTTTACCATGAAGGAAACCTTTCCTCAACCTTAACCAAGTGCATAACCTTTGTAAACGTAGAAGTGGCAGTTATTAAATGCTCCTATCATTTGTTTGTTGAACTGTCACATGTGTTATCAAAGAGGACACAGACAAACATTTTACTTTGTCATTTAGGAGGACATGTTTGTGAAAGCAACCTGTACTTGTTATTAACTGAAAGATGTGCTCTCTGAGATTGTTCTTTATCTTTCCAGAGCTCTTGCACATGTTATCCGCCATCCAGCCTCAGAACATAACGACGACATTGGACTTGGCCAGCACTATGAGAACATACAAACCAGAGTCACTGTTAACAGTCTCCGTAAGTACTGTGACATCAGCACCACAAAGCACCTGGTCGCTCTACGCCTACTTATACATTCATGTGACAGAGCAGTTCGTTTAAACACTGGGTTGCATATGTTCACTAATGCTGCTGCCATCTGGTTTTGCTTAACAGAGTCACACAACCAATTTCAATATTCAGAAACTCACAGATTTTATTTTAAACAAATATAAACCTAAAATGGTGTGTTTATTTGCTCACCTATCTTGAATTAGCTGAAGTGATGGAAGGGGAAAAAAAAGGTCCCTCCTCAATCCTGCAGGCTGGTGAAGCAATTAGTCATGCCCTCAGCAATCACTTAACATATACACTAATTACCAGAGACAACCTAGAGCTCTGCTTCTTAGCCAGTACTTATTGTACCAAACTGCCTTACACGTTATATGACACTCCCATTCTTTAGTTCATCAGCACCAACGCCTACACACACCCACACAGATCTGCACCGACAGAAAGAAGTTCTTATTATTGCTAACCTGCTTACTGCCTTGACAGCTCCAGTCAATAAAAGGTCTTTCTGCCTCCCTCCCTCTCTCTCCCTTAGCGAGCTGGATAATTATGGCAAATGGCATCTCACATGAAAAAACGTTTTACAGACACAGCAGCATTTCATGATTGCATTCTTCATTTATAAATACCTGGTTTGGCTGAATAACTAACTTTTAAAAAGGAAAATATTGTCTGAAGCGAGGACAAACTCTTGTGATACTGAGTAGGTCCAATGCCGTATAAAGTAAAAATAATTACACTATTGTGCCAGGGAAGCTAGGGAATCAATACAATAATTAATCCAGCCAGAGTATGACTAAGGGCTTCAGTTATGGTATAAAAATATTGACAAGATAAATAAATAACATTAAGTGATGTACTGATTTCCTCTGATCTAGATGCTTCTCAAGACACTTCATTTGAGGCAGATGGAAATCAATATCAGGGATCATTCATGTGCTATAGAAGGCCAGAAGTTTGCATGTTCTCATTACAACTGAGGAGTACAGCAGGTGATTCCACTGATTAGTTTTGAAGGTTTGCTAATTAGTGAAAACACCTGGTGTAATCTGTGGTTGGAATGAAATCCTTCCTGTTCTCTGCACACATGGCAGATGACTGCCTATCTCAATTACCTCATCATACACCGCCAGGCTTTGGTTGCACAAATATTTAAGCATCTTCAATGAGCAGACTGTGCCTGTAATTAATTTAAATTCTTCCAACTTGAATGCACAACGCTATTAAAGAACAAGAAAATAAACTCTAGAAAGTTTAGAAGAAAAATTCCTTGAGATTTTAACAGATTTTGTCAAATTACAAGAACGCATGATCAAAAACCTTAAATTGCCCTAAAACAAAAACTCTTGATGAGTGATCCCAAACAAAGTAGTGATATAATGAATGTACATTACTTGATTGTAGAAAGATTACTTTGTCAACTCAGTTAATTTAAGGACACAGGCATTAATAGTTTCCCACACGTGCAGTTTTGCCACCCAGTTTGAATGTTATTACGTGATTGAATGGGCATTATCAGTGGCTATCAGCCTTATAGATATGGGTCATTTGGGGTCTGTTACAGTTTGTAATACATTCAGAAGGCCATTATAGGTCAGTAAATGGGCTGCTATATTGACGTTTATTGTTAGGTGCCAAACTTGAGTGGCTAAAGTAATTATGATGGGAGCCAAAAAGGAAGTTACAAATTATAAGGAGCATTAGTGTCTGCACAAGGAGGCATTTGGCTCAGCAGACTGGGGTTTGCATCCCAAGAGGCTGAAAGAAATAAAAAATACTTATTAAGTTATAATTATATTTAGGGCTGGGATTAAGATTAATTAATTACACAAAAATTAACACGTTAAAAAAATTGACGCATGTTAATCACACTTATTTTTGCACCTCGGAACGTTTCTCACTGGATGAGTTTCAGGCGGACCGATTATACTGGAGCACCAACTAGCGTTCATGAGCAACATGATCTCACAGAAATCCGTGAAATAGCCACGGATTTCGCTTAACTCAAAATCCGTGGAATAGCCACGGATTCGCTCAAATTTCCGTGAAACTGACACGGATTTCGCTACAATGCAAGTTAATGACATAGTCATATCCCGTGGCTATTCCAACATACAAAGTGATTATGTACATTCACTGAGTGAATATTTAGAAAATAAAACATATATTTCTCGCTACAAATGTGATCAAAATCCATTTTTATGCAGAAACTAAGTCAAAATATTGATTTTTCACTAAAAATGAGAGAACTGTCCGCCATGTTTTTTGTTCTGACCGCTGGGACCTTGAAAGTCACGTGACTTGGAACAAACCAATAGCCACGGGATATGACTGTCATTAACTTGCATTGTAGCGAAATCCGTGTCAGTTTCACGGAAATTTGAGCGATTCCGTGGCTCAAATTCCACGGATTTTGAGTTAAGCGGAATCCGTGGCTATTTCACGGATTTCTGTGAGACCAGGTTGTTCATGAGTTGAGACAACAACAAACCACAGTGAGCATGAAGGAAGAAGCTGATGAGACCTTTGGTTGGCCCCGTGGATGGGAAATTTTGTTACAAAAAACGAATAGATGGAAGCGTCGATAAGAGCATGGTTGTGTTGCTATGCAACAAGGAATTCACATATCACCGCAGCACATCGAGCCTCAAGTATCACCTCAATGCTAAACATATAGCAGCTAGCGGCTAATGTGCTAGCTAGCATGGATTGTGTTTTACTTCAAAAACCAAAGTATTCTAGTTTACGTTTTACTTCAAAAACCAAAGTATTCTAGTTTAAGTATTTCTAGTTTTTTTTAGGTCTACCTACCTATAGGCTACCTGGATTTATGAAATGTACTATATTTCTAAATATGCTATTGCTACACTTAATGGCAAAAATTCCACTGGTCTGTTGGACTTGAACAAAAATAAACAATATTTTTGTTGTTTAAGCTTATGTATTCAGTCATTATTCAATGGTATACTAAAAATCCATGTGAAAAAAAATTACTTCTCACTGTTCTCAGGTCAAATATTTATATGCGATTAAAATGCGATTAATTTCAATTAATTAATTACAAAGCCTCTAATTAATAAGATTATTTTTTTTTAATCAAGTCCCGGCCCTAATTATATTATACACTTCCCCCTAAATTTACCCAGGCAGTTTTTTTTCCCCCTTAACATAACCACATTAATTCTGCACTCAAACCTAACAAAACTAAAAGTGAAACATGACAAAACAGTGATTTAATATTTATTGGCTGAAAACAGCCTTCTGCACAATCAAGTAGGTGGAACAGACACCTTCTAATCCAGGGGTCTGCAACCTTTACTAACATTTTTGGCCAAAAAAGAGAAAAAATGTCAGAATGGAGCCGCAGACCTTATTTTGAGCCTTACAATCAAGATAAAACAGCCCACTCAGTCTAAATCAGCTTATCAACATTACTAATAGGCCATAATCAGCATTTATTAATATGATTTGGTAAGAATGCAGCGAGGGCCCAAAGTTCAAATTAGAGACTGGATACCGAAGAAATATCTCAGGAGATTTGGAATCGAAAGCTCACCTAGCTAGAAAAACTCAAAACTAGACTTGAAGTTGACAAAATTTAGAGGTAAGGCACCGGGCCGTAAATTTTAGTTGACTTTTTAATGCCATATATTAGCTGCACATTTTTACAATTGAAGAATACAAATTCCAATCGGTTGACGCCAATGATAAATACAAATAAAAATGTAAAGGAATCAGTAATTAATTTCTCATAGTTATTTTTTCACTGCCACAGGGAGCCACTGAGGCAGCCTAAAGAGCCACATGTGGCTCCGGAGACTCAAGTTGCCTATCCCTGTTCTAACCAGGCGGCAATCTCTGTGCCTGAGCATGGAAGCCACCAGGAAGTGCATAAAGCCTGCAAATCTCCGAAAATTCCAGTAGGGAGTGCTAAGTTTGGCTGCAAAAGAAATCTGCCCATTCATTTCAGTGCTAAATTTGAAAACTTCTCACTTGATTTATTACCTCAGAAAAAATTTTCAGGGACAACATTATGGTCTCAATCGCTAGTAAAAAATCTTCATCAAGACAATTTGATGTCAATAGTTCTAATAATGGCCCCATTTAGATGAAAATAGAAGATAAAGAATCGTATGATTTGGGGCGTTTCTAGCTTTGATTGACAGGTCACTGACAAGGCGAGCCGTCACCAGGAGAGAAGCAGAGCGTATCCACGGCAACGTGTCAATAAAGTTATATATAAAACATTATATACATAGAAAAGAGGACGTTTACTTTGGTCTCATAACTTTGACCCTTTCACACTATATTTTCACTTAATGACAGTTTATTTGAACATTTTGTTCAGTAAAAATGTCTTGTTCAGCGTTTGGTTGGACTAACAGACACTCCAAGGAGTCCCTGCTCAGTTTTCTGAGGTAAGAAAGATACATTTTGTTTTTGTTTTTTTGCTAGCCAAAACTAACATCCCAGTTAATGCTCCAGTTAATGCTAACATGAATTAGCAGCGACTTCTCTCAGTCAGGTTGAGGTGTAGAGAGGCTGTAGTCAGTGTCGTCAGATCCCCCGCGCTCCGCCACAGTCCAATTATGGTCTGCTCCGCGTATCGGAAACATGATGGCGACGCAAGATGGCGACGACACGGTGACTACGTCCATTATTTATATACAGTCTATGGTTCTAACCCATACATATAATGCTGATAACAACAACAACTCATAATGGCCCTTTAATGGGCTGATAACATTTGAAATGGGTGGTTCAACTTAAACCAAAATTTGATAATTATCTTTAATCTTATTTTAATTTTATTTACAAGGCCACTGTATTTCATGTAACCTTAAAACTTTGTATTTGCATTTTACCATCCCATCACATTTATTATAACTATTACTGAAGGGTGAAATGCAATTTAACCTGAAACATAACCTCAGACATTAGACAGCATTCTATTTTAAGAGGGTGAAGTCTTCTTTTTTTCAACTAAGCTTTTTTTTTTCAATCACTAAAATCAGATGAGGTGAGGTGCCAGCATTGACATGACAGTAATAAATCATTCTAAAATCAGAGCAGTTTCTCTCTCACCTTGCCTCCCCACGAAATAATCATCAGTTCATTAAAAACCAGCCAGCATGTTAGAACCAATCTTCTGAATGAGATAATTAATGGTTTCTTTAGAATATTATGTACAGCATATATATATATATTTTTTCATCAACAATTAAAGTATAACATTCACCAAAATTCAATACAACAATGCTTGGATTCGCTCACTTGCTACTGTAAATGCACATTAGGAAATTGTTTTTTTACTGATATTTTGCCCGTATAGCATTAAGTTCAATACTTTGGTTTGCCAACAAAAAAACAAGCCATTAAGAATAAAAAAGCTCTTGTTTTTATTCACATTTTTTAAAATCAGTATGTGCTAACATGTTGCACAGAGCACTCTTACGTCATACAATCTGTAGGCAATCGCACAAGAAACTGTCCTGATTTAAAACCCAATTTTTCCTGCCAGTCCCTGGTGTAAATAAAAGAAAATGATTAATGATGTGAGATAGCACACTGTTGTACTGTAAAACAAGTGCAGTCACTTCACCTATTGAAAGGTTGAGCTACTTGAGTAAAGAGGTGAAAACTGAATTGCTTTGAATTTTTTTCTTTTTTTTCAGTTTTCTCACCCCACGTGCCTCCTTGTCAAGTCAGAAAATAACTCTGTACCTGGCAATCATTATATATTCAGTTTTACTTCTTTTGAGATAACTGTTAAGGCAGTAATTGCATTCCAATTCTACTTAATGCATATAACTGGGGTCAGCCACAAGTCAGAAGATTACTTTTGTATGAAGGCTGCATTAGTTGCTATGGAAGACCTTAGAAAAAGCACATTTTGCTGTATAAATGTTAAAAAGATATATGTTTTATTCAAGCTGAATACATGTATTATTGGAGTTGAGTAGCTCTCTCTTTGTTCAGTGACCTTGGTGGTGGATGTATGGGAGGGATTCAGTGTAATAGAGTTGGTAACAGAACTAGGATAATTGTTGTTTTCTTGACAGCAATCCTTACAAGGTTACAAAAGGTGAGGGGATACATTTCGCCACATGGATCCATCCTGTACTTGTCCTTACTAGCTGTGCTCTCAGGTGGCAGGTGTGATCATGCCCCGACTATAATAGTGTTGTATATTACGGATAGTGATGCGGAGCAGTGATTGAAATGCTCCGAAGAGAGCCCCTGTTCCTCATCTATTGCCTGTCAAAGATAGCAAAAATCTGTTTGACTGGACTATGAGCACTCATTTTCTCAAGACACCAGTAATACAGATTTTGTGAGCTGGGCTTCTTTGGCGACCAGTAGATCATGTTCATGTCCTGCTGGCCATGTGCGCACATGGGGCAATTGTGAAATGTGGCCTCTTTTTACTCCAGGCAGGCAGCCAGGGAGAACAAAGTCTCCGCTCACTGCCAACACTCCACTGGTGCATGACAGTCCATTTCCTCACTGCCAGATAGAAATGTATTTCAGCAGCATTACCTCTGACAGCAGCTGGAAAATTGCCATCAAATGTAGAGCCTACATATGGTTATATTTTCCACCTGCTATATACTGTACTCTGAACTGTATACTGAAGCCTCAAATCTTTAACGAGATAATTACAAACTGACAATACAGAGAGCCTGAAAAACTTTGGATGGAGACACACTGGTTGTTTCGCTCTTTATAGTTTGTGAAATGAGAAAGTGTAAATATAGTTAGCTTCATTTTTCACCATATTGACCACTGACAGCACTGATATAGTGAAACCATTATTGAATTAAACTAACTTTTAATAGTTTTTCAATAATTCCCCAAGTGTGCAAATATAATTTGAAGAAAAGAGAAAAAAAAGGTTTGAATAGAAAATCACTACCAACTTGAATAAATTGCAATTTCTGGCTTTGTCTACATTCTAAAGTGTCGCACTTCTTGGGTTTACTCTTAAATTTGACTGATGCAATTGCTGTCTCACCTTGAATTTATTTTAATAGTGTGAAAAAATAACTTTCTACACCTCCCTGACTGTCATATCCTGAAGCTTCAGCTGCAATATGCATAATCTACAAAATGAGTTTGTTCCAGAGCAACAAAGGCTATTTCACCTGCCAGTGCCAGGTATTATGATTGAAAATTGGAGGAAAAAACAACAAAAAAACCCAAAACTAAATAATGGAAGCTCCATCAGTCAAGCTGATCTAACCTGAACTGCATTGAAAGAAAGGACAAGTGATGGTTTGAAGACACTGTGCTGAAAGAATTGTGATGTATTGTAAGATACATATGTTAAACAGGAGTTATATAGAATGCAATATATTAAAAAAATAGATCTGAATAGGGCTGTCACGACTTCAATTCTACTTCAAATCATAGGTTGAAATTAGCTTTTGATTTCGCTTTTTAAACTCAAAGTTTTCTCAGAACTGTTCTTCGTTATGAATGTCTTCTAAAATACAAAAAAATATTATAACAAAAATGTTTTATCGATCAATGTACACACAAGTGTAAGCATAAATGAGATCAACTAATTATTATGAACATTGTACACATACAATAGAAATAGTGTTTGAATTTCAGAAACCTGACAGACATGATAAGTTATTGACTCGTAGATAAAAGAATATTTTTTTTATCTCTAACTTGAAAGTAGGCTGCCTGTAAATAAGAGCGCCCTTCTCCTTGTACCATTTATTTCGGGGCACACAGCTCCCAAAATACTCTCTTAAATCTTTTATGAGTGCCAGGGTGGTGTCTGTGTCTGGAGTGTTAACTCGCTTATTTCCCGCAACAACCATGGAGTCTTTAACCTTACAAGTCTCCAGAAGTGGCCTACTTTCTTCCAGCAGCTAGACATAAAAGCAGTGACTTTGACAACAGTACACGCACAACTGACACTCAGTCAACACAAAGTCTGATAAACATTAAAGAGGGAGATAAACAAGTACACACATCAGCACTTCAGTATAAATTAAGTCTGGCATCCTGAAAATAGAAGTGTTGCACCAGATGTTCACAAATGCACTGTCCTCATTTATTATCTGCAGTGAAATCTATTCTCATCTTGGACTATAAATATAGAAAATATGAGATATCAGACAGGCTCAAAAAGTTAATGATTTTGACAATATTGGGATACAAAACAGTTTGGCCAAAGCATTCAGTGTACATCGTTAATTATTTAAACTATTTACCTTTGATGGCTTTCTAACGTTAAGGGGATACCCTGACTTTGACCTTGACTGCAGTATCAGATAAGTGCAGTGATCAGGTGACCACTCAAACACTATAGCTTGCACACTTGTTCCAGAGCAGATGGCCTCTCTAATGAGAATACAAAAATAGTTTTCCATGGTTCAATGAGCTCATCTGAAAGAAAACTAAATTTGTTCTACAACCCTGATTCCAAAAAAGTTGGGACTGATTTTGACATTAGATTTATTAGAAAACTTTACAAATGCAATGACTTTAATGGTCAAACTGGTACAGTTTATTGTACCCTCATTATGAATTTATTTATATTACTATATCACAACAGTTGGTCAACAGTCCAGGGTCCCTGTTGTCGTATTTTTCTTTATAACTCCTTTCCTTGGAAGCCATGCTGCTGTAACACATACAGTTTTTGTCTTGCTGAAATAAGCAGGGACGTCCCTGGACGTCAGTATCTGTTGCTCCAAAACCTGTGTGCACCTTTCAGTTTTAATGGTGCATGAACAGATGTGCAAGTTACCCATGATGCCATGGGCCCTGAAACAGCCCCATACCATCACAGATGCTGCTGCTTTTGAACTTTGCGCTGGTAACAATCTGGATGCTGCCTTTCAAAGTCTTTAGCCCGGGGTACATGACGTCAGTGATTCACAAAAACAATTTGAAATGTGGCCTTGTCAGACCACAGCATACTTTGCATCAGTCCATCTCAGAAATGTCGACAGCATTTCTGCATGTTGTCGATATATTGCGTGAATATATGTAAAAAAGGATAGAAAATGATCAAATTCGGTTTTATCTAGGTTTTACACAGCAACCCAACTTTTTGGGAATCAGGCATATGCTGATTTCTTTAATTGTGCATTTTTTAACAACAACATAGGATTTCCTAAAAAGCAGTATTAATCATGTTTCATCTTGGTAAATAAATTACAAGTAAAGTGCATTTTATGTCTTCTCTGGAAGCAGACCTAATGTGGCTTTTATCTAAAAGAAGATCACATTGAAAGAGAGCCTGTGTGAGTGGCCCACTTACAATGAAATGCATGAAACTGAAACAGGTCAACAAGCCCAGAAAGGAATGTGACAAGGAATCACAGATAGATTTGATGCACAGACTTCCGGTTTAATTTTTGGAGAAGATCATTACTTGGTACAGCATTTTTAAAAGAGGGTTATTAAAGAGAAATCCATCACAGGGTTTAATAAGTTATCTGTGCACGTCAAGTGCGGTCTTTCTCAATGACAACAGTTTTTAATAAGGTTTTTAATAAACTGAATAATACAGAAGTCTGTTATAAAGACAGCCTTATCATAAGGAGAACACAGTGGCATCTTAAACGACCTCAAAAACTGATCGTACTCATTGCACCACCCCCTCGTTGAGATGTGGAGGAGTGAGAGAATTGTTGAAGCTGTCCTCTGCATCATTTCATGAGACAGCATTGATAATTTGAGACTTTCCTAATTAATTAGCACAGTAATAAAGTTTCTTGCTGACCAGTGGGGAATAAGAGCCCAATTAACCTATTTTCTGTATTAATGATCTGTTTTTATCAGACACATTCTAGATCAAGGACTAGTGGACTCCCCACAATTTAAAGTTTGTAAACTTTTACCATGAACAAATGGCAGTGATGACTTGATGGACATCTTTTTATGTTCATATCCAGAAAATTGGTGCCAGATTCACGGTGGATTAACACTGCTACTCCTCAGGTTACCTTTAAAGATATCATATGTAACATTTCTAAAATGTCTAAGACTTGACCTATGTTATATATTTTGTTGAGTTGCATACTTATATTATCCCAAATATTTCCAACAAACTTCAAACCCAGAGAAATCTGAAGTTTTACTGGAGACATGTGCTTGCCTGGTTTTGAGATCATAACCATTTTACCCCTCTCGTTACTCTCAGATGTATTATCTGATGTTTCCTGTTTGAACAACTGTAAATCATACGTCACATAATTATACTCAGTGACGGTAATGCAGCATTTAGTAAAGACCTGATACTGTATATTCATATGATGTTTCAAAATCAAACCAGTTTATGATGTGCTACAATATATATTATATGCCAAGTGACTCATTCCAACCACCAAGCTAATGCATACGTTAATGTTTAACCTTGGAACAATTTTCAACATGGTTATAAAGTATTTTTTAGTGTGAATATCAGTGCTGGACTGCCCCAAACATTTAATTCACCACATAATGTTAGATACAGTAGCTGTATGGGTAATCAACTCATCTAATGTTAGCAAGTAAGCTAGCTAGGGCACATTACATTAACTTGTTAGTAAATATTTCTGCCAGACTCATGTCAAATAGATTTTTTTTATCAGCAATGGTGGTTGTTTAACACTGCAGACAACAACTCCCATGATCCCTCACAACTTCACCATGTCCATGTTTTGTTATTGTTTCTATTGAGAGATCCTTAGCATCAAACATTACATATTGTGCATTTAAAGGAAACCCTTTACGTCATCAGAATAAGCGTTGATTCACAACCTCATGACATGTAAAATAACCATCATCAAACTTTAACAGAGTGAGCAATTAATGAATGACCACAGCTATCCATGTCAACTAATTGTCCATAAACATGTTGATATCTCTACTCAAATATATATATATAACATACGGCACAGTGTTAAAACTGCCGCCTGTGAATTGGTACGTTCCACTAATCCCCTCCAGAGAAGACACTGTGAACATCTGTTTGCTCTGTCATGCCAGTAGGCAGGGGGCCAGTCTCTTTGCAGTGCACCCTTTAATTTACCAGATGTCTACTGTAGGATTAGTACAGTTTCACAAAGAGCAGTCATGACTCTCCAGCTGGGTCCCCAGAAAAGCCTACTTAAGGGAAAGTGACACTATCAAGTTCGAGAAACAATTACTCTATATTCACGTCCATCCATCAAGCCAATTTATATTCTGGGATTACATAACAGTCACTCAACCAGGCCAGTTTAAATTAGTATTGGTATTTTAACCATTTATACCAATTATAAACATGTTTTAACCACATCTTTTATTAGCTAATGCAAATTATATATACATATTTGAAAATATTACCTTAGCAATTAAAAGGGATTTTGTTGCTACACAAAACAAAAACACACTTTTTTTTTGCATTGACAACTGGTGCTTTCCCTCCTTCAGATAGCAACCAGATGAACAACGCGGCTCAGGCATCAACTTTGATAACACAGCCTTACCCGGACATGGGACCAATCACCAGCCCCTATGAACAACAGAAACCTGTCAAGGATCTCAACAAGTACGCCACTCTCAAGGCTGTGGGTAAGGTTAACCTCTACAAATGAAACTAACATAATTAATCAGGGTTTCCCATCATCATATAAGGAGTGTCACGTTTTAATTGAGTGAACTGGAATTAACACGATTTATCTGAGTCATCATGGGAAAAGTTTTATAAATTCATGAGGCGGAAAATTTGACTATTTTGAAACTAAAATTACAGTATTGTTAGTTCAGTACTGGTCAACTGATGACAGTTCGAATAAAGAAAAATACAAATAAAATAAATAGCTTACACCATTTCTAAATCACTCCAAGTATTGTTTCTGCATTATATGTTCTGTCTCAATGCATAACGGACAACAAATACTGCGATAAAGAAATGTATATGTATCGGATATATTGAATGATAAAATCTGCCAAGTGATACATCGGTCGGGCTCTATTTCTATCAAATCTCTGTCTGACAGAAATCCTTGTCAGTTAATCTATGGTCCATCAGTGCCAACAAGGATGGGGACTAAAAGTTTATTTATAAAAGTTTGTTGTTTTTCTCATGTGCTAATTTTGGAGAGTCTGCAGCAGGGTCTGGACAAAAAGAAATAATAGAAAATACCAAAATAGTATCACTCAGATGATGATGTGAAAGTAATCTTTTTAAGAAAGTTTCAAAGTAGGTGAGTAAAAATAAATTTCTTCCAATCATAAAGTGCAAATTAAGAAAGTTACCCTTTTATATACATTATGAAAATACTAGTAAATGTGTTTTTTGTTGTTGTTGTTTTGCATAAAATTGTGTTTGAGGTGATTAAAATAATGATCGTGATGTTGACCTGTTACAATGGAGTGGAACACTAACAGTATAGTCAGGCACACTTGGTGTAAAAAACTTGTTATATATATGTCAACCCATATATATATATACACTTCAAACCAGACTTCCAAAATTTAGAAGTCCATTTGTAATATTAAATCTTAAAGAATTTATTACCAGTGTTTGCATTTTGACTTGTCTAATAAAGTGAAAAATATGTAATTAATTAATTAATGTAATAATTTAATGTAATTAATATTGATTTTTTTTATTTCGATTGCAGAAATAATCATTGCAGTCTCATTTAAAATAACTTAATTAAATCTCACTGACCTCTATTTTGGCCAACAGACATCTTTGCCTGTGTGCCCCACTTTTACAATTTAACAGAGCAAAAATAAACAAAAGAAATAATGCAGAATCAAAGTGCGGACTGAAGGTATTTGTGGATCTGTATTTGATACTATTTAGCACAGTGAAGCAGGAGTCTTTTTATAGATGAATCAATTTGCTGCATTTGACAGACCTGGCCATGGAAGGGATGACAGCTATCAGCATGCCTGTAGTAGGTCCAATCACATAAAACAGCTCATTCTCTTTGTGATTTACAGGAGCAGCTGAAGCCTCTCTGCTGCTAATACACTGAAGTGCCGTCAAACAAACTGATCATTAGGGAAAATAAAAATAGAGCAAATCTTAGCTAATGAGACTGGGGACAGGAGACAATCAGGAGCAATCAAAACACAAATGAGTTGGGAAGGGGTGATGAGATGCAACGATACTGTACATGTGAGCCCCTGTGCTCCAACAGTAATATATGTTTTCATCTAACAGCACTTATGTGGGCTTAGTGAGGTAGCTGCTGTAAAGAATACTACATCTCTTTCCTGTACCATGAAGTGACACACAGCCACAGCATGAAGAGACCACGTTAAAGGTTATCTGGGAGACATTTCATTAAAAAAAACGTCTGAAATGTTAGAAAAGGCTAATGCTGGAGCTTGGTGTGCTCAGGCTCAATTAGAGCTCAAGTGAATTCCTGTTTTCATTCATTGTCTGCACCTGATTGGAGACATAAAATCATACTGCAGTGTTTTTATGCGAAAATTACTGCAGCTGATTATGGCAAGACAAATGCCAAAAGACAAAGATATACTGTGCAGTGATCAACACAGTAATTTCCACTGGGGATAGGGGACATGTCATGTCATCATGACATGGTAATAAGTAGTGCAGCCAGTGCTTGGTAGACTTTATATGCCCTGGGTGTCGTCTCTCAGGCTGCCCTAACTTGTTAGTGGAGGTGGTTAGAGCTGTATGCAGCCTGAAATTAATACCTGCAGATATTACCCAGGTCTCAAAAAGTACTTACACTTCTCCTCCATATTTTTCAAAAGAAATAAAACATTATATACAGTTTATATTATCCTAACAAGATGGTTGAACAACAAATCAAGGCCAATAGTGGACAGTGTCTTGTTGTAAAGATACAAATACAACGTTTCTATCAGGGGAACTTTAAAGACGATTTTACGTTAAATATCATTTTAAGTCGGTTTGCTGCGTCAACAATGCAACATGTTAACATAGAATTCCAGTTTATGTTATACCAATATAGTATTACTACTACTATACTATTTTAATATGGAAAACACAATAACCAATAACTGATTTATTGCTTTTATTGCAATTTCAGTGTAGCTGTAACAAAACTTTCAACATATTTAATACAGGTTTAATATGTATCTGTGAATTTATGTATACACACACATATGCCGTACAAGTATATATAAAGAGTTAATTTTTATTTTAATTTACTCCCACATATCATTTTTAATTTATTTTATGCGCTATATAAATCAAACCGGCATTGGGTTGATTTGAATACATCACAACATATTGTGATGCCTGATGATTTAAGGTTGTACGGGTTTGTCTCTCTTCTCTCTGTAATTTTAGTTCTGTTTTTATCTGCCTGTCTGGTTCTGCACTCAGGACACAATGCAATGGCTAATGAAGGGAAAAATGACAAAGAACTATCATGTTGTTTGTTTCTGTATTTGTTAGCGGAGAAAGCAAATGACAGCTTCTACAGCAACCGCCGGCAGTTGATCGAGATGACAACCAAGGGCAGCCTTCCCATGGAAGCTGTGGACATGGAGCCGGAGCCGAGCAATCCTTACAGCCCACCCAGACAGATGTCTGCAAAGCAGAATGGACACAAGTACAAAAACCCCAAGAGCCACAGCTCCCAGTCACTGCACTACAGCTCCTGCACTGTTGCGAGCCCGGGGGTGCTAAGACCCTGGGAGAGCAATGACATGGGACTCCGGCAGAGCTACGGGCCAAAGAAGCTCTGCATCATAGAGAAGGAGCTGCACACCACCCGCTACATGCCTCCACAACCATACTTTGTCACCAACAGCAAGACAGAAGTGACAGTATGAAGGACTGTCTAAGCATCAGGCTTACAAGTAGTCTAAGTTAAAGGAAGGCCGTAGCTGCTGACTGCTGTAAGAAATCAGCATGGACTGTAATATGTGCAGTTGTGCATGTGATGGGCAGCATTTAAGACGCCACATTAAGGCGAAATTGCTCGGTGACAGGACTCGGTATCAATCACTGTTCTGCAGGAAGACACAGTGATGAAGAGGTTGTCTTCTATATTTATATAATCCAACTAAAACAAAACACAAAGGTTACATAACGCATATATGACATGTGACACATACAGTGCTGTTGTCAGTATATCAATGGACCATAACGTTTAAGAATACTTTATCTTTTTTTTTTCAAGGTTAAGTTGCCTGTGGTTATTGGATACTGATAAAATGCTTACATAGACATTTTAGATACTGAAAATGCCTGGTACTGCTAGTTCGTGGATCAAGTGCAGTATCCAGGTTGTGCATTTAGTTATTTGAAATGAAAGTAGTTCTCAGTATATGGCACAAGTTAATCAGGAAGAACATATTTGCAGGACAAATGAGGATAACTGATGTTTAAATCATACTTTGTTATACTTCATTATCAGCTACAAACTAATTAGACCCTAAGATCTCAATAATCATCTCACTCCAAAATATTACATACATTAGTATTGTCATTTTAAATGTCTAAAGTCAAACTTAAAAACATGAGCGATATCAGTTGGTCACACACAGTTCCAGTGGCCATGACTTCATGATCAGTGACTTCAGTAAGAATTTAAGTTTGTTTCCAAAAGTTATCTGTGCTGCATTCATTTGGAGTGATTCATAAGCTAAGTTATAGAATATATATATATATATAAGAAACAGAATGTGAAAGTCTTAGTTTTGACCAAAATTACTCAAAATCCATTAAAAAAAAAGTGAATAAGAATGTAATGCCACTTTTCAAAACGTCTAATTTTGAATGAAACCTTCCAAGTCACAGCCATCCCACTGATGCATATATTTCCGTGATTACTACTGTACATGTAGGAGAAGTAGTATCAGTGTTGAACCAGTGTTGTGTTGGTGTAATACTGTAGTGCCTCTCATCAGTACCAGCATGTGTGTGGTGATCCTATAACATAATGTAGGTGAAGCCCCAGTATTAGAACAGTGATTGGTCTTAGTCACCCATTACGCCCCCAACAAAAGTCGTGTGAAGTTCAGTGTGAAGATGGAGGCGCAGTGTTCACATTACAGTTTAAACTTTCAGCTTCCTAAGAAATGTATTTGATTTAATTCCAAATATCACTTTTGTTAAATGTATCTGTAGCGGACAGTCTGAAGCTTGTGGTACAGTTGTAGTTGAAGAGGACACATTATACTCATTTTCAGGTTCATACTAGTATTATATGTTTTTACTTGGATATGTTTACATCCTTTATGTTACATTCACATGGAATAAGGGAGACAGTAGACGGCAAACAGACGACACCTTCTGGACAGCACGGGATAAAAAAAAAAAATTGCAACATTATAGAGGTGATAGAAAATTAGGAAGAGCGTAATAGGTCCCCTCTGAACTTCTGTTAGGATAAATGTCAAAATGTTGGGTTTTTCTCTGTTACTACTCAAAATTAAACTGTCCTTTGTTTGACTCACAACAACATACTACATGATAAACTGGACCCGCTTTTGTGGTATTTGAGTCAACTATTAAAAAGTATGTTTAAATATTGGTCACCACTTCCTATCTCAGCTAAATCACCATATCAAGAACTAAGTTTAAAAGGACATCCATGCCACACTTGGCAAAAAGTTTTAAATAAGGTTCTCTGGTGCAATTGATCATTTGTTTCACTGATTTTCCAGCCAAGAAAATAAACTGTAAAAAGATCACGTTCACGCCTGCCTGCTAGTCTTACTCACGCGGTCGACTATTTCAAGCAGCTGAGGACAAGGCAGCACTCATAGCTGATACACAAGTGGGAAGTGTATTTATGTATTCTCAAGCCCAAATCATAGTTGTTAATATTCTCACAGATGTCCAACCACACTGTATGCACTATTTTGCATAATATGTAGATCCAGTGCAAACTGTGCTGTCACACAGTTAATGAACATCGTTATTTCACGCTATTTAAACTCATGTTCAGCTGGATTTTTATTCATGCGAATTATATTGTATAGTGGAAATTGTTTTACCTTTTCCTCAAAGATACTGAAATCACTGTTACTAAGCTGCACCACACCATATTTACACATGAAGATCTACTGTAATACTGCCAGTTAAAGACATAATGTGTATAATATGTTTGCTTTACAACATCTAGATGTGGCAACACAGCAGCAATGTTATATTGAAATTTAAAGGAAAGCCCCTATGATTACAGGTCTATTACAGTTCACTATGATGGCTATCTATTTCTTATATCACTGTTAGCTTATTATCAGAATAGGCATCTGATTAAATGACTGTTCTAATGAATGTTATGCGACATTATGTACAATGCAAAGTTGTTTTGGTTAAAGGTGACCTTTTAAATATATTCACAACCTCTGTATTTCACAGTTCACAGCCGCCATGCATTTATTACAGGAAATTACTGAGCATTTAAATGTTTTCTATACATTGTTTGTGCAGTATTATATAATCCCTGTGTTGCAAGTTTCCTGCAAAAACCTTGAATCTCTAAAATGTCACTTTTGTTGTATTGAATTTCATAAAGTTTAAAACCGTTCAAAAAATACCACAATACAACTGAATCATCAAACCAGTGATTCAATTATGTTGTGGTGTTTTTTTAAACAGTTTGGAAAGGTCCAAGGTTCATGAAACATTTTCTGAATGTGGAAAACCTCTATGACTGCATTTTACACTGATACAAGGTTTCTACAAGACAGTGCACGCCAACGATGTCAACTTCTTTTTATGTATTAGATACCACCCAAGTGTAGCATACCTTGTACAAAGGAAATAGTCATAGGCAATGAACAACTGTAGCACAATGTCAGTAGACTCCGTTTACCTGTGCAGCTTGCACGTAAACAATATCAGTAAAGCTACTGTAGCTTTTAGCATTTTGTAATTGGTTTATTCAACTGACTTACCTCTTTCTTTTTAACTAAAAGGAAAACAAACATTTGGCTGATGGTAGAATCTAGTGTGCCAGCGGCAAAAAAATAAAAAATATGAAAGTTGATGCATGAAAGCACAAAAACAGAGAAACACATTCCTTCAGAGGTAAGTTGTCTCTAGCATTTTGGTGCTTAATAAAACTTTTTCTCTTGCTTTTTAAATTCTGAGTCTCGTCTTCTCTATTGGCTGCCCCCTCAACACCACGCCCGATGGTATCATAGCAACATGGAAGAGCACTTGAGTTCAGCCAAAGGTCCTCTTCTGTATAATATACTACTGTTTATGGGACTTTCTGTTTTAGTGTGCCCCAGCTGTAAAAAGTGAAGTGTCATTATACTGTCTACATTAAAATTATTTTTAATAACTGTGTCCTCTCCAGACTTTATTGAAGCCGCTTTTTTGTCCTTGATACTTGTAATTATATAACTTGACCTGGTTGATTTGGTTTTTTTGTTGCTTTTAATTCCTGTGAAATCATCTCTCAGTGGTAATTTATTAACATGAAACGTAGCTGATAATTAAGATGTACTTTTTAGCAGTAAAATGCAGCTAAACAGAAACATGTAACTATATGTTTGTGTTTAAACTTCACAATAAGAAAATGTTCTTATAACGTGTTTAAAACCTTTTGCAGGATGCATTCTGCATATTTTTTGCACTGTGTAATATTATTATGAAGATTTTCTCAAATTCATGTATCTATTTATATTTCATATTAAAGAAGCTTCAAGCTGGAAAAACATATTCCAGTGCTCTGGATCAGTAAAGAGAAAAAAACTTCAACAGCTCATGTTGTACAGGTTGTTTGACTGCAATAATACAATAACAACAGGAGGCTACAACCCACATTCACACACTCATTCAGTCCAAGCAATGGGAGTTAAACACATTGATTTCTTCATTGTAGCCTTACTACAGATGCACCACTGAGAGACTTTTCTTGACGTCTCTGCCACTCGTTCAATACTTTCTTATCTGTGAAGGCTTGGATAAATATAGGAGCTAAATTGATTCAGCCAAGTGCTAATGCCTCGAGGAGCTAATCAAACTCCATGGAGAGTCTGAGGTTTGTCTCTGCTGTGGATAAGTAATTAAATAAAAGTACAATAGCAGGAGAATAGCACAATAACAAAAGAGAACAATGCAGATTAAGTTCTTGCTATCCAAACAAAAGCTTTGCTCTGTTTATATGTTTGGCAGTACAGACCTTAATTCACTAGAATACTCATTTTGGAGAAAATTGGAAACTTTCCTTCGCTTCAAGCACAGGAAATTGTGTTTTACAAAACAACACCTCTCTTGCAATTGAATTATAATCCAATAATCAGGAATGTATCAACTGACCAAAAGGAACTAAAGCCCCAGGACCATGAAAGGCAGGCAGCTCAGTTGAACAATCCAGCTTTTGATCACCTTGCTTTTCACTCACTTGTTGGAGAATTCAATCCATGATGGACCTGTTACTGCAAGTTCCTCCTGTTTACAGCAGTGCTTTCTATCAGAACTTCACTTTTAACAAGCCTCTGGGAGCACTGTCATTTTCTTGAAAATGCCAGGAGACATTCTTGTTAATTAGCAAATGACGTTTCCTACCACCAGGGTGGTTCCCTCTGGAAATTAAATCAGCACAATAACCTAATTCAGTCAGACAGAGGGGCACAGCCATAGTCCTAGTGTGTGAAAAATCTTGATCCTGCAGCAAAGAAACAAAAACAAATCGGTGTGATTTTTCAAACATGAAATAATGCAAGACTGCACTCACCACATGAAAAACAGCCAATCCACGCGGGTAAACCAAATGCAGCAGAGTAAAAAATTAAATGTGCCACAGGCCTACATTCAGAAGTCTTCTGGGAGTGGAAGACTTCATGGCAACTCATGTTTATTACCACTACATGCATTTGTCATTGTCCTGACATAAAAGTTTCTAAAATGTTTTGGTCTTGATTTCTACTTTTCAGCAATTATTTATCTGCCAAATAAAAAACTAAGACCACTGCTCTGCTAGTTGCTAAAAAAAAATTCACACTCACCATGGAGTTTTATGCCCTTAATATATAAGTATATTTTAATGTACTAGTCGTAAGAAATCATAATTGAACTTTTAGAAGAAATAGATGTTTACCATTAAGCCCAGCTCCATTTCATTTATATATATATATATATATATATATATTGCATTCAAATGAATGGACAGAATTTTTGTGCAGCCACACTTCG
This sequence comes from Centropristis striata, assembly GCF_030273125.1. Taxonomy (NCBI): domain Eukaryota; kingdom Metazoa; phylum Chordata; class Actinopteri; order Perciformes; family Serranidae; genus Centropristis; species Centropristis striata. The sequence continues at coordinate 26,660,764 of NC_081529.1, read as the reverse complement.
CAACCCCTGCTGGAATTTTCGGTAGAATGCAGCTTAAACCTCTGAAGTCCAGGAGATTTTGGTTCAAATATGTCAACTTCCTCTGCATTCATTTCTGTCTCTGTTTATCATCTTTCAGTCTGTCCTTACATCACATGCATGGCTCCTTTTACTCCACACAAACTTGGTTATCAGTCAGATTTTTCATTTTATTTTAATTAAAGTATAAAACTGCCAGGAACCCAAAATACAAACAAAAGACACAGGTGTCTATGGAAATGTACCATTTAAAATTTTTTTTTTTTTACCATTTATACACACAAAACAACAGAAAAAAAGAATAATTAATAAAAATACAAAACAGTCTATTTGCATGTTAATTAAAAATAGTAATAGTTTTCATTGTAGAAAGAAAATTCACATTTTAAAAATGGTCTAGAAACATCAATGTCGCACTGTGAAAGCTCCTATGATTGCACTTATAACTGGCTTTCTCAGCTTGTCTACATATCATATATAAATAAAGTCATTACTGTAAATTAAACATTTGTATTTTCAATAAATAGATGGACTCCAGAGGTTTAAGGCACTTCCTGGTTTGCCTCCCTGCTCAGACCCGGAGGTTGCCGCCTCATTGGGGCTGGTAGTAAGGCTGGCAGTCACTGGACTCCAACTGTGCATCTTTGAGCAGTGGGCTTTTTCTTTGGGTAGAAAAATGGATGTCGAACTAATGGGCTTTTGATCCAATGGGACATTATTCAGACTATTGGGGTATTGACTGTCGAAGAGACCGCCCGGGACACCATGGTCAAGTCGCTGGAGGCTGATTCGGTCAGTGAGTTTGGTATTCATTTATTTTGCAGGTCAACAGGTAAAATTATTCACCTAAACAATCTTAAAATACTTACTGCTTCCAGTACAGCTATTTTAAGTTATAAGCAATACTGCAGCGCTATAGAAGTGATAGTAACAAGAATGGTATTTGAACTTGCGACTTGAGACCCGAGGCCATTCACACCAGCTGGCTGGTAGATAGCCCCTAGATAGTGGAAAGGCAGCTATTACGGTAAGCAGTGAATTCTGCCATCTTAGAACCACTCTCATTTTTAAGCATTATCACACCAACACTCATTTACACCACACACACACGCACACACACACACAACACACCACACACAAACACAGCAAACATCGCTCTCACCAACAACCGGCTAATAAAACAGCTGACTCTGCTGGTTTGAAACAGGCTCAGGGGGATTTATTAGCAACCAAAAGACTTAATTATACACAATTAAACCATGAAATATGGATTGTCTATGAAAAGTCATCTCAGCTACCATGGCTACCAACAAGGCTACAATTTTAAAGGTGTATTAAATGTGTAATATTACGCAATTTAATTACTTCAATTGAAGTCCTCACTCCAGAATTTACAAGCAGTTGTGCATCTTTGTCATGCATACACTCAAACAAAAGACTATGTCAAGTGTTTTCCATGACTGCAGTGAAGCTTCTCACTGAGCCCAGTGAGAAGCTTCGAATGGCGAGCTGTCTAAATGTCTGACATGACAAACTGGACAATGACAAACTTTTATTCCCTCATAAACTGCTGCTTATTAAAAAACACAAGTCATAAGTTCCCCACTAAATTTGCGTTATCATCTGAATTAATGAGGGATTTCAGCCTCTTACAGGAAATCTGCTGTTGTGTAGTTACATGAAACAGGTTGTTCTGGAACAGCTGTGAGTGTTGCCATCATGTTCTTCTGTTACATGTACCGGGTGTACCTATAAATGATAAGATATGTTCAATTTAAATTCTGTGTTTGTGTGAGCTAAAGTTCAATGTTCATTTATTTGGAACTGAATATTTCTTTGTTGCTGTCTGAGAGGAATGTAGGCTAGATATAATGCCTGTCTTGCTTTTCATTGACCCTACCACTTCTCACTAGCATTATAATGAACAAATTATCTACACACATTGCTATGCTGTTGTATCTTTCTAATAAAAAAGAAAAAATAATTAATAAAAACTCTAAAATCTACAGGGAACCGTGTTCATTTTGAAAGGAGAGCAGAAATCACTGGTCATAATTTGCACTCTACTACAGCTGAGATGTATTGTTAATATGGGAGCAATTCCCTCCACATAAATAGACACCAGCAGGGCCAGAGTAGGCTGTCAATGCTCCAAATTAATCCATTCTCCAAGCCATCGCAGAGTCACATAGCCCTAATCAGTGTGCTGCTACAAAAGCAAGCGAGGCAGCTTGGAGCAAAATCTGAGAGTTTTTGAAAGGAGGCACAGAGAGATTAGGAATGTGCAGCTCCTCAGAGAGATGCCTCCACAGCAGACAAAGACACAAGGAAGTCTTTCCTCATGCTTTGGGCACCAAGAAAGGTCAGGTTATTTTAGGATAGGGGCTGTTTTCCTGGGTTAAAAGTTTATGATACTCTATACCTTCACATAATAATCACTGCAAACTTTTAGTTTGTGACAACTTGGTCTGAGATGTTTGCAATATTCACATATATATCAATATTTGGTCACTCCTTTCCTTCAAATCCAAGTTTTGGTTTAACACAACCGTTCCATTTGCGAGTTAACACTGATGCGTCTCCAACAGAGATCACATAAACAGAAAGAAATATTAGAGGTCCGCAGGGAATTCTCTGCTCCAACTTCAAGGATGGTTTAGAAAATAAAAAAAGCGCTGCCTAGCAGGAAGGAATCCTTCACAGAGAGCGTCTCTGTTTCTACTTGTTTGTATGTGTGCATGTTTTTGTTATGGAAAGAAGAGACACAAATATCATTGTAAAGTTTTATGTACAAATGATGTATGACATCAAAGCACATTATGCACCTATGTCCTCCTGCCCCTCCCATTTGCTTTGCTTGAATAAAATTTAAACAGTTGATTTCTCAGATTGATAAAGAAAAACATGTAAAACGAAATTCAGGGTGGTCAACAGAGGCTGCTGACTTGCTCTACGGTGCAGTTGCTTCTTTAGAACGTTTGTTCTAATGACTTAAATGAATGTAATAAAGTTAATTTATGTTTAAGAAAGATAATGTGGCACAATGGACTAAATTATTTGCAAAATTTTCACATGGGATATTATGTTTGAGGGACTTAATTCATTTGTATGAAGCTTGGTAACATTTTTTCAGAGTCACAGAACAATCTTACTGTTTGTGAGAATTATATTTTATCAAAGAGTAATGTCAGTCAGGCCTAAAAGCAATATACAGGCAGAACTGGTAATGCCACTATCCTATTAAGTGTTGTAATTGCTTGGTTGGTTGGTCAAGAGTCTACAGCAACCATTTCGTTTCCACATCTCCAATGCGGCTTTGTGTCCCTCCATCAGAGGTCCGCAGATGGGATTAAGTTTTCAATTAAATTGTCAGCACATCTTATTGCTAACATTGTTTCACAAGTCTCCATTAGTTAGCTACTCAGAGGAAAACTGCTGGAACACACAGCAAGTAGATCTTCCAAATATGGAAGAAGGCAGTAAATGAAAATGAAAATGTGAAATAATTCCAGAAAAATGCTGCAAGGGGAGCATCAGTAAAGGATGCTCAGCAGGTGGAGCTTGAAACTGAAAAAGATACTGGTGACAGACACTGCAGAGCAGCGCTCTTAGTTTGAACACAGTTAATCAAGAGATATCATGGAAAGGGTGAGTGATAAAATGTAAAATCAGGTTTATTTTAATAAAGCACAGCGCTTTTTAAATATGTGTACCTTTTGGGTCACAAGAAAATTTGAGTTGATTCAAACTTATTCTGAAACTCAATCATTTGAAAAAGAGCTGCATGGCCTGTTTTCTTGTTGTTCAAATTGTTCATCTTTTACTTCAAAACTACTACTAAATACTTTTGGTTTTATCATTATCATTAGAAACAAGCAAACTGAAAGAGACAGATTCCTGGATGGACTGAAAAATGTGGTTATATAACAGATTAATTTAATTCTACCTCCATTCTCTTGCCAGTCTCTTCTTCCTATTCACTGGATGATGACAGTCATTCAAGTCACAGACATGGCTTGTAATTTTTTGGTCTCTTTGTCCTTTCAGACTGCCTGCACCTCTTTATCTCATTTCTTTCTTTCACATGAATTCCATAAAAGTGGCCTCTCACCTTTGCTTTGCCAGTCTCTCAAAAGGCCTCTGGAGACCAGGTTTAGTCACAAAGTGAACCAGACACTGCCCAGTATAAAGATGTAAACCTTTTTTTTTTTTTTTTTAAGTCAACGTGGCTTTGTTGCACAATTCAAATTCACAAATCTATTCAGCCTCCTATTGATTGACGTGTGGCCCGACACCTTAACTTCTATGGCTGGTAAGTTATTTCAAAATGAAGATTATACTTTGCCCACTGATTATATAGATACACTGCTTGTATGCTTTTTTTATGGCAAAGAGGCTTTGCCAGTCCCAGACACGGTGGCAAAATGACTACTTACTGTTGTTGAAGTGGAAATGTGTTTGTTTAAATTGCCAAATAAGTGATGTGTTTGTTTAAAATTACCAAATATTTTGTATTTGTAGAATAGGAGAAAATTACACTTTTGTACTGTACAAGAAAAAAATGCATGTTTTTTTGCCCCAGAGGCGGTCCAGTATTGATACAACGGCGCACTAGCCTCCTTTTGCAACCAGTGAAGTCACCTCCTGCTGGCAATGAGACAGATCTAGGTTAAAGACACTTGCACATTGGTTTCACCTTTCATATCCTGAGGCTAAGTCTACTTCCTTTTCTTACGGTCGGATTTAAAAAAAAAAAAATTAATCATTGCTGTTCAGTAAATGCATTCAGAAAAAGTCTGCATCATTAAGTCAATAATGCGTCATATATTCTAGTAAAAAGAGGAACCATGAATCTTTTTACTGAAACTACAACATTTCTGGCCTCAACCGAAATGGAAATGTTAAATCTATTTCCACCTAAGTGTAAAATGATAAAAGTGTGTTACTGCGTGTTACTGAAATATGTACAAAATAAAACAATATCGCAGAAAAACATTCTCAGTCAGGAGGGTAACATAACTGTGAAGATTACAGCCCAAATAAGATTAGATGGGATGAAATCGTTTTATATCTCTCCAGAGGAATAACATCACAATTGGCGGTATTCAAATGACAGAAACAGTAGCTATGTTGTCAGCCAAAATGAGCTCGTCTGCAGTGAAACTACTGTTGGACTAGTTAATAATTCATTACGATCTATAGCGAATTCTGATTGGGGATATACCTGATCTGAAGAGAAGTAAATCTGACGATAAGAGAAAAGAGTGTGTTGTTAAGGTCTTCTAACAATGTGAACATCCTCCTTCAGCTTTCAGAAGCATTTAAAGCTTTTGCTCACTCACTACAAATCCTAAAACTGTCTTTGTTTGAGGAGCTGTAGTAGAAAAATCTACGGCTGATGCTCAGTTATGAAAGATTCAAACATCGCTGAAGGGAGGCCATTCTAACTGAATACAATGGCCTGTGTTGTGGTTTGTAAAGTCTCTTCATGAGTTAGGAGAAAAGTTCATCACCAAACAAGGATAAAACCTTGTCAAAGTGATATCTGGGTGCTACAATTCATGTCTAAGAAAAGGAACTATCAAAATATTCCCCTCATCCCAAAGGCATAAAGTTATTTTCTATTATTGACCTACAGTTCTATCCACATTTGTTCACTCTACGAATCTTAATGTGGAACAGGAGCCCTGGGCTACAGGTTGATGACACATAACCATTATCATCACCTTGCACTGACACACATTTTACCTGCTTATGTATGATGAACTGGAAACAAATGGGTCATTTTAGAATAAAGCGTTTTGAGAAATCTGACTTTTAATATGTGACATGACCTGCAACTAGAGCTAAATAATTTGCAAGAAATTTATCTAGAGACTATATTTGCTTTAGGTTTAGGATGTAGTTGCCTAAAATGATTCCTTTAAAAGTAATAAAGGATGAACAATTATTGAAAGGGGCTTTGTGCTAGCCCTCAATAGTCAGTGTCCTTCTATATCACAGAAACAGTTCAGTGTTCATTGTGGATGAAATGGTTAGGGGGCAGAATTGACCTGAATAAAGTTAGGCGGGAAAGTGAACACTGATTTTTGAGAGTTTGCAATTGTGTGGTGAACTTACTTCACCAAAGAAATGTGATATTAACAGTTATAATATCACTTTCCCTGTTATCGAGTAGTGTAATAGTTACTGCTAACGGTTTAGTAATAATATTACAGTTACACCCCAAAAATTTCATTACAGCTTGAGCTCTGTGTGGCTGAGAATCATGGTTTTAACTCTCCAACAACTGAAAAAAACTTTAACAAATTTCTGTTGGCAGGGAGTAATGAGTCAAGTAATAACAATACTTTTGAAAATGGCCCAACAACATTATTTAAGACATAAAGCATAAAGTCAGAAGTCATTTGCCTATTTGCATATGCGATCTTGCAATCAAAACTTTATGACATGGCATGTGGCAAAGTGCACATTGCAACAATGAGAATACATTGGCTAACATGTCTATTATAGCCCAGCCATTTGCTGCTTGCTTTTGATAATAAAGCAAAAATGAGCAGTGAGACAGAAACTAATTAACAGAAAAAAACAAAAAAACATAAGGAATGTCTGAAAGGAATGGGGAAAAGAATGGTTTCATTTTCAAAGTCTTTGTGGTAGCAAGTAATGCCAAAGTGAGGCTACTTGATACATCTTTTCAACACCACGCTTAAATCCCACTAGAGGGATTTTCCAGCCCAGAGTGAACTATAAAAACAAAGATCTCAGCTAGTTGCAGAAGCAGTCAATTTTTGTAGCAGATGGGTAAAAAGAAAAACATAGACAGAAAGCATGGCCACTGTCAAGAATAATCATTGATCCAGAAAAATATGTGACACAGAAATGCAAAGTAATGTCAGTGTAGTGATGTTTTTCCATTGGTTATGCGTTTTTATCAGTATGTATGAGGACATCAGTGCAAAAGAGACGCAGCTTTTTCCTCTATTGAAAAGCCACAAAAGGGAAAGAGATACATATGAAGGATTTGTTTTAAGGTTGTCACAAAGATTAAGCTCAATTCTGACGAGAACTCTTGGAAGGCAGCTTTTTTTTGCTCTTATTTGGAGAACTGATGTGGAGTGCCCATACTATATGCTGGTCCATGCTTATGAGCTGTAGCCAAGTAAAGGTAAAGTTTTGATGTGATTTAAGGAGCCATTTCCTGCTATCAAGACTGTCTCAGGATTTCTAAAGATACAAAATATGCATAGCCACAAGGCAAGCAGTGGATCCAGGATTTAGTGTCCATTACAGACTAAGTCATAGCTTATATGGGGAAAAAAATAGAGAAGATCAGGTTGGTGGCTACTTTTTAAGTGCATCTCAAGCTGCAACTGCTGTCAACGAAGCTGCAACACCAGGATTTGTTCTACTTTTAAACCATGTATTCAAAACTTCTGCATCACGGCAAAGAAGCAGAGGATCCTGACACCTCACACTACGCAATGCAAATTCATAATGTATCGTCAGTCTTTGACAGTTTTACTGACTTTGCCTCAGCTGAGCCTGTTGCTATGTATATGCATTTCCTGTTTGGAACTGATATATTAAGCATGGGGATGACACTTCCTCCTAAATTGGATCACTCTTTCAGCTGGACACAGCTGCGCAGGAAAATTAAATACTCACCTTTCAAAATGACAGTCAGATGAAGTGCAAGGCATCTGAATGGGACGGTGACTTCTATCCACAGTACTATTAAAAAAAGCATCTCAGCATAAGATTGCAGCCTTGTACTCATCAACTCTTTTTTGGGCCAATCTACCTATGTGGGTCGGAATTTTCTCACATCATGATTAAAAAAAAAAAAAAAGGAACCGAAAAGTTAAGCTCAAGAGCATAATTAATAAAATCCTAATTGTGTCCTTCAATTGAAATGGTTGCTTGTCATGCTAAGGCCATGTGACGTGAATAAATGAATGACAAACCTAAAAGAGGCTATGAATTTTCACAGTTTCTCCTGGGATTCATCAACTGCTTTTCTTTTTTCCTCTGAACGGAATCCAGGTCTCCTCCTTGATTCAAAACCTGGCAGCAAATACAGACAGACTTTGGTGTTTGTTTGAGTGCATAAAGTGGCTCTCACCTGTCCTCTCCCAGGCCTTAGAAGCTAATATTGTCTGGTTGTGCTCAAGGGTATTCAGCAAAGTCAAAAGTTTCATCCATGTTAGTGAATTCGCTGGGCGCAGCTTCACAGGAGAGAAGTGCAGAAGAAAAGAATGAAAGTGATTCAACGGGGATTGAATAAAGTTAAATAAAGATTTTCCTTTGACAGTCAACAAAATGTTGTATCTGCGTCTCACAAAGCCTTCATCAGAGGGATGAAAACAGTCTATGTATATGTCCTACAAAATGACCATAAAAGGTAAGTCTCTAACGATGCAAAACTGCAAACATCCTCTATTATTATATATTATGAATACTGTATACATTTCAGAGTAAAAGTACACAACCAAAATGTTATATAAACAATAAAAACTAACAAATGAGCAGCCACAAAATAAAATCTTAGAAATAAGGACAGTGCGTTAGATATAAGAAAAGATAAAAAAAAAAAAAACGTTTTATATAAAGTGCAAAAAACTAGAAAATCCTGTTTTATGAAATAACCATAAAAATGCTAATGTCCTATTTCATCTCTCTAGGATGTCATTTTTTTAGTAATTTTTAAAATTGTGAATTTGTAAAAATCCTTTATTTCTTAGAGACATAATTCTTGATGTAAATGGAATTTAATACAAAGCATCATCACATACTGAGCCTTTTTACAGGTTGGCATCATAAATTGTAAACCAAATATTTTTAATGTGTTAATGTAAAGGACCAAACAGGATTTGGCAACTATCTGACATTCAAAAGGCGTATTTGGGTCATCAGCCGCAATGATCTGCTCTGGTCACAATGATCACAATCAATTAGGAAACAGTGGGTGAGTTCCGGCACTTTCCAGTCGAGACAAAGCCAACGGATTCTCTCTCCTCCTCGAAAGCAGCGACTTGACTGTGAGCTCCGAGTGTTATTAATAGCCACTGCAGGGGTGTCGAAGGTCTTTGGCTGTCAAAGGGCTGAGGTACCAGCATGGTTCACAGCAGCACTGAGCCACCATCACCTCGATGGGTGAAAGGCCACTGAACAGCCCTGTTTTAAAGCAGCCTTTCTCAACCAAGACATGTTTCTTTTTGTTTCGGGTTTAAATTACTGTGTAGGTGAAACAGTCCAATGATCTGCCAGTGGATGGCAGTGTTGACTGAGCCTGCTGTCATTCACTACAAAGTAAAGTATATATTCACATTTAACCTGTTCCGCTTACCTTACTCCATGTGGCTGGGGAAGCTGGATTGTTCTCACATTTAGCCTGTGTAGGGACAAAGAAAACACTTTAGTTCAATTAAGCCTCCCTACATAGTTAATAGCAGAGAATAAGAAAGGAGCTTCATCCTTTAGTAGGGCCCACACATGTCCCTAAGAACGGGTTATGGTTAAAGCAACAGAGCAGGGAAAAGAAAGTAATCCCTTTGGCTGTCCCCCGTGGCCGCATGCATCACTATGTATGCAGCATGTTATGTGCAACAGATGAGACCAACAGGAGGGTCCAACATTATGCATATAGAGTCCCACTGCCCAGGAGGAGTAATCTGTTGCTTTATGGTTTCGTGGATTAGTTTTTCCCAAGCTTCAGTTTAATACATTCACCTGCTGGCTTTATCTTTTTGCTTTTATCTGAGGTTCTTGGTTTTTCATTGTGGTGTTTGGCCACCTGTGCTTCACAGAAATACATTAGGCAATAATTTATTTTTCAAAACTTAATTCTGTACTGGTTTATCTCACAGTGTTTTATGTCTGACAAGGCTAACTAGAAATGACGTATGGTTTCAAGGTAAAATCAGCTCTGGCTGTAAATCGTGTACTTGGATTGCAGCCTAGACAACAACTCAATACAAACAAAAAAGCCCATTTTTAATGGGTCAACTGACATGTTTTAACCTCCACCTGTTGTTTTTTTAGCATGATATCTCAATTATTATTATTATTATTATTTGTATAATGTTTTAAGCATTTTACATTTTTTATATTCAAGTCTATGTTGTGTGTTTTACCTAGCTGTGAGACAATTTCCAGGACAATAAAGTAAAGTGATACATAATTCCCTACCAGTGGAGAAAGACTTTAGTACTTTAAACAACTACTAAAAACCCACAAATAGTACCACATGTCCTTGATTTCTGTGAGTGGGGTTGACAGACAATAATTAAACATCTTTAAATGTACAAGAGATGCACTTAGTGACTTAAATAGACCTAACAGCAGCCCTTTAATTGATCTGGAGAGCTGTTGTGTACAGTTCGTGTTTAAATGAAAGTCTGTTTGTTTGTTTATTTCCTAAAAGTTTGCACTGGACGTTCTTGGTATTTCATGTCAAGAGTTCTCTGACATTTATTTGCACAGCAGTAGAGTGCAGTGGACGTCATGATGGGTTTCTACACTGATCAGCATGCATCCATCCAATTTAGATTGACATCATGCCTTTCAGGCCTGTTCTCCACTGCTGAGGGAGCATAAAATTTATCCAGAATGATTTGAGGAAATCCTTCCAGAAGCAAGCAGCAGCCGAGTCAAACACTTACAGGCACAGCGGCAGGCTCTGCTTCTCACTATTAAGAATCTTCTCCTTCACTCAGGAAGCCCACACCAACTGTGAAACCTGGAGTCCTTTGTGTCTGATTGAGGGCTGGGGACTGAGCCAATTAGAGGTGTTTGTCAGGAGGGAAACAATCACAAGACAAATTCACCGTGGCAGCGATTCAGTATGGGAATTGTTGAAACAGCATTAAAAACTGCGGTGTTTTATTTCCCTGCTTGTAAAATCACATTTTATTCATTCAATGAAGCAAAGAACAGCTAAACTTCATTTAAATGTTTTGATAAATTGCAACCTAGTTTGTACCTGAATCATAGACATCAAGAAAGAGATGTCAAGAGAGCAACAGCTCAACAATATTGGACTGAGATGATATTGGACATGACATATTATGTTTAAAATCACCTGCTTCACTTCTAGTCATACTCTGTTTAGCATTAAAAAAACAGATTCCTTTGGAAATCTTTACAGACAAAGTGGATACAAAGCTGTTGGGTCTAGATGTGACAACAGAGCAGCAGTGCTCTCTACTGGCAAGGGAACTGGAATTCATTAGTCTCCATTTCCTTAGACTACATCACAACTTTCTTCAAGATCAGTGAAATGGGGGTTGGCTGGTTGGTAGGACGTGTGCTTTCTAAAAAGGTTTCAGTGAGGACACATTGGTTATCTCCACATGACACATTTTACGTGCCATTAAAAATAAATGAATAATACATGTTTTGTAGTTTATCACAAACATATTCAAATTAATGCTAGTGGAATACAGAGGATACTTGAAAATCAATATTGTTACCTCAGCCTAGAAGGTATTGTATTTTGGTTTGTTGGTTTGTCTTTCTGTCAGCAGTACTACAGAAAAACTACTGGCCTCATTTTTATGAAACTTGGTGGAAGGTTGTCACATAGGACAAGAAAGAAGTTACAAGTTACATTTTGGAGTGGATCGAAATCACTGGGCGGATACATAAATTATTTTTCCACTTTCCTTAGCATTGCGAGATAGCATTTGTGCTACATCATGTTGTCGTAATATTCGGAAAGATTTGACCCGGACTGGGAAAATTTCATGTGAAGGACCTTCAAGTCAGACCCCCAACTCTTAAAGTTATGACTTAAAGGTCATGAACATAATGAAGTTATACATTTCCAATTCAGAAAATGCACCATTGACCTTGGCGACGGTCTACGCTCTCTTTTTAAGTTCGATATAAAATCAGTTCTGCTTTGTACATTATAAAATATTGATTTTAGATTTAAACACCATTAAAAAAATTCACATACATCTAGCCATACATGTAGGATTGCTTAAATAAAAAATGCTCTTCATTCCAATTACCAAATCAAAGTAATTATAAAGATCATTAATTCGCCAGTAAATCTTCTAGGTATGATTTGGAAAGATTTTATGGAATATATAAGGTTGCATCACATTTGCCTCCCTGATAACATTTTGCCTACTCACTGACTGCAGAAGAGGATCCGATTTGAGTGAAAGACATTACAAACTTAGAAGATATTTTCGATATAACAATCTTTTTTTCAAAGTGTTAAAATCAAGTGCAATCAAGCAAGCTAATCAATAAAATTCATATGCACACACACAGTGTTATCTGGATTTGGTTGTCCTTTAGAACATGACCAGTTCATGGTTGTCAAAAAGAACTCAGATACCAAGAAGAGGAGTAAACAGAAAGTTAGTCATTACAATCATAGATGTGATTAGGAAATGGACTTCTGGAACTGACCTCATCCTGCACTTTCAAAAAGTGAATGAAGTTGAAATGGAACTGGCATTAAAGTTTTTATAAAGTCCTTTACCATACAGCTATTGTCATTGTGCCATATAACTAGATGGTAAGGCAAGGGGCGATTAAATCTGCAATAATATTTAATATGATGCACACCTCCAAGTTTGAGGAAAAAATTAAAGACAAATTTTCCTCATATTGCCCCTTGTCAAATGCAGCTGTTTGGTAAAGCATGAAAATCAAGTTTTGATAAAAGTTGAGCCAGCAGTTTTTCTGTTACTCTGCTGACAAAGAAATCAACAAATATACCAACAAACCAAACCGAAAACATAACCTCCTTGGCAGACGTAAAAATGAAAAAGTCATTAATTCAGCCAAAGGTCTAGTGCAATAGGTTCATCTTATCTCTTTGACATAACTGTGTATCAGTTAAAATCTACAGCAAATGCACCCTGTGACAGGGCCCTGACTTTAGTAAACACCAAAGGCCACTAACACTAAATCCCTTATTAGGCTGACAATACATTAAATTTAAAGAGATATGTTAAGAATAACTGAGGTACAGATAATTCTTAGAATCTTAATTAAGAATTATAAGCACCTTATGGAGGCAATGGCAAGTATATTTCCATTTTACAGACTTAAAACTGTATAATTATGAAGGATATAATGCTATTAAATTGAGATCATCAAAGTTGATGGGTGGAAAACAAGATAGGATACTCCGAGGGGAAAAAAGATCTATACATGAAAAATTCCTGGCAACATTCAGCCCAAGTCGAATGGCTATTCATGGGTTAACTGTACATATTCAGTGAAGCAAAGTTTAGAAAAAAAGCTTTGGGGGCTTGGCAGACTTTCCATTCAGCATACAAACAATTGCACAAGGTTCACTCATTCAGTGTTTCACAGTCTGTCCACCTTATCAAGCCCTCTCATATTTAAGGTAAGCAATAAACCGTAGGTCTAACAGTGTCAAAACATTCTGTATTCTGTTGTGAATTTACTGAGTATTTATATTTTGATCCACAGCTGGTATGCAAACCATTGTGCTGTTGGTGTTGTGGGTACTGGGAACATCACTGGTGTTGCCAGACCCCGACACAGCTGGGGAGAAAGTGGCCGAAGAGCCTATTCCATGTTCTAAGGGATGCACCTGTCTACATGATGACTACAGCTTGGAGCTCAACATGTACTGCAGTGCTCGGAACCTCACACTACTCCCGTCTGACATGCCCCCCTCCACTCATTCCCTCTGGCTGGACAGCAACCTGTTCACCTCCCTCCCAGCAGCGTCTTTTAAGGATCTTTCAAACCTGGACTTTTTAAATCTGCAGAGTGGCGAGCTGGTGACGATTGACCCCCAGGCCTTGAAAGGACTTAGGTCACTAGCACATATTCACCTCGAGCGAAATAACCTTCGGGTGTTACCAGGTACAGTCTTCCAGAATACACCAAACCTTGCTTCACTTAGTCTGCATAACAACCAACTAACACGTATTGAGGAAAGACTGTTTGCAGGACTCTCGCACATGTGGCTTCTCAACCTAGGGTGGAACTCATTAGCGGTTCTACCTGAGACAGCTTTCCATGAGTTGCAGGGTCTAAGGGAGCTTGTTCTTTCAGGCAACAGACTTGCTTACTTGCAGCCTCAGCTTTTCCAAAATCTTGCGGAGCTTAAAGAGTTGGATCTGACTGGGAATCACCTCAAAGTCATCAAAGCTAATGTGTTTGTTAAACTCACTAAACTGCAAAAGCTTTACCTGGCCCAGAATCAGATTGTTACAGTTGTACCCAGAGCTTTTGTAGGCATGAAGTCATTAAGATGGTTGGATCTCACAAACAACAGACTGACTTCTCTTCATGACGACACTTTCGTGACCCTGCACAGTCTTCATGTCCTGCGTCTTTCCAACAACTCTATCACTGCAATTAGGCCCAGGACTTTCCGTGATCTGCAGTACTTAGAAGAACTGCGGCTTAGCTACAACAAGATCCGAGCCCTGGGGGAGAGGATCTTTGAGGGGCTTGGTCATCTGGAGGTCCTAGAGCTAGAGCACAACCAAGTGCAGGAGGCACAAGTGGGTAGTTTCACTGGGCTCTCTCATGTGGCTGTCATCAACCTCTCTGGAAGCTGCTTTCACAGCCTGCCAGACCAAATGTTCAAAGGTCTGTCGAAGCTTCACAGCCTTCATCTGGACAGAGGCTGCCTAACAAGGGTCACTACTCAAGCTTTCGCTGGACTCTCTGGTTTACGGCGGCTTTTCTTGCAGCACAACAACATCTCTGTGGTGGAACGTCAGAGCTTTGTGGACCTGGTGGGCCTACTGGGACTGGATTTGAGTTTCAACAGGCTGGAGGTTCTCACAACCCATACATTCTCCGGTCTAAAGAATTTGGAGTACTTGCTGTTGTCAAGCAATGAATGTCGACAGTTTTTGCAGAATGGCACAAAGCTGCTGCTCCCAAGGCTGCGCTATCTGGACCTGAGAGCTAATGCCTTGACAAGCATGGTCCCTGATTTTCCAGAGAGTATGGAAAAACTTTTGCTGTCAGGGAACCGGTGGAAATGTGATTGCAGTGCCCTCCCGCTCAGAAACTACAGCTTGAGAAATCCATTGGTGATACCTCGGCAAGTGGAGACCCATGCAGAGGGTGAAGAGCCTGACACAACCATCACCATATACAACAACATTACATGCACCAATCCACCACGCCTAGCTGGTCAGGACCTGCGGGATATTGACAGTGAACTCTTCCAAAGCTGCTAAACAAATAATCGCAGACTTGTTTAGGATAACACTGTTGGAATTATCTGTAATATTTTTAAAACTATACATTCATTCAGTTTCTGATTTCAAGAACCTAATTGTATTGTATTGTATTGTAATGCATGATTCAGGGTTTTATATCACATTTACAGATAATGGGTGGTAATCTGTAGTCTTTAGATAAACTGGTTCAAAAATATTTAAGGAAATGCTATGAATTTCTTTAAATTAAAAGCCGAACCAACAATGTATAATGCTTCAACTTTATTGTGCTATATATTAAATAAAAAGTATAAAGTGAATGTCTAATTTTAGATTTGGTAAACTATCACCTTTCTGCAGAAAAGGGAGAAAATGTATGTAATTTTCCTCAAACACTTCAAATGCTTTGATAATAAAATAGAAAGCTTTAAATGTGAGGCATGTTTTTTTTTTAAAGTATTTTAATATGTTTAAAATATATATAGGGGGTTCCACTGAACATGCCTTGGTCATGAGCATTTTGGGACAATACAAAGATGATGAGAAGAAGATGCCAGGCCACTAACTATTGAAAGACTATGCCACATACAAAGGAGAAAAATACAACTAAAATGGCATCTTCACTACATGGTTAAACCCATTAAACCAGAGCATAAATCACAATGTAGTTTATCATTTACATGACTGGACTAGGGGGACAAAAACGTAATAGGAAATATCTGTGCAGCTCAAAAAAAATACACTGGAAATGCCTCGACAGCCTATTAAAATGTTTTAAACTTGTGCGCCTTTCTACTCGTTAAAGTTCCCAAGAAATTAGCTAGTTTACCCCATCAGGTGATGGATTAGCTGAACCACAGTACCGACCTCTACCATGGCTGTTACACCATTGATTTACACACAGCAAAATGTCTGTCATTTATCAGTAAAACGGCAAAGTTTGTGTGTATAACTACCTTTTAGTCAAACAGTTGGTTCATCGATGCAGCAGCACCTGCAAAAGATATCACAAGCTAGCCAGCTAGCTTGCTGAGTGCGTTCACATAATTCAATTTGCATTTTAAACAGGAACGCTATAGTTCAGGGATGGGCAACTCGAGGCCCGAGGGCCGCATACGGCCCGCACCCTCACTTGAAGTGGCCCTCAGTACAACTACATGCATTTGAGCATGAAATCTTAAAAGTGCAGTGTAAAATGCACAAAATTACTTCTTGCAATTAATGTTGGTCTGCTGTTCTTGCACTGGAAAAAAAATCACAGTAAGTGGTTATTTTTGCTTCAAACCTTTTATATTCCTATTTATACTGTTAGGCCTATACATGCATTTGAGCATGAAATATGTTAAGTTACTGCACTGTAAACATATTTAAAATAGCAGTTCCATTATATCTGGTTAAGTACACGGTCCTATATGTGGCCCCGTGGTAGTGTCAATGAAAAATTGTATTTTATACAGTCTATGGGCCCCCTCCAGCATTTAAGTTGCCCATCCCTACTATAGCTACATGTAACCATACACACAGTGGATTTACTGATGTCTATACACTATATTTATGCAGGCTACTTATCCTAGCCTACAGTCAACAGGTATCTCTCTATTTCCTGAATAGTAACAGCAGAAGTCTGTAAGTAAATTGGCATGTTCAGGTGGAAACACTTTTCTGTTTTTATGCGGCTCGGTTAGAGTTGCGATATTTCTGACAGCACTTGAAGGCCACATTGTTGACGAAGCGCCGAAGCACACGTGCCGCATAAAGTTTTATGTTGCCATGGTGACAGAGGATCCTCAACTCTGCAACAGCTTTGCATAAATGGAAACGTTATTATTTTAACGCTAATAATGGCCCTGAATAATTCGTCGTGTTGGGATTCAATTCTGGAAAGAGTGAAATCACACATACCGTCTATTGACTTCGATGCCACATCAGTATGTTTGTTTCTTCTTTAAACTGTGTTAACGCCTGCTAGCTAAGTTCAATGACATAACATTAGCTTTACTGACTTTGTAAAAAGAAACACCCAAATAATGGTTCCTCTTAACGTTACAGTCCGAGAATGAAGAGATTGTTACCGTGTATCAAAGGCCAGCAGGTCTTTCCCCAACGATCCCTAACGACTTTGACATTTTTTCAATGGATGACGATGAACTAGAGGTGAGTTACTTAAACATTTGTTTCATGAGTGCAGTCGTGGAATATAACTAAGTACATTCACTCCAGTACTGCACTGCTTTTACTGTATTTGTGTATTTCCATTTATGTAACTTTTTACTTTTACTACACTACATTTTAGAGGCAAATGTTTTACTTTGTACTCCACTACTTTTAGCTGCCAGATTTAGTTACTACCATTACTTTTCAGTTGAAGATTTAGCATGAAAAACGTGATCAATTTTAAATGATTATTATGATAATCAAACCACATAACAGTATATTAAGTAGTTAAAATGAGCCCTGCCTTGACAACAGTAAAATGCTGCCTACATAAATAATCAAAAATAATAATCCCATAATATAAATAACAAGTGAGTGAGCCCTTCCTGCATAAGCACTTTTACTTTTGATACTTTAAGTACATTTTGAAGCTGATACTTTTATACTTTAACTTAAGTAAGTTTTGAATGCAGCACTTGAAGTGGAGTAATTTCACACTGTTGTATTAGTAGTTTTACTTAAGTAAGGGAACTGAATATTTATTTAACCATGGCATGAGTGTTAATCCTCATAATGTAAAGACCCCCTAAACCAACATGACTGGTAATCCTTGTTATTTGTGTATTTTTGTATTTGTTTGCATGTTTTTCCAAAATCAGGAACTGCTAAAACCTGCAACTCAGACATGCTGGTCAGAGGAGAGTGTGAAGTTGGATGATGATGAAACTGTAGGAGGCACTACTGCAACTCAGTGGGGTACACAACACTCTGGTGCTAATGTTGAGGTGGGTTATATTAATGTACACCCACTCTTCACACCACTTTGTCATGATATATACTAAATATAACCCCATCGGCTCTCCTGTTTCACCATTAGGCCACTGCGAGTGAGAGAGGTGTTTTGCAGTTGAATAGCGCTAAGCAGGATGCCTCTGCTAAATCAAAGGTGGACATCACAAAATCTGATGAGCGTTTTCCTTTTCTTTCATTTGCGGTGAGTTTGGGCAAGTAAACACGTCAGGGATAATCTAGACTAGTTATGGTTATTGCAGATGAATATACTATTAAACATTTTTAAAATAATACAAATTTTGTTACACTCCAACATTCAGAAGCTTGACCAGTGGGACTTAGATGATGTCCTCATAAATCTTAAAGAGGATGGGCTGTCCCTGCAACAAATTGTGTCAGTTAAACCCTCGAAAAAACTTCCAGGTTAGTAATTATAACACAGAATCTTGCATTAATTTAGCAAACAATGAAGGGGGTATTTAATTTACATTATGAATTTATTATCTTGTGTCATAGGTTAAACACTATTTGTGTTCTTAGATGGTGACAAGGACAGGTCAGAGGGAAGTAAAATGGAGAGAATAGTTGCGTTCTGTGAGAGACAGTCATCTAAGTCTGTATCAGAACCTGTAAAAAGTCCAAACCAAATCAGGTAAGTCATATCACTGCTTAGGCTTTATGGACAACTTTGTCAGATAATTATAATAATCTCAATATAATGCTTTCTTACGCAGACAGAATAATGTGTGCAACAAATCATCCGAGAGGATGGAAGCAGAGCTGCAGCTGAGCCACCAGGAATGCCCCACTGTCTATATTGACCTGCGATGCCCCGATCCTTCAATAAAACCACTAAGAACACCCACAAACTTTTTATCAGATTCCAAGTCACCAGCCAAACACAATACTCACCAGGAAACACCACCTGCAAAGAAACACAATTTTAAAGTGCATGCTGGATCACAGATGGGGGACAGGTAAGTATATCCTGCATTAGAAACATTTTTCATGCTTCAGTCTGGGACATTTTGTTTCATTTTGTGTCATTTATCTGCTTCCAGGGAAGTGACGGGAAAGAGCGTGCTGCTTCAGAAAATCAGAGAGATGAATAGAAATGGAAATAAATATCCTAACAAACATACAGATCCTCCATATTCAGTTTCAGTGAATGAAGCAGTCGTGCTGAAAGAGAAGCTAGCCCAGCCTGTAGAGTCTACATGTAGCAATGAGTCAGACCATCTGTTAAAAGACAAACATTACTCACATGTACAGCTAGAGTACAGAAACCCTAAAATGGAAAGCCCACCAACAACTCAGCAAAGTGCAACCAAAAAAACAAAGCAGCAAAGGTATTTCTTCATTATTCATTTTGCACAGTATAAAGAATAAAGACATATTTTAACCATAACAATTATTTTGTTAGTGACCAACAGAGACAGCAGGTTAAGAAGACATTACAGCACGAACAACACCAGCAGATTCTTAAGCAACTGGAAATACAATGTCCAACTGAATCTGTCAATCAGAAGCAGGCAGCTGCTGAAAGGACTGATGTTCTTTATGATTTTGTAAGTAGTGCCAAAAAACAAGATTTTTAGTATCTAAACAATTCTATGTCTGAAATATGTATGGCTTCGTTTTCAGGAAGTGTCCCATCTACAGTCAATCAGTACACTACCAGCAGATATTGAAAGTAAGGGGTGTATGCTACTGATTGTGGACCTCTCCAGTCCGGGTGTGGTTGGAGCCGGAGCTCATGGGAGGAAAAAACATCTGACTCCATCTGCAACCAAATCAGACATCTACAACACTTTAGTGGCTTGGTTTTTGTCTTTGGTTAGTGGGCAGTGGCGTCTCTCTCCATTTGTTATCCATAAAGCATACTTCACCATATAATGGTCACTTGTTTATGTGTGTTAGGTTGGCCCGGAGCCACGCCATCATGACCAGGTTGGTGCAAAGGTCCCATTCTGGGTTGCAGGACTTCAGCAGCTGTGGACAGAGGATGGACTGGCTTTGCATGTTTTAGCTGTGGCCTGTCACTCTTACACACCAAGGGTAAATGGCATAAAAAATAACTCACTCTTCAGGCTTTACAATCTCTGTCCTGATGCTGTTCTTCTTTTTGTTTGTTTTTCAGAAAAGGGACATAGACATCCATGCACCTTTCTATAACCACGTCTGCAGGTTCCTCTCTGAGACCCCACTCAGTCTGATTGCCTGCTGGCTACCTCAGCTCATGAACTTGCTGGATCAACAAGCCTATGCCTCACCCATCCATCTGCCCTCTTCCTGTTTATCTTGTTTCATCTCCACAACCTCCAACAAAAAGGTGTTTTTCCTCAGAAAGTATGATTTAATATATTTTCAGGCATTCAGAAGATTCTACATTCTGTTGACTGTATTGAGTTTCCTCGGCTTTGTATTTCAGGTTATAGATAGGACATTTGGTCCCAATCCAGGGTTTTACTGGCAGACTGTGGAAACTCAGGAGCGTGTTTGTAAGGGGAGAGAGACCACACAAGAGCTGCACACAGAGGTGACCAAGTTGTCCTTCAGAAGTGTGTGTCACTGAATCACAGGCATAGGAATAGAGGTGTAATAATTGAATATATGTTATTGCAGGTATCAGTGGCTCTGGGGTGCAAAGCTTACTTCCTGCAACCACTCATAACACACTACACCCTCCAGCTTGTTCTCGACTCAGGACTCGATGTGGGTGGTCTGCGGCTCCTTTATCCACCACAGGGGTTCCTCAGTGAAAGTGCTAGTAGGAAAATAACTTAAGCTGTCTGGTCATGAAATACTCAATAACTCTCACTCTACTTCATTGGTCTGGTGTGCGTCCTTGAGCCAACTGTTGCCTTGGGCATTCCTCAGGTCCTCAGTGAATATAAATACTTTAAAAACTCTCCTTCTGATTCATAGGTGCTGTACCAGTTATCCAGAGAAGTGATGGCGCTTGCCAGCCCATTCTTGCACTTGCTGTTCGGGGCCTTCATGCCCACTCAGTGTTGAAAGATTTAACTCGCTCCTTAGATCCTCTGATGCCAAGGAATATAGATTTCAACCCTCTTAAGCCTCCACTCTACTGTCCTCAACTGGCCAGTCAGGTCCACAGGGAGCTGTGCTTTTGGTTTTCAGGAAGACTTCAAAGAGAAAGTGCACAATATCACACCCAGCCTCTGAAAAGGTTTGTTTTCAAAATGTCAAAGTGTGATATTTTTCATTATTCAAGTAAAAACAATAAAGGGGAATGCCCTAATTTACTTTTGACTTGTTTGAATTTTAATTGTTCACTTGCTAAGAGATCTTTGCAGTCAGATATATTTTCAGCAGACATTGTATTACTGAAATCCCTTCAAGCCAAAAGGGTTTTAGTAGTATAGTATTTACGTTTTTTCTATTTCAATTGTTATAGAGTTGCAATCTGTCACCCTCACTGTTTTTTGTAGAGTTGAACCTTTGGATGACAGAGTCAAAGGCAGCCTGTGCAGACCACCTTCCTTTTTGTGTGCTACAACAAAAGGTACTGTAACTCAACAACGAGCCAAAACTGCAGCAAGGGGGTAAAATGGCTTCTGTCCAAATTCCATTTTCAACTTTAATTTTTACTGTCCTGAGGGAAATTTAGTTTGCAGCAAGGATCAAAGATTTTTACTTGAGTGGAGCCGCTAATCCTTCTCTTCCCCCACATAGCTGACTTACTCCTTGTGGTGTCGCCTGCCGTGCCTCCATGTTGCTACAGCCAAGTGCTGGCTGTCTGTGAACGCAGGGGCTTCAATCTGCTGGGGCTGCAGAGGCTGCAGCTTCAGAGCAACAGAGTTGCAGTCCTTGGACTCACCAACCAGCAGGTAGAACTACACAGACACTATACTACACAGACTACTCATTTCAGACCTTCAGAAATACATTGTAGAAGGATCCCCATGACACAGATCAATAATTGATCATATTTAATATTTTACAGTATTTTCTTTGAGGGGAATTTCACTATTTACTGAAGACACTTATGGAGGTAGAAAGGAGAATGGGTTTTGGTTTATCACACCTTGGAGCTGGTATTGAAATCCAGATATCTGAGACATTTCTATCATAATGGAGAATTTAGCTGTAATTGTGATCTCTGCAGAAAATGCACTGTTATCTTTGGGTCAATTTTCCAGCTGTTTGGGTTTAAGGAAACATATTACTCATTTTACTTACAGTCCTGAAGTCTGTGTATGTTTTCTCTAGGCACTTGTGTTCTGCAGTCCACATACAGTGACCCTGGATCAGGGTCAGCTGGAGCGGCCCTCTCACTGTCTGGTGTTATTACTGAGGAAAGAAAATGCAGTGCACCACAGTGGTAGTCTGCCAGCAGGTCTGATTTTCATCTCAAACTCTACATTTATAGCATAATTGATCATAAAGTAAATAAAATAAACCTTGCAGTTGCTATATTGTTTCAGCCCTGATGAGAGAATTTAAGGCGCAAAAGCTTCTGGGTTACATCAGCCCCACTACATCCAGACTTGATGGCGTTCACAGAGTAGTGCCAAACTTCTGTTTCCACACTGTGCCTTACAGCAGAAACCTGTTCAATATCTTTGGTAAGTACTGTGTATTCAGTGTCAGTAATGATTCTGGTAGATGCTACTCTGCTATGTTTCTTATGTATATTTTTCTTTTTAGTTAAGCATATGTGGGCAGTACCAAATCCTTCCAGTGTGATCCTATCCCGTCAGAAATATTCATCCAACTCCGACGTTGAGCAGGTGGTGATTCTGACCTTGTGTGGGAAGAACATGAGCCAAGGCCTGAGCCACGTACACAGAGTGCTCACAGAAAGGCCAGAAGGTGGGTGAAGTCCAACTGTATTTACGAGAGCACAGTCTGACCTTCGTTTTGGGACTGGAGGTGGCAGTAAACAAATAAAATTCAGTCAAATACACATAGCAGCCTACACTTTTTAATAAATGAACAGGTTTGTGAGTATGTGACTCATATGATTTCATCAGAATTCTTTTACCCTACCCACTCCTTCATTTTTAGTGATTGTGGTGGTTTTTTTTTTAAATTTATACTAAAGGTGATGCAGGATTCAAGCTGCTTGGCTTGAAGTGGTTGCCTGCATTGACTCGAATGCAGGCTCACGAATTGAGTCCATACGAGGTGGGGGAGCAGCTCC
Organism: Centropristis striata; assembly: GCF_030273125.1. Taxonomy (NCBI): domain Eukaryota; kingdom Metazoa; phylum Chordata; class Actinopteri; order Perciformes; family Serranidae; genus Centropristis; species Centropristis striata. Next base: position 26,637,448 of record NC_081529.1, on the reverse strand, counting down.
ATCAGCACAGCCTGGACAATCTGATGTCCTCCCCGGCCCTAGTGTGTGCTCTCAGACGAGTGGATGCCTTTGCTTCACTGAGGAAGCTTCTACCACTCCATTACCCCGGTAACCTCAGTGTCCTGATGTCACCCACATCCGAAGTGGCCTTCAGACAAGCAGCCACCTTCTTCTTTAAGCATGAGATGATATCTGGTAAGTTAAGAGTGTTGTATAAAACATGACATTGAATCAAACTCCAGATACAAAGTCTAAAATCAAATCTCTTCAGGGATGCTCCAGTTTAACTTTTTTCGAGCCTATCACTACATATTAGGAGAAATAAGCATATAGTGTTGTGTGTGTAAGCTGGAAATAGGCTCATCACCCCGCTTTTTTACTCTACAAACCACAGTGTGTGCCATTATAAAGTTTCCTTCAGAAAACTGCAGTACAAAAGGATCCTAGATCTGATTTAACAATGTAGCAGAGACAGATTGGAAGCTTCTCTCTAGTATCTTTGACTGTAGTAACTTCCTGGAGCGTTGCCATGTTTGTTAATGTATATCCTGCAAACCCAGTAGCTCTATATGATTTGACTTAGGTACGCCCTCTAGATCAACCTCCATTAATGTATTACATTAATGTGTCACCATGATCTAAGTTGCTGTAAGTCATGAACATTATATTAAGCATTCAACTTCCTGTTCAGATCCAGAGATGCTGCTCACTGTGTGCCTGCTGAAACCAAAAATCTGCAATCAGGCCTGGGTTAAAATCGTCCGCAAACTCCAGCTGAGTGGCCTCGCACTGGTGGGCCTGCATGTAGTGACCCTGGACAAAAGCAATGCCATCTCACTACTGCCTGCAGAAAGTGTAACTCAGAATAATTATGTCTTAAAAATACTTTTCCTATCATGCAAAATGAAAGCTTTGATCATTTATACAGTGTTGTTTGCAGGACAGCACAGACTTGGAAGCCCATGTGGAGTACTTGTGTTCTGGCTCGTCACTGGCTCTCTGCCTCCAGGGGGAGAACGCTGTGAGGAGGCTGCTGGATGTGCTGGGCCAAGAGGAATTATCCCTGTGGGCCTTTGATGACATGGCTCATTTATACAAAGGCATCTATGGTCAGTGCCCTGTGCTGCAATATGGCACACATTCAAGAAACACTAATGTATTATGTAAAGGACTTTGAAATGCCTTTGTGAATGAAATGTGCAATACACACAAACTTGCCTTGCCTTAATGTTTGTTGATCATGCCTTTTATCAATGCTATAGGCTCAGGATCATACAAAAAAGCAATTCAGGATGTAAAGAGGCTTTTTCCAGAGGGTCTCTGCTGTACTGACACCAGCACAATGAGACAGGAACAGGTATGCATGTTACACACAAGACTCCGTACCTGGGTTGCATTTTTTCGACTGATTAAAGACAGACATCCTGTGTTTGGCTTCTGGTTTAGATACCCAGCATGCACTCAGACCCTTTTGCCTCTGCGGAGCGCCAACAGAGCTGCACACTGACACCTGTGGCCCGGGAAAGTCCATCACCTTCAGCGGTATCAGGACAAAATGGAGGTTTGAACTATTTGTCTGGTTTTATTTTGCTAAACAGAAAATGATATGTATTGATACTTTTTTAAGCAACGCTGCAGAACTAGGCTATACCCTATATTTAGGTTACATCAGTGGTAACATTTTCCTGATTATTGTCTTTACTTTGAAAGTACTCCTCACTTCATAGTCAACGCATTTAACATTGCTTGGTTCAATCATTTATTAAAGCAAAATGGGTCCCTTTAATTATTTAATCATTTATTGTGACTTTGGCAGGTACTTGTTTTGGATGGATGTTGAAATATGACTCTGTTCCAGGTGACCTTTGTAAAGAAAACAAATGTTCTGTTTTGCTCATTTACTGGTACCAGGGATACACAGTGCTCTCTGGCAGACAACCTGTTTGCTGATACCCTTAAATGCTCCACCTCTCAGCCAAGTGCCATCACAGCTGGACATGCTGGAGCAGCTGCTGAGGTCAGGGTGCCATCTGGTGGCAGGGAGGATGAGCATACTGGATAATGAGCAGAGGAAAGACATTGCTGCAACACTGAAAGGAGGAGATGAAAGGGTGAGAAGCTTTGAATATTTGAAGTAAATTGCTATTGAGCTTACTTTATTATAAACAGAGTTATCAGCTGTTGTTTTCCCCTGGTCTCTTATTTCCTTAAAAGATGACTCATCTTTACTCAACATCCTGTCTCATCATGGCTCTGCAAGGGAAAGAGATTGTGACCTGCTTTAACATGATCCTTGAAAGGTATAGAACTCAAAGCTATTGTGCATACATGTTGAATGCTTATATATAAATTCATTTATATATAAGCACCACGCTATAATTCTACTCCTCAAAGAATTGTCACTAGCACTTATTGATGCACTAATAGCTCTTATTGCACTATACCTTGTTTGTTTTTATTCTTCCTGTAAGTCGCTTTGGATAAAAGCGTCTGCTAAATGACTAAATGTAAATTTCTCCTTTTCCCTGTGGCTTTCATCGTTACACTAGCATTTACAAGAAGAGGCCAGACCTAGAAAAAGTGGGGAAAATGATCATCTACCCAGAGAGCCAGAAAGAGGTAAATTATGAATATAATTATCTTTTTCTTCAAATGTGTATTTAGCTGATTTGTCAGGTGAAATGATGTGTACAAGTTTGTTATTATCATGATTTTTTTTGTTGTGTTCTGTCCTCCAGGCCAGTCAGCTGATCTGCTACCTATTTGATGCCTTGTCTCCTGAGAGCTATCAAGCCATTGCGCCATAAAGTTCACATAGGTGCATAAGTGCTAGCATGCCAAAGGCAATGCTACATCAGTTAGCATTTTCATACATATGTTCTATGTTATAATTTTGATTATTCAGGAATGTTGTTTTTGATAATATAACTATTTTCCAGGTCATTGTAATGTAATAAATGTTTTTCCCTTAAAAAAAAAAAAAAAAAAACCTTTTCACGTGTGTACACTTGACTTTTAGACACAAGCCTTATTTTCAGAAGGTTCTATGTAAGTTGTATTTGAGACAAAAAGTATTGACACATTTCAGATGAAAAATTATTTTAATTCTCAAGATGATAAAAATAATTTTGTGAACTCTGTAAACCATTGCATAACTGTAGTGTAACAATTTAACAAGTGTTAACAAACTATTAATACACTACAGAAAATATGCTGTACACAATCCTCAATGTAGAAAAGAAAACTCTAGTTTTCTAAGACTTGCACCTATTTTTGTGTTCACAACACAAAAAATATCAATATACCAACAGAATAATTTCTACGATTATCAGTAGAGAATTTCCTACATATCCACAAACCTCGTCACAAAATTAGGGACATATTGTTTAATCTATAAATAATGTCTAAACCCACTGACATTAAGTAAATAAATCCATGAAATGCAGTTTCCTCAGATATTAAATCGCTGTATTACCCTGAGAAAAATACATTTCTTTCCTTACATTTCCTCATTATGCTGACAAATAGAAACTTGAAAACTTGCATTTGTTTTAGTTCTAATATTTTTTTATTGAATAGCAGTTCACAACTAGATGCTACATCATAATGAATTAACTGCGCTCCATAATATCCAGTGACCTATTCATTGAATATCTAATTTAGAACAATACATTCAATATTTCAGGGCTTCAATGTTAAAATAACATTTCTACTGAAAGTTTCTAAAGTATATGGAACAACTGGTTCCACATTCAGATGATTTACTTTTGACAACACTTGTTGTACTAGTATTTTACTTAATTTGAACAGCTCCATACATCATATACATGTACAAGATTGCATAAATCTTCAGGCTCCATTTTTATAATATTAAAAACAAAAAGACAACACAACAACTAACAATAATGCAAAATAGATGAAACTATTCCAATGCAGAGCATAATGATACATCTATTACAGTTCATTTACAAGATTCTTTCTATTTGGTGCTTTTCCTTACAAATAATTGACTTTTTGGTGCCAAATGACTAATTGAGACTAAAATTGTGTATTCAATGATTAAATATTGCTGTTTTTAATGGTATGGCAAATACAGACTGAGATAGCTGATTACCAGTTAATTTTAACCTGCTCACTTCTGTGAAACAGGTGAAGCACATTAGTTCAAACTTTTTCCTCTCAGCTCAAGTGGCCTGAATCCGTTGGATCATTTAGCAAATCACATTATGGTCTACAAAAATATTGTAAGGCACTGGAATTTAGATTCCAATTAAGCTTGTCATATTTTTTAATCTGACTGAGAGCAAATACTGTCTCATATTGTCTTGATACCAATCAACATTATGTAATTATTAAAAGGCACAGATGTACTTGAAAGTGTAATGGGTCCATTAGATTTAACAAATCTAAAGAGACATTAGCTGTGCTTATCAAGTTTGTGTCATTTATTTTTTTTAGAAAACTTGATTTGGGCAAGTAGACCACTAGAAAGACCAACAACAAATTACTGATACAACAACTCAGTTTTTAATTATGTCTGTATCTGCCATTAATGTTTCTCACAATCATCATCTGTCCCCGTCATTTAACATAACAAAAAAAAAAATTGGACCACGGCTTTCAGAAATAGAAAACAAAGAGTCAGATAGAAAGAAAGCACCTTACAGTCACTGCAGGCCAATCATAACAGCATATAATGCATAACCATCAATTTCCAAAGTGATTGAGATTACGTAGTTAAGCAAAATCAACAAACAAAAGTTTATATATGGCCACTTCAGAAGCACAAATGTCATTCAACTTTGACATTCCTTCACTGTAGACAACAATTAAACTGACATTGAATCCTTACTTAAGGTCGGCATGTGCGAGCCAGTATTGCACAAACCTGCCAGAAACGTCAATGTATACTTAACACAAAATCAAATATACAAATACACATTTTGTAAGGATCTGACCCATGCATTTTTGATCATTTCTGTATCACCTCACTATAGCTAACTTTAGATAGAAAAAGATGCCATTAATTACTGTTAATGAACATTATCTATTTAAGGTACTAGGTGATTACTCTTTTAAATCAATTAGGTTTCTTACTGAAATAAAACAAATGATGAAATGTAGTACAAAAGAAATAACAACAGTTCTGGTCTTTGGTAAAACTGCAAAAAATGGGCTCAAGTCCATTAATGTTGTAAGCAAAAGCCATTGGCATAGTCCTGTTGTTAACTCACTACGAGGATATACTGTATGTCCTACAGAATTAAATATTAAAGCAAAAATCCACCAAGAAACAGAATTTCTGCCAATCACAATGCTGCCATTTACAACTTCAGACCTGTTCACAAACACAGGCTGATCTGTCTAATAACTTAGACAGTATTAGAATTCTGTTTAGGGGTAAGTTTTCCCTTTAGAACACATACAGTACCAAGAAATAGTAAATGGACTCCTTGGATATCCCTGCATTTATGCATAATTTAGTCATATAATGTGGTAGCATTCAAAGTCACAATAATGGACAAGTTACATCTGCTTGAAATAGTACAATATAAAACAATTACATTTTTTGGTGTATTCTTAACTTGCTTGAACATTCAAACTCAGCTCTGAGAGTTTAACTTTGTTAAATCTTACTTTACAGCAGTGAACTTAACTAAAAGTTTCCTCGTGCGTTCATTTAATCTTCACATTGACCAGAAGGAATTCTATTCCCCATTTTCCCATAACGAAATGTGTAATTTTATTGATATTTCAGGAATGTCTTATGATGAATGGCTCTCTTCAGTTCATATCAAAGAATCTTAATTGCTTTTAGGGCAAAACTGACTTTAATTTTACTTTTCTAATGTCCAAGCCGTTTTAGTTCATTTTTCACTGCGTTTAGGGGCATTTTATAAAAAGGCATCAGACAACTAAGTGCTACCCTGAAACTTTTCCATACGTTTGAGAGCATTGTTTTCTCAGTTAGTTATAGTTGTTCAGGCCCAGGGGCAGGAAAACGACTACTCAACAACAAGGCACAGCTAATTACTAACTCCAATTTCAACTCACTGATCGGAAAGTCTGACTTGTAGTAGCTTTTAAAAAAAGTCATTTGTGAAATGATTTACATACGATTTTAACATGACAAACCAAAAAAAAAAATACATGAAAGTTTGCACAGAATGCATTTGTGTATTATAGTGACTCTGATCAAGATCCGACCACATTTTAAGGATGAATTATGCATAAATGTAGGTCAATCAAATAGTTCACTCTCTTTGTCTTGGTTCCGCATTTAGACAGCTACTAAAACACCACTTTGGTTGATTTTTAGATTTTCACACTAGACATCATTAATTTAGTCGGCTTCACAGGCAAAACCAAATAGACCAAAGGACCCTGTGAAATTAGCTGCACCGTACACTTCTATTCAGTGTATAGGGGAAAATAAATCGGAAAAAAATACATTTACCTTCCATCAATTCAAAAAAGGGACAATCTACAGCAGTACAGGTCTGTGACATCATTCTTAGTAATATACAAAAGTACTGAAACGTTGACTCAAATGGATCTACAAATCAATAATTCAACCAAATAAGATTTAGTTTTGAGATGCATAAAACAGATTATGTCAGTCTTGAAATCTGAGCTGTGGATGCACAACAACATTCAAACATCTAAATGTATAACAATAAACTACATTAATACCTTTTCCAGTAGCAGCGAAGCTTGCAGAAGTTATTTAGCCTTTACTACACTAAAAATAAATCATTACAAATATTCTGGCAGTGTGACACAGTGCAAACTTTTTTTTTTTTAAATGTTTTTTCTTTATTTTTTTGTAGCTGGTTAATATATCGCATAACATGCAATACCAGAAGTATTTAGCCTGCCTTTTATGCAATGTAATATAATCATGAAAATGCTAAAATACCATAACCTTTCTTAATAATTTTCCTCTGAGTTGCTTAATTGTCATTTATGTGAATGTAAACAATGCATTTTCCCATATTTAGAAGTAGCAAAAAGTGTACCTGGAGATACATGATTTTCTATTGAATTTAACGCAAGAATAAAAAGTTGTTTTTTTAAACACAGTAGAAGGTCATTTCAATTAGAGGAACCTACAGTAAGCACAAGTCCTATCCAACTTACAAGTCAACTACGGAATTCTTCATTCACTGCAGAGTTATTACAACAAAACAAATTACTGAAATGTTTAAAAAGCATATTTTATATGTTGCTTTACAAATTCGTCTTTCCTGTTTGCATACTCCCAAACATAAAACCTAATTTTAAAGACTGAAGCTGCACCAAAAGAGCACCATGACCAAGGAATGAGTGGGTGGGTTAGCTGGAGGGAAGGTTCGTTTCCATGTTTGAAGTCAGGACACAGGCACTGACAATGTTTGTTTTCAATTATCTTCTGCAGAAATACTTAATGGGATTGGGCCTAATACACTGGCATATATTTATATAAACACATATAGTCATACACGTCAATAATTCTGCAAAGTTAAAAACAAGACACGTTATGCAGAAACCTGTGCACAAGCTCCAACTACTTGTGTTTGCTCTGACAATTCTACACTTAACGTTTTTAACTAAGGCAAGGCACTTTAGAGTTAGAGGCCGATATGTTCTAGACAAGGTCAAGAGGCTAGATTCCTACAAAAATCACCATCTCAGGCTTTTAGCAAATACAATACATGCTTCTCTAATAGGCTATGCTATATAAATCTCTACAAAACAAAACTAACTGATTGAATAACAGCCTTAACATGTAGCATGTGCCTTACTGATATTACAGCTGCTGGTTATGCCTAAAATGCATTTTAAATCTGCACTTATTTGATTGAAATTTTATAAATCTAACTATGAAAGTAGAAACTATTAAGTACTTTTCTATGAAATCTTAATATGTTGAACCATGCCATGATTTAACAATAGGAAACATGAAATATCCAAATTATGTTTCACAGTACACACAAAAGCTTCAGACATTAGCTTATATAGAAAAAAAATATATAATTCTAAAAAAAGACACAAAAGAATACCTACAAAGCAGCTTAAAGCAAAATTCTATATACCCTTGAATAAAGTCCCAGGTCAACAAAGTGCTTTAATAAGAAATCAAACTTCTTCAGAGAGTTGGTCAAAATAATGATGTTTGACTGGTTGCATTTAAAAAAGAAAAAGGTGGCTTTACTTAAAGAGGAACACTGCAACATTAGCATCCATGTGTTTTCTTGCTCTCTTGGTTTGTCTGATTTACACATATAGGTTTAACACTAATACCTCATTGAATGTGAAATACTTTACAAGGCTGCATATTCAGTCTATTGTGGGACAATACTTGGGCCAATCAATCAATTTCATCAATCATTCCCCATAGTGTTGAACTCAAGTGTGCATTAATGATTAATGAAGAGCATGGAGCTCCTTAACGATTAAGCACCTTCTGGTACGATGAAGTTGAACAGCGACTCATTTCACACATGTCTGTTTTGGCAGCCCTAAGCTCTATAAATGGTATGACCACATGAGTTTTTCAGACTAATTATGTAAAAAACATAAATATGATTTCCTGATTTAGCATTGGTTACATTCATGTTCTTGAATGTAAGGTCTGCTTCCATAAGCTCCCGATTCAATTTGTTTATTTATGCGTATTCCTCTTTAATTAAAGAAAAATCAGCTTTGAGTTTTGCCCATTTTATGTGTAACATCACTGGATTTACAGTGTGAGAGTGAACTCAACATTTCCTGGCAGTATGTTTCAAACATTTACACAGTGATTTCTTTGCATTTCAGAACCTGGAATGCCATTGGCACTAGCTGTATTTCTGTACTCATGTGTGGGATTGTTTTGATCCACAATCAGGACATTTTAATTTTCCAATTGTTATGAAGGTTGGTGGGCTACAGGGAAACTCCCCCTCTGACATTATCACACTTTTTCTACCATCGTAATGACTAAAAAAAAGTATGAGAAGTACATGTAATTGAATTGTAATAAAACTACAACATTTTAGTTATTTTAGTTAGTTAAGATATAATATTAAAGTTACAGTAAGTAAGTTTTCTTCCCTTTATCGCTTTCTTCAAATACAAGAATCTGTGTTGCAACAGATTTACTCAAACCGTTTGACTTAACACACATTTCCACAGAATTTTCAGAAAATTTGGAGTTGAAATGTCTTCAGATTTGCTCTGGGTGGACTTTTAAGTGCATTAAGTAGAGAGATCAGATTTATCCACAATAATTCCAAAGTGCAGTGAAGTACTTCCAATCCAAAAACAGCAAACATAAGAGTAAAGATGAAGAAACATTAATGTCTTTATTTATTTATAGTTTATTGGTTCGGTTTGAATTTTTTCATTGTCTTTACTGTAAGAGCTATTTTTACAGGTTGTCAATGCATATTTGCATCTTTGGGGAAAGCACGCCTGCATTTAGTGTTTAGCCAAAATGTATTCTTGATAAAGCGTACACAAAATGCAGATATCTGGACACAAGATTTATGTCCTTCACAGTGTCCAAATGACAGAACATTTGAAAAAGGCAATCACAAGGTACTTAAATATTCTAATTTGATTGTGTGACTTTTCACACAGAAAGGTTGAGCAAGGTAATGTGCACATAAAATGAGCAAAATCTATGTTTTGTCAATGTTTGAATCCCCTGTACACAATCTGATTCATAATACAATTTGTTTTCTCAGTCAAACATCATCGTATTATAAATGAATTCAATCACTGTATGAAAGAGACATTGCTATTTAGAAAATGTAATATCTATTAGTAGTTTTTCAAAGGGCTAAATCTTTAAATAGTACCTCGAGTATTTTTACATCACCACTTCAATATTTTTGTTCTACAGTAGGGACATTCTGTTTTACTAGGTGCACAGTTCTCACATAGTACATAATGTTGGCAAGGCTGCAGAACAATGCAACGATCATGCTTTTGGCAAACTATACATTTCTTTGACTGAAGCTGATATATTACCTGTTGGGAAAGAAAAGAATGAATATCAGCTGCAACTTAGAAAAATACAGTTCATGCAGACTTAATAAGCATGCTTGATGACAAAACGCAGATCTGAATGATGGTCTGATAAACCGCTTTAAAACTAGATGCTACAAACGAAATTCTGTGTGTGATCTCGTCTTTCTTACCCCGTCTATAAGGTCTAGGTCATTACGTAGCTGACTCTGGATGGAGTGAAGCTTTGACAAGGGGAGCTCGTCCAGCTCTCCATAGCTACGTAGAAGAGGTGTTCCAGGGGTGCGACAAAGCACATCAAAGTCCCCTTGGAGCTCTTTCAGCTTGCGCTCAGTTTCCTCCCATTTCTGTTCCGCCAGCTGCCGCTCTGACTCAGCCGTCTTTGCTTGTTCCTTTGCTTCGTGAGCGTCTTTCTGGCAAGCTTCGCAAGCCTAAAAACAAAGTTAAGTCAAGTCAAGTCAAGTCAATTCAAAGTTTATTTATAGAGCACATTTAAAAACAACCTCAGTTGACCAAAGTGCTGTACAGTTATTAAAATAGAATAAATCATACACAAATAGGTATAAATAAAAACAATAAAACACTAAAAACAGTAAAAACAATAAAATAAAATAGAATAAAATAGTAATAAAAACTCAATCCAAAACAGTGTTAGAGATAAAAAGACAAATAAAAGGGTAAAAAAGTAAAAAAGAAAGCCAAGGATTATTGTGATTAAAAAGAAAATCTGTTCGGAGGTCAACAGTCATGTATTGAAACAAGAGTTAATTTCTCAAACATACTTGTTTGACCTGATGCCACGCCTCCTCCCATTGTTTGATCTTCCTCTTGGCCTCGTCCAGATCTCTAAAAAGGCGAGCTAGATCAGCACTGCTGGCTGCAGAGGTTAGGCTGCTGAAAACTGGAGATGGACTCGGTGAAAAGCTGCCACTTACAAAGTCCCAAATGCTGCTCGCCCCTCCATTCAAGCCTACGGAGTGAGGTTTCAAAATGACAAGACCAAGCATAAAAGTGAAGTTAGTGGGGGCTGGAAAGTCACAAATTATTAACGTAGAGCTGTTTGATAAAAAACAACAACAATTTATATAAACTATAAATGTATGTTTTTTTTAAAGTGATTTAGCTTAGATTCAGCTTAACTTTTGCATTTGAGATGTAAGCAAAAAAGAAAGAAAAAAAAAGTGTCTTGCCAGTATAATGGTCCTTTGGTTTTTATTTCATCAGTGAAACAGAAAATAATCTGTGAAACATGTTCCTGACAAAATACTTTTAAAAAATTAACCTGTAAATCACCTGGCAAACATCTTTTTCTCAACTGTTTTATAGGTGGATTTGTTTCCCCACTTGCCTCTAAGGGCTTCCTTTGGACTAGATTCAACATTTAAGTAAAACAACTAAAAGAGAAGTGATGTATTAAGTCTAGAAGAAGCTTAAACTACATTCATTGACATAAAAGACCCCGAGATTAAAATCTCAAGTCGAATGCTTCTCAGCTCACTTGGAGCAAAATGTCTGATGCTATCAGCTTACCCAGAGAGTTCTGGGAAGAGGAGGTGGGTGTTCCCAGGAGGCCGTGCTCTTGCTTGGCTAACATGTTTGAAGGTTGATTTTGCTGCGATACCGTCCCAGACAGCAGGGACTGAGACAGAGACTGTGACAGGGAGCTTAGCGGGGAGGTGGAGAGCGATGACGAGGAATTAAAAGAAGACGATCGAGCCAGGGAGCCAGGAATGTTAACCGGAGCAGATCCACATAACACCCTTTGACCTGTGGAGACCCGGTTAATACTGTTAAAATGATCCACAAGCAATGTATGATGAGGCCAATTGTGATTAACTGTCCAAACAAGTGAAAGTACTTTAACCCATAAGAACCCACGGTGACATGGGTGTCACAAACATTTTAAATGTTCTAGTAATGTTCATGTATGTTTTCTCAAGTACATAAGTGTGTTTTTTAGTGTTCTACAGCTACCGTAGCTTGTTGAGAAGCCGTCCAATAAGGCAGTGTTATTTATATTTATTTATTCTCGATTTATTATTTTGTTACTTAAAAACGGAGAAAAAAATGGAACTTGTTGTCTAACAGCACTATTAAAGTCACAACTTTGAATATGTGGTGGAGATGCAAAGAAAAAGGCAAATTTGTGTTTCTGTAAGCAGAAAAGGTGTCTAGTTTATTCATTTAAAAATAAGATATATCATAATGTCCACTTGGTCTATGGTATATCCCCCATAATTTTCCTTTTTAAGGATTACTGGCTCTGGGTTCTTATGGGTTAACAATCTAGGTGCCCTTACTTGCCAATCCTACGTTGTTGTCTTGCTCTTCTAACTCCTTATCAAGAGATGCAACGTTAATGTCACTAAAGTTGAGGTCCAGAGCGGATCCTGAGGGAAAACAAAATACACCTGGCTGACATTTGACAACAAAATACAGAGCAGCAGTCGTCAGCTCAGTTGGTTTACAGTTGACTTTACATTCACATACCTATGACAGACTCCACTGTGGTGCTCCCTGGATAGAAAGGAGTGGCTTTTGCATTCATTGTTGATAAGGTGGTGGGTGAAGAACTATCTGAGCCAATACTGGAGGCCAAGCTGGATGTTATACTGGAGGTAAAGCTTGATGCCAAAGGGTTCACCGCAGAGAATACAGTGTTTTGTGTCTAAAACGAAAGCACAGAAGGTATTTGTTTAATTTCCTTAATTAAATGATATAATATCTTCGCTTTCACCACAAAGTAACCCATTTAAACACAAACCTGTTTTTCTTGGTCCATCAATTTCTGATCCAGCTGCCCCTTGTTCTTAATCTAAATGTGATCAAATAACACAGAAACAGCATTTCAGCAACAGAGTTCTATATTCACATCCAGACAGCTAAAGGCATGTTTGCACTGCAATTAGCCTCAAAAAAAGTTAAACACAGACTTCACCCTTAACTATTATTTACTTTACTCTACAACAGAGCTAGCTAGCTGTCACTTGATGACATGCTCTGAATCAGCGTTAAACACTGCTGATTTGCAATAGTTCAGTTGTTGTCAGGATTTATGTGGCATCTGTTTACTGTATTACATCAGGTGTGTAAACTGATCGTGTAAGTTGACTTTTTACTAATCACTTGTAGCTCTAGCAGAGAATCAAACATATTGCATTTGATTACAGTATGTCCCAAATGACAGACATTTTTACTGTGAGTGGGCGACATTCTTCTATAATTACACATCAGAAAGCAGTTAAATCAACCTAAGGGGAATTCTTAGAGTAGGCTTACAAATACTTATTGCGGTGTTAGCACTGAGAAAACATTTTAGGCAGTCTGGTTGAAAGATTAAGCTTCTTAAAACTGATACAAAATGCAACATTGCTTATGAAGATCAATCAGAAAGGCTCATCAATGAGACGTCTGTTGCCAAACCAACCAGTTATAAAACTACTCAATACTTTCATCAAGATACGATTGAGTTTTTTGTTCAGAACACCCAAGACATGAAATGATCTAAAAACAAAGCAACTGATGGAAAATATCTCAAAATGATAATAAAAAAATGACATGAATGAGAAATAAATAAAGGAGTAATTCAAAATGAATGACAGTGATACATTAGGTGTAAAGCCCTACGTAGTGTCTATGTGTGTTATGTTCTTCCTAAAACTGTAGAGAGCAGTCTGTATACCTGATCCACACGTTCAAAGCCCGGAGCTTTAGGATAGTTAGACGTCAGAGATGAGACACTGGATGTGGTGGACTCTGAACATAAGCTACTATTAGTTAAGGATTTGGGCCTGCTGATGGATCCCACTGGGGATATCAAACTGTCGCTTCCTGAGTTTGGAGTTACAGTTGAGCTATTAGAACATGAAACCTGAGAAAGAGAAGTGCACATGATCTTAATAAAATGATGATCAAAAGATAAATAAAATAAAATAAAACCATTATTCTGAATGGATTATGAAGGCTATGGCTGCTACACATAAGAATATATCTTCAGTTGATACCACTTTATGTTCGTAAATTATTTTGTTTTCAATGACAATGTAATGAAATGTAAAACAGTAAAATAAATAATAATGACAAATAAATGTATTAAAAAAACATGCCAACAGAAAAATGACAGCATGGTAAAAACATGTTAATACGTAAATGGTTGAATTGTGATTTATATATTCGTCTACTCTTGAAATCCAACAGCTGAGTTACTGATAAATTTCCCACTGAACGACTCACAAAGCATGTTAGAAAACATACACTTCCTACTTGTCCGTTGCTACTGGTTGCGCTGTTGGTGGAGTTGCCTCCACTGTTCCACTCACTGACTGGACACTCTGAATACTGCTGCGAGCCCAGCTGGGACTGTGAACTTGACTGAATCACTGTAAGCAATGAGCTCATGGTCTCCTCTGTAGAGGGAATTCCTGAAAGAAAATGAATAAATATCCATTAGTATTCATGTGTAAACAACCATGATGGCAACAAACATCCAAGAACATCTACTTCAATCAAATTAGAAGGTAAATGCTGATCTCTGATCATGTTCACACAGATGGTGGAACAGATAAACATACAGACACTCATAAAGACTGCATGTACACTACTGGTCAAAAGTTTTAGAACACTCCAACTTTTCCAGAATTGAATTGAAAATTATGCAGTTTAATGTCTCAGTGTACTCTGAAATGAATGCACATTTGCAACATTTAAAATTCTTTATTGAGCATGATAGTGTTTTGAAAGTAAAAAAAAAGATTCAAAATCACATTTTATGTTGGACTAAAGGACTAAAAAAAGACACAAAATGACCAAAAAAAGACACAAAATGACTTACAAAGACATGAAAATAAATAAAAAGTGGACAAAATAGCCCAAGACTCCATAGAGTTAAGTTGTTAACCCATTTCTTGTTCTCTGAAAAAGGCCTACTTGTATAATTCTGAAATGTACATTATTTTCCAGTTTTTGTTAAACTGCAGTTAAACTGCAGTAAGTGGTGAACGGCAGTTCACCACTTACCTTTGTACCCTTTCCAGTTTACCTGTTCATTTGACTTGAACTGCTTGAATTTCAATAAAAAACTGGAAAAATTGGGGTGTTCTAAAACTTTTGACCGGTAGTGTACATTATACTGTCATGAATTAGGGAACATACACACATGCACACACACACACACACTTAACGAATGTAATCTAATTAGTACACAAATTATTTTTTCACATTTTTTAACAATGCAAGATGCATCCAAGTGGTGCCAGAATATAAAAAAAAACGAATTCACCACTTGAAAAATTAAAATGAATGCCCCCTCAAGTCAGCACGTTGACATTATGGTAAAGGGAATGTATAACCTGTTAATATGTTGTTGCATTGTCCCTGACAAGTAAATAAAAATAGAAAGAACAAATCCCATTGACTTCTTATTCACTACCTAAGTACTGAGACAGTAGTTGCACAAACTTTCACTTACTTTCTACATGTGCAAAAGCACAAAACGGTCCTCTGGGACAGTATCCAGTTTGTCGCATATCATTGCATTTGGTAGATTTGTAGATCTTGGAGAAAGACAAACAAATCACACGGCAAAAAAATACAACATTAAGATCTCTGAGAAAGATGAAAGACACAATCAGTGAAACTACAATATTGACAAAAAAATAAAACCTTCATGAATACACTATCTTGAACTTGCAGCAGGGTTACACAGTCAAACACACATTTCTCATACTACATAGTATTTTCACTATGGCTGTGCTGGTTAACTATTCAGATTCATGGGTATTTTACCATAACTAAAATGTAATGTTGATGAAGTCAGCTGTGACATATCCACCACTTTATTTTCAGGAAAACAAACTTCACTTACTTCTGGGTGGAACTGCTGTTCAGTGCGAGAGTGACAATACTGGCAACTGTCTCCACTGTCACACTTTGATGGTTCGCCCCATTCATCACCATGTTTCACATTAGGGCAAGGAGTTGACCTGCAGTCATAGAACAGAACCCTTAACCCAAAACAGTTACACAACTTAACACCAGTTGTTATTCTAACTTATGTCATACCGTACCTATATTTGAACTTTCTAGGATTTCTTCTTCGATCTCTACTGTTGTGGTAGTGGGGGCAAGCGTAGCCCTGTCTGCATAGTCTTGGGGGCTTTGTACACTGATCTGTTTTATAGTTGGCTAAAACAAAGTTGGTATCTGCAAAAAAGGAACAAAGTATTCATGTAATTTTTCCTTTTATTTTGCAGGAAATTAAAGTGTGATACTTGGTATTGCACAAGCCCATATTTTTAATCAAAATGGGGCTTACTCACCTTGCCACCGGGGGTCTTCTGTCAGAGTTTTCTCAATCATAGCTTGGCTGGCTAATACACCTGGCTGCAGATCAGGAATACCTTCTCCAGATCCCAACTGTCCATTCTGAAGGGCCTCTTGTGCTTGAATCTCTCTGTGCACATAAAAAAAATCAAAGTTATTTTTCATACAAATTCCTGAAAAAGCTTTCTAACACCTTTAAATTCGCTTGTAATCTAAAAGAGTTAAACATAAAGTTAAATTACCACATCACTGACCGCTCTCACATAACTAACTACCATCAAAATGTTTCAATACACAGCAATGTTTTAGGAAATTATATCTGCTGGATCTAAAAATATTGTAGAGACAAAGACAATTGACACCTTATACTAAACCATCTGACCTTTAAGGTGTGAACATTATAGGCAGGTGTGACAGCATTAAAAAAAAAAATTAAACCACATTTTGCTCATGGAACTTTGTTTACAGTCTTAGTATCAGCTAACCTCCAACACTTTTAGCAGCACAGAGCTCAATAAAAAATGTTTACCTAGTGTCAGGTGTTATCATTTTCTTTTATTTCACTGAGCTGAGCCTTGAAAACTGCTACAAACCAAAAAGTGAGTCTGGCAAACCATTAAACCCTTACAACGCAGCTATTCTGTTTACATTATATCTAAATTAGCTGATTTGTCTGTTCCATTGTGAGGCTTCTGAGTGAAGTTTGGCAGGGAAAAGAGAGGCCACTATTTGCTTTGTATGTCACCTGATATCATAGACTGGAGGTCGGAGATCATGTGGCCCGTGAGCAAAAGCACAGTGAAGGCCATTCTTCACACAATGCCCTCGAGCATCTGTCTCATGGATACAAGTGCCAGTCTTGTAATAGCGTAGATGGTACTTGCGCTCTGTGTCACCAGTGGTCCGGTGTAAATAAGGACAGCTGAGAAGGAAAGGATACAACTTTTCAATAAATTTCATCAATAGATGTAAATAAAAGTGAAATAAATCTGCATGACATAAAATAATGCAGAAAAGGCCCAAACCTCACATCAGTCAAAAATAAACATAACACATTAGATGACAGATATATCTAGACAGATAATATCGGCTGATATTTTTTACACATGTGTAATGTAGAAAATATGGCTTGGAGTGTTTAGAAATGGTGTTAGCTCTTAATTATTTTCATTATTTTTTTTAATAGTCAGCTATTTACTGAAACTGAACATTAATGATGTTTATTTAGCTATTGATTTTATTCCTATTTATTCTTTATTTTCTCACTTATCATTTATATAATTGGATGACAATGTAATTCATTGTTTGTATAATGTAAAAAAATATAAAACAATTTTAAAAATTATTTAATAACGATTTGTTTGAGAAAGTGGCTCCCTGGGTACCTGAGTGGTGAAAATCTGTGCAATATCCACATAAAAAAGGTATTTTTTCATTCCAGCTCAAATAATTACTATATTAGCCACCATATCAGTTGTACAACTTCAAAAGGCCTTTGCAGGCAGCATGTTTCATACAACATAATACAAAGGATTATACATTTACAAACACAAAGAAGGGAATTCGAATTGTGCACACAATTTTAATGAGGAATATGATTCTGCTGTGAGCACGGGTCTGACATGCCAGCAATGCCTGAAGAAATGTATGGTCAATAAGCCTCTTGAATAAACCAATTTTTCCTTTCTTGAGTAGCAACAGTTGCTATGGCAACACATAAGGTCATACAAAAATAGCTGCCATTGGCAGGAGGAGGAATTGTAAGGATCGCAGTCGTTCTTTTTCCATTAGTTCAATAATCATTTCTTTTATATATATTTTTTTCCCATGCATGGCTCAATTAAAGGGCTGTGCCATTTTAAAATCTCAGTCACACAAAGAGGCTGCCTCCCCTTCTAAGAATTCACGTGTCTAGTTTCTGCATGGCGCTACTAGACGGTTTAGTCAATACTTGATGCTGGACAACTCTAAAGACACAATCTTTGGAGATGATGCTCTGTGCAAAACAACAGATACAATATGGTCACATATGAGAAAAACACCAAATAAAGTAGTAACTGGACACTATGCGGCGTAATAAATTATACAAATTATAAGAAGCACCATTGAACTGTCAGGATGAGTTCAATCAGGAATGTTCAATGTGGAACATACTCCACATGCATGCAGCAACAACACAAAGGGCAAAAAAGTGGCCCTTGCAACATGATGCCAACATTTGCAACATCACAACTTTCAGAAAGGGAACACTAAATGATACTGCTTACCAAGCAACTACCAAATACCAATGAATTGTATACCAATGAGGCCTTAAATTGATTTAATCAATATTTTAAATATTTCTTATGAGAAAAATGTGTCAAATGACCATTCTACATGCATTGAACAGGCTTCAGAAAAAAATCTTTGTTTGGTATTTATCCTCATAGACAATGAATAAATAAATGTAAAAGATTATACCATGACCATTTAATATGGGTCTCAATGGAAATACGAATAATGACACAGAAATTCACGATACATTTCCTTCAGTATCATGAATCATATTGCAAATCATGCAGCCTAATATCAACACAATCATATTCTTCATATTGCACTCCTCTCTTGCGTAAAGAATACACAGATCTAATCTTTAGACCACTCTTGTCAGTGCGAGAAATGTTTGATTACAAAAGCACCCAGCTCTTTCCTGGCAATCATTTTAAAAGAAACCGCCCCTGCATCAAATTAACTTTTATAACCAGACTGCTCAGGCCCAGCAGAGTTGATGTGCACACACTTGTACTACAGCCACAGCAAGCTGGTAAGATTAAGAAGTTTTAGCTTTAAGAATTTCAAAATATGAAAACATAATAAAAACATAATGCTACATATCAGTTCCTCCTTGGTTTTGCATAACACAAAGCACAATAAAAAATGCTATAGTTTCACAAAGTAAATGTAAAACTCACTATATGAAGCAATAAAGTACTACTTTAACAAAGAATCCAGAAGCATATCCACGTACTTCTTCAGAAATAAGACACAACAGCCCAAAACTATTTAAGAGACACATGAACACCTTTTCCTGATGACAATGTTTCTGCAGTACTAGTTTCATCCAAGCTTTGATTTGGTTCATAAAGCTCTAGTAGTCCTCACCCTAAACATGTCAACATAACATCAGTCTGCAGCTGCATCATGACACACTGACACTTTCATTAACCCTATAGAGACAATGAAACCACCTGCAAATTACTTCTTCATGACGTGAAGACATAAAAATGAAGCAACTTCGAGCCTTGCCATCAGCTGCCCTCTAAAGTTCTGGCTTGAGATTCCATATCAGATTTTTTTTGATGATATTCGTCCAAGTAAAACCGGAGATAATGCCAACTATATTAAGTATAAAAAAGTACAACTAGAGATTATCCTTATTTTACCTGTTATATGTCATATTTGCAACCTGTGTCCTTTTTTGTAACATGTACATTTCTGTGCGTGAAACATAATTTTGAAGATCAGATTCTATGTTTTTCTTAGTTTCTTTTGGGTTCAAAATTTTTATCAAGTACGTCAAAGTTAAGCATGAGTAAAAACAGGGACTTACTCATCTCCATCTGGGCAGATGCCTGTGGTCTCGTCGTATTTCGTGCAGTACACGTCGGGGCTGTAGTTAAAAGTTCCGTCTCTTCTTCGGATGGGTCTTCTCCGCCGTTGGTTGAGAAAATGCCAATGAAAGCACGTAAAGGGTCTGTGCTGCGTACACTTGTGCTGGAGGAACAACGGACACTGCTCTGTCCTAAACTCCTTCAAGTATCTGAAACAAGAAACAAACAAGGTAGTACCAGGAAATGCGTTTTTAAATGAATATTAGAGAAGAAATAAGTGGAAAGCAAGGAAAAGTTAAGAGGCAATGAAGTGTCGTGTTTTGCTGCTAGTGTAGCCTACTATATATTTTGGGTCACTAACGTTAGCTCGCTATTCACAGAGAAAACTACGTAACTATTTCGACGTAACGCTGGATGAAAGTCCCTAAGCGTACGTTTATAAATGTGCGTAGCAAGGGGGAACTCAAAATAAGGCCGAGCTATTTACAAGCAGACTGGTTAGCGAGTTCCTGGCTAATCATTTAGCAGACCAAGTTGACGGTCTAACATACAACGGATTATTCAAAACAATTCCCCAAGTCGGTAAAACAATTGTAAACGATTCCGTTAACGCCTGGCTCGTCAGTTTAGTTATTTAAGATGTCCGTGTTTCCTGCATTGGGGCTGCAGTCGCTGTTTGCTATGTGACGTTAGGCAGTCACAAAGCCTGGAAAAGCACCATGTTTTGAACGCACACACAAGAGTTGAGGAATGCGAGAAATGCAAGCGCGCACAGCTGCACGTGCAAGTAACGTTTTCTACAGCGAGCGATTTTGTTGTTTCTTCTGCATCAGCTTTACTCACGTATAGTGGGTAGGTTTCTCGGTTTGAGGAGACGCATTGGCCGCCGTTTTCGAAACCGACGGCATTTTCAGTCAAAACAATGAATTGCGCATGCGCTCAGATCTGTTGCTCGCGTGCATGCACGTCCGCCTGCACGCCATCGCACAGTGCAAACAGTGATGCAGGGGGCGCTGCAGACACGAGACAGTGACACACTTTACAGTTTTATGTCTTCTGGTCATAACCCATGCGTTTATCTCTAGTATTATTATATATTTTGCCTGAATATACTGTTTTTTATTTTATGTAATATGGCAATACAAATATCTTATATACTGATGCACATTCCTCAATCTAGACGTTATAGAGTTTTCTGCATGCCTTTTGTCATTGCTACATAATATATCCACTTCTTAAGCTCAATGAACAGAACCTGTTGTACATGCTTTGTTTATTTTTGTTTTTTCTTTATTGTAATTAAGATTATTCTGTAAACTCTGATTAATTTGAAGCAGATAACTGTGCACTATTGGATTTAAGAAAGCAGTGTAATATTACAGGACAAGAATATATATATACTTCTATTTTATACTATTTATTTTTGTCTGATATTTTTATTCTATTATTCTATTCTATTTTTAATAACCGATGCATTTATCTCTCGTATTATTATATATTTTGCCTGAATATACTGTTTTTTATTTCATGTGTTTAATATTAATATTAATATTATTATTATTATTATTAATAATAATAATAATAATAAGAAGAAAATTATTACTTTTATACTTCTATTTTATACTATTTGTTTTTATCTGATCTTTTTTATTCTATTATTCTATTCTTTTTTTAATATCTTAATCTGTTTTATTATGTACTTGTGCTGCTGCAACACCTAGATTTCTCCCATGGGGATCAATAAAAGAATATCTTATCTTAAAAACAATTAACAATTAAAAACAATTAAATAGTGGTTTACAAAAAACAACTTAGATGTGTCGACTGAATGAAAAAGAATGTTTCTCCATCAAAAAATTAACAGTTTTCACATTTGCATTTAGATTTGAATACCTCACGCCTCAAATCACAGCTCTAACATAGGTGAAGGTGTGCGTGGTAGGAGAGATGTGAAAAGCATCACATTTTCTCTATTTGAGGCTTGTGTACCTCAAAGTTTTGTGATAAGCTACTGCTCCTTTTTGCTTGTCTAATTTTGATTCTATCTCTGTGATCTACATCCATTATGCCAATAAACTAGATACTGCATGGATTATACCGGTACACAGGCTTAATATGACGTGATGATTTTCCATCAGTTCTATAGCCTATTTCCATCGGTTCTATTTTGATTTCATATTATTCTATAATAAGTGAGTGGTCTGTTTTGGGAAAGCATGGATTGGAGTCGTTTGTTTTTTTTTTTTAAATAATCAAATCTTAACTACAGGACGCATTCTGTTTGATTTATTCTGAACACTTTTTGATTGTTTTAATATTGGTAATAAGCAATTTGAGGGGGTCTACCTGCAGCATGTCAAACTCCCAACCCTTTTCTTCCCCTCTGTATCTTGGGAGCTAATCTGTTCTATTCAGCTCTTTTTTTCCTGTAAGGGATTTTAATTTACAAATGCAATTATATGTCTTATCCATCATTCAGCTGCTGAGGTCCACCGAGTGCACCACCTTGTAATTATGCATAAACCCTGGACAATCCTGTTGTAATTACTTTGACTTGCTCCACCCCCACTCAGCTTACACTTGGACAATGGCCCTTACCTTTCTTACGTCAGACACATTTTAAGGATGCTTACCTTAATGCAGAGTTGTATTTTCCTTATTTTTTTGTTTTTCCATGCAGCTCTAGGAAAATTAAGATTGTCTGTTTCATAAGCTACATTGTTTTTTCTTGACTTTTCATCTGTGAAGTCATGACAGGTTAAAAACCTGGATTTATTTAATTGATTAAAAAAAATGGAAGCTGAACTTTAGGAAATATTAATATGATAATATATATTTTTTACTTTACTTAAGTCTACTATTGCATTGTTTTGCACTTAATAAAGTGGTCACCCTGAGTGTGTAAAATTATTGTGTTGTTAAGGATTTTACCAACGGCTTTTTTTAAAAATCCAATTTTAGTCCATTAAAAGCTGCCTGAACATTTCAGTTATCCCAATATTATACATGAATAACGTTAAGATATTGCATGATGTTCCTTTAGCAGATGGATTTGTTGCTCGCAAACTCATTGTTTAATCCAGAGGAAGTATTGAATGTAAGCAAGGGGAAAAGTCACACCCTTTTTCCTTTCTGTGACGTCAGTCACCATGAACCTTTAACCTCACTCAGTAGTCTCAGCTGTACACACAGTCCACTGTCAACCTCTTCTCACAGCATCTCCAATGTGTGTGTTTGTATGTGTGTGTATGTGTGATGTAAAGATGATACCTTGTCTCTTCCACCGTGTTAAACTTGGGAGGGGGGTATTTTTCTGATGTCCAGGTGTTGCTTGTTTATCTCAGTGAATTTGACAGCTCTCATTGGATTATTACTCTCTTTTCTTCCTGTCTTTGTGCCCTGTGTGGCTCTGATAAGGCCTTGTGCTGTTCACAGAACAATATAGACTTTATCACAGCATGATATAGCACATATAATTGTGTGATGGAAACATGATGCAAAATAATCTTTAGTATCATGCACCACAACAAGTTTTGCATTTTTGCAGACCTCTAATAAACAATCAGTCAAACACTCGGCAGCGCTTCTTTCCCAGGCTGCTGGGACTGTTACAGCTGGAATAACAGTTTGTGGTTTGGACTCCTGTTTTTCCCAGTCACGCCATTATCTCCGGCTGCCTCATGCACAAACACAGCTCAGGCCCACCGCAGGCTGGCAATACACAGAGCTTATATACTGCTGCACATTCCTCATCTAGACGTTAGAGTTTTCTGCATGCTTTTTGTCATTGCTACATAATATATCCACTTCTTAAGCTCAATGAACAGAACCTGCTGCACATGCTTTGTTTATTTTTGTTTTTTCTTTAATGTAATTAAGATTATTCTGTAAACTCTGATTAATTTGAATCAGATAACTGCGCTCTATTGGATTTATGAAAGCATTGTAATATTACAAAACAAGAATTTATAATGTTGGCACTGACAATTTGAGGCTGTAAAACTTTATGACAGGCTCCATTAAAACCTCTGCTTTCGGGCCTCTCACGGGAAACAATTTTAAATGTTTAAACTGCACCTGTGTAGCCTGGTAATCTGCACTACATTAACCTGTGATCGACGTGCCAATGAGTTTCTTTGTTCTGTCAAAAGCATTTAAAATAATTGTAAGGCAGGATGTACTATAGAGTCCACTCGTCTATTTATTTATTAAAATATGTGTGATGTCATATAGCTAAATCAGTGCACAGATGTAAAAGCCACAAATGTGCAGTTGTAGTTGGTATTGCATGGAATATTGGTAACTCTTTACAATAACCATCATTTATAGATGGTAAATAGACCATTTATAAATGGTAAACAGATAGTTTATTAATGTTTAATCATCATTTATAAACCGTATATAGGCCATTTAGAATGGTGAATAGAAAATGTAATAATGTTGAACTATAATTTATAAATGCCAAATAGATTAATTTACCATAAACAAACATAATTATTAGTTTATTAATAGCTTTACACTCATTATAACATTTTTAACACCATATTAAGTATGTAAATGATTTCAAAATTATTCATATACCTTTAAGAAATTGAAAACATTTAAAGATTAAATATGTATAGAATTTTGTAAATGGTTAATAATAACTGGTTTATAAACCATCTATAAACATCACTTAGACGGTTATTGTAAAGTGTTACCGGAATATTTTTTATTTCACACATCTACGGTGGGCCATTGCTGTTTATCAGTGTAATATATGTTAAAGAAGCGGCCTCATGTTGTCGTCATTGAATGATGTGTTTACCCAGTCTCATCCCCTCCTGGCAAAACAACACCTGCCTCTTTGCTTTACCATCATGCTAACAGGAGCTGACAAGTGGGGTAATAACTCAGCCATCTTTGAAATGAACGCTCACTGCCTACTGCATTAACCACCACATATATGAGCTCTGACATAAGCTTAAGATGAATCCCACGTAAACAACATTTTATATGTTCTTAATTCACCTCCTAGCTGAATGGTGACCAAAATGTCCTCTATAATAAATAAGAAATAAAGGGTGTAGCAATATTACCCTTTCTTTATTCTATGTGAAGGCACAGTTGAAGGTTGTTTGGCCTTTTTGAAATCTGAAAACACATTTCTTAACAACTTCCACTTCATACTCCTGGAAAAGTGAGACTTTTTCTTTATTTCTAAAAATAAATCACCATCAGGCCCCTTTCTTTCAACAGAAGGACAAACACAGTTAGCTGAAATGCACAAAGTAAGGGGTACAGTAATATATTAGACAAGACAGTGAGAAACATATCACTGCTACTTGTTGTGTCTTGATTGATTGAGATTCCTTATTGTGACGACCTGGATTATTATTACCTGCATGGTTTTAGGTTGTGTTTTTTTTTTTTTTTTTACATATAAGATGTTGATGTGGATGGTGGGTACTGTATGTAGTGTAATTACAGGTGGGGTTTTAACTAAAATGAACCTTCTCTTGCAGCTGGAAAAGACAGCCTGATTACATTTGATGTGATGCAGTATGTCCTATGTCCATTCTGCAATGCAGCCATTTCTATTTCTACAGGTTTCCCCACATACTCAGAAAATGTTCTGGAAGATTTGCAATATAGATCACACAATAAATTTTTCATTGTCTTTGCCACCTAGCTGTACTTAAAAAGTGTAGCAACTGATATTTTACTGCGTTTCATTTACTGCCTTTCTGCCCAGCTAACTTTTTGAAGAAAAAACACACCACATGCACTTAAAGACAATCCAACATGTAGATAAACATGAAAATAGCTTTAAGTACTGTATGTGCATTGTTATCTACATAAAGGGATGCACTCATTGAGTCATTTTCATCCTTCTTTGAGTGTACATTCTTGGTGCTTTTGTGTTTTTGTTCAGAAAGTGAGCAGGTTAACTGAGACATTTACTATGAGGCAAAGATAAACAACGGACAAAGAAAGCTGAGGTAATATTTCACTCTGGGTGATATATCACTATGATATGAAGAGTTTTTAGCATATTCTGTGTTTCATAACAAATGTCCCTCTTCTAAACAGTCACACCTCGGACACTTCGCTCCTGACAGGGAGGCGTAAATCGAGGCCGTGGTGGCAGAAGCGGTTCACTACTGACCAGCTGGCCTTCTGCTTAATGAAGAGACGCAGCTTGTCCCTGAAGGTTTCTCCTAGAAAGCTGTAGATAATGGGGTTGAGGCAGCTGTTGGAGAAAGCTGCCAGGTTAACAATGTGGCCTGTGAGCGGGTAGTCATGCCACAGGGTGGTATCAGTCCTCTGCGATGGGTCAGCTGTGCCCTGCAGCAGCTGGATGCTGATGAAGACGTTCTCTGGCAGCCAGCAGATGAAGAACACCAGAACCACCACCACAATCATGCGCAGCGCCTTCTGCCGCCGTGGCCACAATCCACGGTGCTTCTGGGCCCTCATGAGGATTCGTCCAATCAAAGAGTAGCATAGACCAATAATGGAGAAGGGCACCAAAAAGCCAATGGTGACCTCCAGCCACTGAATCTCAAAGACGTTGGCAAAGCAGAAGTGCACTTCACCTCTGTGCTGGGTCTGCACAATGGTGAAGGGGAGAAGGGTGGCCAGGATGGAAGCCATCCAGATGAGGCCACAGCTGAGCTTGGCGTGCTGCATAGTCCTCAGCGGGCTGCTGCTAATGGAGCTAGCCAAGGCAATGTATCGGTCAAAGCTCATCCATGTGAGGAAGAAGATGCTGCTGTACATGTTGACCTGCAGGAACAGGGACATGAAGGTGCAGAGGACAGCGTAGTCATAATACTTCTCGTTCAGATTGAAGACCTCGATGAGGGAATCTGCCACCAGGATGAGGTCAGCTACAGCCAGGTTGACAAAGTAAAGGTCGGGAATGGTCATCTTCTCTCTGTGGTTCAGGTTCACCACCAGGATTAAGATGTTACCAATAAATCCAATAGGAAAGAGGAGGATGGTGTACAGGCAGGACAGGAAGAGACCAATAATGTAAGATTGGTATTTGTCTGAGTCTTCGATCAAATCGGTTGTGTTGTACTCATATGAAGTGTTCAGTTGTTCTGTACTGTTAACGTATATCCAGACCAGAGAGGTTGTCTGCACTTCCATACTGACTGTAGTTGGACTGTCTTGAATCATAGGCTACATGTAAGTCACCTGTAGCTGCTACATCATTAGACCCTGTTAGTTCCCACTGTCTATTTAAAGAGTGAATCATCTATGCAGTGTTGGCATGCTGACAGAAGTCAGGTGACTGGAACAAAACGGTTACGGTTTCTTTGACCTCATGTTGACATCAAGGTTCATCCATCGATAGATTCCAGACATAAAACAGAAGCACCTCCATGTCTTAATATCTTCTTTGGATGACTCACATGATCACAAACTGTGGTCCTGAGATCCGAGGCTGGACTTCTTTCTCCTATTTTGAGTCATCTGATTTGTCAGCCCTCGTGCATCTTTATTCAGCATGCTGACGCTATTGCTGTGACACCTGAGCTGTGGAGTGAAGAAAAAAAATTAAATTAGGTGCACAGACTTGACAAAGCAGCAATCTTCTGTGCATTTAAATGAGCATCAGAATGAGGAATGCAACTGTTTGACAAAATCAAAATCTTATGATTAATTACAAAAAATTTCAATTGCAGAGAAAAGTTTAATATGATCTACACTGGATGGCACACAATGTAAGTAAGCACATTAACATTCAAGCTTCAGACTTAAACAGATGCATTGAAATCCTCCTAAGAAATCCCAGCTCACCCGAAACGGCTTGTCCAGACATGATGACTATTAATTGGTCAGATGAAAACATATTTTTCATTAACATTTAACCAATCTCTGTGTTTTATGGCTCCAGTTGACACACATCACACACATCCGTTTTGAATGTATTTAACTCAAAATCTATGTTGTATAATCACTGCAAGCTTTTGCAGTACTAACTATTCTCTTCTATCTTGGTCGACCAAAAGGCCTCAAATCTCTGACTTTCTCTGACTGTGTTTTGTTTGGCCAAACATGACCTTTAGCAGACATTCATAGCCCTTAGGGTTTGATTTCCTCCAGAGGAAATGTTCTGCAATATTAATGCATTCTTATTAACAGTAGACTTCACAGCAGTAATTCAGTACATGCATGCACATGACAGCAAAACAGAATACATTCATGTAAAGACTGGAAATGTCTCCTTTAGTTTTTAAATCCACCAATAAATAATCAATCATGACCACGGCATAGGTAATACTGAACCTTTGGCATTTCATTTTCAGATAGAGTTCAAAATACATTAAAAAGCTGTCATATGTTTAATTCTATTATTACATTTAAAGCCAAATAGTACTGTAATTAAACAAATTATTCAGAGAAATTAACTGTTTACCAAAATGTAGTTCAATCTGGTATCTGAATCCTAAATTATCCTCCTGTACTATCAGCATAGAATATTTCAAAACAGATTGACATACTTTTTTTAAACAGTTCTTTTGTTATAATCTCCGTTATGTTTTCTACCAAAATCAGTGAGAGCTGGATTATGTAAAAGTGCTCTCCAAGAAACTGCAATCAGCCACTCCACACATGTAATGGAGCAAGATAAAGAGCTAGTTGATGACATAATATATACAACTCATTGTGCAGCAGGAATCCCAAGACATTGGGGTACGCCCCATCCTTAAAAAATGAACACACACCAAATTATTTTTAAATGACAACATACAAACACTATATTTTACTGTCAATTTACTGCAAACTATCCTTGTTTTTAAGATTTCAAACTGGTGTTAAAGACAAAAATAACTATTCCAGAATCACAAATAGAAGCAAAGATGTCAAAAGCCACACTTACTTTTTTAAATGTGGGATTTGTTGCTCGTCCATGCTTGCCTGGTGCAGAAGTCTGAGAGCCAGAGATTTGTAAATCCCATGTCCGGGCTTCTCTTCTGCACCACCTGCTGTTTGGCCCAACCCTGTCTGGAGAGGAGTGGAGGGCGGGAGAGACAGAAAGAAAGGCAAGAGATGATCTGTCGCTCATGATTTGTCACCATGCTTCATCAGATTTTATTTTCTTCTTTGCCCAGTTTGTGATTGCAGGTGCCAGCTGAGCATCTAAAAAGATCCGGAGAGAGATGATTTTGACACAAGGGAAAGTTTGGTCAGGAAATAAGTAACGCGGAGATTGCCTCGACCAGGTTGTGTTGTTATGGAAACCACTTATATTTTTTTGCAGTATTTGTTCACCTGGGTTGTACAGCTCTTAGTCAGAAGAGCCAGGTAAACAAACCGCACATGACCTTCTTTAGTTTTCCATCAACATGTTGGAAAACAGTTTAGCTATGACTCTGTATTGATTATTGATTCCCACACACAACAATAGACACCTTGTTTATTTACTGTTCATTCTCAATTCTACAATTACATTCAGATGAGGCTTAAAAAACTGTGAGCCTTCGCTCTCAATAAGGGGACACAGAACAGACCCTTTGCTCCTGGGCAAGAAGTAACATGAACATAATTTGAACTAATCTATGTGTCCTAACTGTGGCTGTGGAGACCTATTTGATGTGGTGTTGGCTAATGTGGTGCCTATTTGACAGCCAGGAGGCATTAACTGCCGATAACTGCAATAATTGCAGACATACAATAACCATGTGCTGCAACAGAGCTATATTGTATTGGTATTGAGCAGACTGCATCATATCAAAGCATGCTTGTCAAACTAAATCATATCTCAGTAGTACTGTTAATTGACCCCTACATAATCCATTGATGTCACCGGTCTATTATGCTTAAGGCAAAATAGATTTATTCCAAAATTATTGGTGTGCAGTTGCAAAAAGAGTAGAGCAAGGTAGGATATAAAAAAATTGATGAAAACACTGAGAAACAAGTCCTCTCTTGAATAAGGGTTAAAGGAAAGCAGAGGAGGAGCAGATTCATGACAACAAGAATTTGCAGTTAGACTCCAAAAGACAGAATGTGACTCTGGGGTCTTTACATGGTGGGAAGGTCACATAGACAGCCAAAGGGGAGAGAGAAGTGAAGGCCAAAGTTGGCTCATTGCCTGGAGATTTGGGATTGCAGCTCCTTTGGCAGTGCTGTGCACCAGCCTCAGGGCATTGAATGTGATACTAACAACAACAGAGAGTCTGAGGAGACTAAAGACAGGGCACTCTCAACACCCACACCTTAAAGATATTTTTTCTTTAGGTCAGAATTCAATGGTGAGTAACCTTTGAGGGCAGCAGTCTGACAGCCAAAGCAGCCATGCCTTTAATTATGCATAATATTAAGATTTAATGTAAAATAAACAAAAGAAAAATGCATCCCCCTCACAGTTGCGGGTCTTGTTTATACCAGGCTGTAAACATGTTTATTTGTGCTGTAAAATTGCATTTTTAATATGGGAGTCTTAGAGCCAGCCTCAAGTGGCCAGTCCAGGACCTGCAGTTTTTTGGCACTTTTACCTTGGCTTCACATTTCAGCCCTGGAGGTTGCTGCTTGTTTCAGACAGACAACTGCAAAGCATTACTACACACGACAAATACTGCTTGCTTCTGTAAAAAAGCATGATAAAGTAGGGGTGCTCAATGATTTAATGGCAGAGTTGTGCAAGTTGTTGTCTGAAATTGCTAACTTTAAGTCACTAGAATTACTAACAGAGATGCCGACTGTCAATGACTTACTTCCACATGCTAAATGCTCCCATAGGTAACACAAGAAACGGTAAATGGGGTGCACTTATATATCGCTTTTATCCAAAGCACTTTACACTACACAATACGCTCATTCACCCATTCACACACACATTCATACAGGTGGCTGAGGCTACCAGGGCACACTGGTGCCACCTGCCACCATTGGGAATTTATTCACACACCGATGAACGCAGCATCGGGAGCAATTTTCTCAAGGATACTTCACATGTAGCTGCCATGGTCGGGGATCGAACTACCAACCCTCTGATCAGAAGGCGACACGCTCTACCAACTGAGCCACTTGTATGTACTTTAGCCGCTATGCAGATGATACTCAGCTCTATCTGTCATTTCCTCCTGATGAACCATCGGTCTTTGCACGGGTCTCTGACTGCCTCTCAGACATAGCCACTTGGATGAATGCACATCACCTCCAGCAGAACCTTTCAAAAACTGAACTGCTGTTCCTCCCTGCTAAACCTACAGTACACCACGACATCAACATCAAAATTGACTCCCTTTGTCTTGCTCCCTCCAGGGTGGTGAGAAACTTAGGAACAACATCAGAAAAATCAGACCTTACCTAACTCAAAATGCCACTCAACTCTTGACACAAGCTGTTGTCATCTCAAAACTTGACTACTATAATGCCCTCCTGACAGGCCTGCCAGACTTCACAGTAAAACCCCCTCAGATGATCCAGAACGTGGTGGCGCGTCTGGTCTACAACCAACCAAAAAGGTCACAAGTCACACCGCTGCTCATCGAGCTCGACTGGCTACCTGTTGCAGCCCACATCAAATTCAAATCTCTAATGCTGGCCTACAAAGTTGTCTCCGCTACTGCACCCAGCTGCTAGAACGCCCTGATACAGGCATATGCTACCTCACAAGCGTTGCACTCTTCCAATGAACGGCGCCTGGCTCTGCCACCAGTTCGTCCAAGGCAATCCAAACTCTTTGCATTTCTTGTTCCCAGTTGGTAGAACACCTACCAGAGCAGGGGCGTCCCTCTCTACCTTTAAAAAATTCGGCCCAGCTCTTCAGAGAGCACCTTCTCTCCTAGCACCACACCACAATTCTACTCCTTAAAGAATTGCCACTAGCACTTATTGCTGCACTAATGGCTCTTATTGGACTATACCTTGATTGTTCCCTTTATTTCCTGTAAGTTGCTTTGGATAAAAGTGTCTGCTAAATGTAAATGTAAATGTACTTGCAAGGACAAGAAACATCTAGGGACTCATGCTGAAGACTGGGAAAAGAAAAGCAAGGAGGACTGAGGAAGTAGTGAGTTCAGTGACATAAAGGATCACAGTCTTTGTCTTGACAGCAGAATAGTCTGGGGCTCATTAGAATCAGTGGGCCTCATTCATGAAACGTTAGTAGATTTGTGCGTAGATTTGCACATAAAAGCCTACGCTACTAAAAACCTACTCCGGATTCATGAACGCTGCGGGAAACTCAGATCTGATCGTAAACACGTGTGTATGATCATGAATGCCAATCCATCGTAAGGTGGCAGCGCGCTCCCGGTAATCAGCAATTAGCATGAACCCCGCCCATGAATTGCTAATGACCACCATATAAGGAGGTGTGTAGAGGCATCCTGTCAACCTGTCAGTCATGGCACAAAGAAAAAAAGAACGAGAAAGAAAAAAGAATTTTTCCGAAGCGGAGATTGAAGTTATTTTGGGAGAAGTGGAGTCCAAAAAAAAAATATATTTTCATCTGTTAGTAGTGGTGTGACAGGGACAGGCAAAGCGAAAGCGTGGAGGGAGGTGACGGACGCAGTAAATGTGGTTTCTGTAGTGCAAAGAACTACGTCCGAGGTTAAACGTAAATGGTTTGACATTAAACTTGACGCAAAGAAACGCATTAGCGCACACAAAAAAAGTACATCTGCCACAGGAGGAGGACGCTCAGAGTCCAAATACCCCGTTGGTGCGCTCTACAACGGCCCGAGTAGCCGCGTGCGCCTCATTGTATGCTCCTGTGGTGTCTGCGGGCTGGCCAGTGGGGTCATAAGCCACGGCGTCAGTGGGTAACCCCTATCCCCTATGGATATAGAAAGGTAAGTCCATATATAACACACACATGTGATTATGCAGGCTATATTCTTACCAATGAGCCAGCCGTCTCTCACAGCTCCATCCTCCAAACGCGTGCCAACTGCGCAATTACGCAGGATGAATGCGTCATGCGTCCCACCGGGCCACCGTGCCACAACGTTTAACAACACACACTTTGCGTCACAGATCAGTTGCACATTCACGGAATGAAAGTTTTTCCGGTTAATGTAAGCAAATGCATCACCGGATGGAGCCTTGATGCGTACGTGTGTGCAGTCTATGGCACCGATAACACCTGGCATGTTTGCAACTGCACTGAACCCCTGCATTACTTCTGTCTGCCGTTGTGCGCCGTATGGAAATTGGATATACTCTGGCATTAATTTAATGATACCCCTGAGAACTGCAGGCAGGATGCGTCAATTTACATAGATAATTCACAATTATGAGTTTAATCTGAATCTTAATCCCGCCAATTGCCAACTAATTTAACTAAATATGTTATATTTTTAATCGTTTGCCATGTTTATATCACATGTTTCAAAGGCATCTGCGTATTGTGTACATAACAGAACGCATTATGAATTAAAATTGTAATTTCCAACAGTGACGAGCATTATTTATATGCGTTCTTAAATTTACACAAGCACTACGTGTGGTCAGCAGCATGTGTAGATTTTGTTAGTAGCTACGAAAAGATCGGAGCTACTAAAATATTGATGAATGCGGAGATGCACGTAAATTTCCGTCTGCGAACGGTTTACACACAAATTCGTTCTGCTCACGTTTCATGAATGAGGCCCAGTATGTTTAGCATGGGTGAAAGAATAAAGGCAGCATCTGAAAGATGGGTCAAGTGCTAGCCTCATCTTGGAGAAGTAAAGTACCTCTTGCTGATTTGAGTGCAGATGGCATACAGACTCGTGTCTTGGAGAAACTGATTTCGCTAATCACTGAAATGGCACAGCAGAGCAGCAGTGATGGTTTGGACCAGGTCAATACGGCAGCTGGTGGCCCTGATGGCACAAACAAGTTTGGGTTTTTGACAGGGAGGTGAAGGTAGAGAACTGAATCTGTGGGTTAGGAGAAGAGGGTTTTAGATGTAGTAGAAAGAAGAGAGCAGAAAGTCTGAGAGGTTATACAGCAAGCCAGACTTGTGTGATTTTCTCTCAGCTACCTGAAATCTCAGTTATTTGGTGCGCATGACTTCACACAGATAAGGGGAAAGTGGGGATGTGGAGGTCAGTCTAGTGGAAAGGTTTTGGAGACTGTCAAAGAGAAGAGAGAAGAGAGAAGAGGAGAAAAAGAAAGGAAGTAGAATGTGCATATTTTCTTAAATAGTGATGATGTTAAATGAGTCCAAGTTCATACAGTTAGTATTAGTCAAACGCAGCAATCAAGCAGTGCAGTTAAAAGTGATTTACTTTTTGTAGAAATATATTTCAGACATACATGTTACACTCAAAAGAAATATATGCGATATCACAGTTCGAGGCACAATAGAGAACAGTCTTGGTGCATATGTCTTAATGCTGCCTAAGGGCTAAAAAGAGGAACTGTGACATTGACTGATTCTAAGATTACTCCAGACTAAATCATTTCCAAGGAACTGAAGGTAAAGTAAGGTTAACTAAACAGTGAACCTCATCTGGAGAATGTAATTCCAGAAAAAAGATCTTGCATATACTAACAATGGATCAAACAATGTGTGATGGGAAAGGCTGATGTAAACAACTTGAAGACATAACGAGGTGTGTTGCAGCAAAAATTATTCATAGTGACAGGTTGTTCTGTTTTATGTTTTTTTCTAGTTCTCTTTATACATCCATGGTTCCCAGTGAAACCAAAAGTCAAGGTTGTTACTTCAAATTATGTTTGCAATGTAACTTCTGTGCATAGCTACGTCACATTCAGCATTGCGTACATAACTACAGTAACTACTGTAATAAGCTCATATCCGGAAGTAGTTATTTTATGCAAACTATCTTTCTCTAAGCCTAACCATGTAGTTTTGTTTGCTACACCTTAAAAATGTTCACAACATTGACAATGTATTTAAAACAGCAACCATTACATTTAGGTATAAGGATGTGCTGATGTCCTGCTACAGTTAAGAGCGGTAATTTAGGAAAACACTCCTTTCGGTAGGGCTGGGCAATAATTCAATACAATAATTTATCATCTTTCATTAACAAATATTTATGTATATATATATATATATATATATAATATATATATATATATTTATGTATATATATATATATATATATATATTTATGTATATATATATATATATATATATTTATGTATATATATATATATATATATATATATATATATATATACACACACACATAAATATTTGTTAATGAAAGATGATAAATTATTGTATTGAATTATTGCCCAGCCCTACTGAAAGGAGTGTTTTCCTAATATATATATATATATATATATATATATATATATATATATATATATATATATATATATATATATATATATATATATACATATATATGTATATATGGCTGTAGTTTTTCATATTAACATGATATATTGTTATTGAGGCAAGAAATTATCTATATCAGGATAGAAGATTTTGGCCATCTCCCAGCCCTACCTGTTGGTCATATTAGTAGGTAGGACCAAACAAACAACCTCTGTGGTCATACTGGAAGACTTGTTAAGTAGTGGAGCACTTCAGCCTCTTGTGGCTGAAATTAGTATTACAACAAAAAGTATCCAGTTTCACATCTGAAAAAGAAAATAAGGGACACAGACAGATTATCCTGGCAAAGACTTTTTTTGACCTATTCATAAATCATAAGCACAGTTGAGAAAACAATTTAGATCAGACTTTGAAAATGGATCACAAGGTTTTGTGAAATGTTTTGCTCAGGGTTTCCACATCTATCTTCTAGACTAACCTCAGTTTTTGCCTCTTTGTGATCTCTATGACTCAATTTACATATTGTGCTTCCCCTATGAGACCTTTCCTACTGGATTATTGCTGAGGGTTGTGAGAGAGGACGCACTCCCTGTTTATGTCCACTGGGTGGCCCACTGGTATAAAGAGTGAATGAACACTGCTGCACAAGCTCAGAATGAATCCTAAAAAGGATGTCTGTGGTTACAAGGACGATGAGGTGAGTGGCCTTCGAAGAGGCTGAAAGATAAAAAAAATGAATTATATGGTAAATTACAAGGAGAGTTCAACATTTACTTTGGTTTCATTTTTTTTCTCTCATGATAACTATAAAATCATACCATAACTTTGAAAACACATTATTATAATAATATTTTTTTCTTGAATGAAAAATAGGCTAGCCATGAAATATGAAAAAAAAAAACTATACTTCCCACTCAGTGACATCTAATCAGCAAGACAACATTACCAGTGCTGTTAATGGGAAGTTGTGGGGTTTAACTGCTTGTGGTTGGGAGAGTGAAAGTGGGAGGTCTTGAGGAGGGAGGGTGCAACACCCTCATCTGCCTCCACTTACCAGTCTGATGTGCTTCTGGCTCCATCCAACATCTCCCACAGCCACAACCACAACCTCTGAATGGAACATCCTGCACAGTCCAGCTCCTCTGCACTGCTTCAAGGGCCATGTTTGATATTTAGCTGATGCTGGAATTTTATTGTTAGTGCATTTTTTTGTAATTCTCTGCTCCCATTTCTGAAGAGTGGCATGGCAGGAAGGGTGGGTTGTTTTATAAAGCATCTGCCGTGGTCCACTTGTCTCCCTAGAGCTGAAGTGATGTGGTGGGTCAAAGATGAAGTCTCCATCCTGAAGGCTCGGCTCTGTCCTGTAGGATTCGTATGGTGGGAGTGTGTAAATATGTCAAGGGCAACATTCTGACAAGAACTGTACAAGAGCTGTTTTGTTCTGCACAGCCATCATAGGAGTATGTTTTTAATGCAGAGCAATACCCAGATTTAGCGCTTTGTACTTGTTTTATCTGTGTTACTTCTTTTGGTTAAATCCAATTTCAAATCAAACCAACTTGGCTTCAAATCATGTGGTCTTTTCCATTTGATTTGCATTGAATCACCCCCTCTTTCAAGTGTCTACTTTCCAATTTTTTGACCCTTTGTATTTCTTTCTTTTACAGTATCAGTTTTGTTACATTGATATTATTATTCAGTCTCAAGGGGCACCCTTACTCTTCCTGTTTCAAGAACTCAGGATTTTATTCCACTACTTCCCTGTTTTTAACACCCTGGCTCACAGTGTGAGATAGATTTCTTAAATACTAACTGTAACCTGTCCCGCCTCGTTCTCGTCTTTATATTCTGCAGCCCAATTTGACTCACATGAAGAAAAACAATGGTGGCCTAAGTGTGTGTGTGAAATCTGGTTGACAGCCAGATAAAACATTTGAAGCCACAAGCCAAATGTTCTGGCTTCATAGGTGGTCTGATGTTCGATGCTGTGTGCTCGACTTACGTTGACCCTAATACTTTTGGTCTGGCTGAACCTCTGAAGGAGAAAAACAACATTAAGACTAATGTAGCACATTAAAAACTGTGCTTTGTCAGCGTAACACCATTTCTAGACAGATGCTTGTACAGTTAAGAGCTTTTCCTGGTACACTTTGACTCTGCGCAACCTGAGGAAAACAACATAAAACCTGTACTTTTTTAAGTACAAGTGTTAATTTACAGCGCATACAGCTACATTTTGTTTAAATTTAAGTTTGAAACAGCCTTGTCTATTTTTAAAGGGGACATTATTATGCTTGTTTTAAGGTTCATACTATCTGTATTTTCTTCAAGATGTGTTAATATGCTTTAATGTTCAAAAACCACATTATTATTTCTGTCGGTCTGAAATACCTGAATTCACATTTTCTCAATTTCAAATCAGACACACACTTTTTCTCAATTTTTCAGAATCAAATGATTCTCAATTCAAATTCCTTATTATTTTAAAACCTGTCTCTTTTAGCTTCCCTCCTGAAAGGATGTCCCTGTGCTGTATTTATATAGCTCAGGGACAAGTGAAATGGAAAACATTTTATCTGATTCCCAAGTACCCTGAAATACGACAAAATGGATTAAAGAGAACTGAGCGACGTGACCTCACAGGCACCAGATTTGGATTGTGTGGTGATCAGGTACAGAATACATAGCTTACTAACGTTAATATCTTATTTGGGGCCGAATGAACACAATCTCGTAGTGATGACCCACGGTTTCAACTGTCGATGATTTTATTTTAGGAATAATTCTCCTGTAACACAAATTTCATGGCATTCTCAGGACAATGATATAATATCCTGCATGAGGAGGTGCCTCTCGAAATGTATTCAGACAGTAATGATGTACAGTACAGGCCAAAAGTTTGGACACACACCTTTTCATTCAATGCGTTTTCTTTATTTTCATGACTATTTACATTGTAGATTTTCACTGAAGGCATCAAAACTATGAATAAACACATATGGAATTATGTACTTAACAAAAAAGTGTGAAATAACTGAAAACATGTCTTGTATTTTAGATTCCTCAAAGTAACCACCCTTTGCTTAGTAGAATATAAGACATGTTTTCAGTCATTTCACACTTTTTTGTTAAGTACATAATTCCACATGTGTTCATTAATAGTTTTGATGAATCTACAATGTAAATAGTCATGAAAATAAAGGAAACGCATTGAATGAGAAGGTGTGTCCAAACTTTTGGCCTGTACTGTATGTAACTCTATTGAAGCTATATACTACATACAAGTTAGCACACTGGCTACATTATCATTACACTGGCTGTTGCTAATGCTAAGGTTCACTGAAGTAACGCGAAAGTTGTTCAGGTAATGGTAGATGTATAAATACTGCAGGTCTGCAATGTTGTCTGTATCAGCTGTTGCAAGAATAAGCCATTATGAGGGTCAGTTAGTTTAATCCAACAAGTTTTGCAATATATGCTGGCTTTCAATGTCCTTTCACAAGAAACTACTCACATGTTTCCTGCCAAAATGATGGTGTAATAAAGGCAAGTAACATGACTTCCGGAGCTCTATGTAGCACCTCGACCAACTTTTTAATAAAAAAGAAAGACACAATCTCACACAACCTTTGGAAAAAACTATTAATCTGTTATTTACTTGAAAAGATTTATACCACCTGCCTCTTGTGACCAGTGTATTTAATTTACTAACGATGTCATATTTTTTTAGCTGTATTACAAAATTCTGGGAAAAATCAAACCGTGTTGCATCTTTAGCTTCCTGCTCTTTAGAAATAAAAAGTAGCACTTAAATACACATTCTAACTACACGGAATGACTAATGTTTTGTTTTTATTTTTAAGTGTTGTTTGGCCAACACAATCAAGTGAATCTCCAGTCCTCAGAGGAAAGGGAAATGGCAACCATGACAACCATTCACTCCATTATCATATCATTTCCAGATGTAGTACATATAATTCAAGACATCCCCCCTCCTGCTGGACCACTTATGTTCGGTTTTCAAGATGTTGAAAATATATAAACTATTATTGTGCAATCAGATGTTACTGTTGCTGAGTCTGTCAGAATGACTCCTCCCTGCAATATGGAACTTTATCTTGATCTCAGCTTCCATCTAATTATTATAAAAATAGATTTTTCTAGAGTACTCTATCGCTATCATCTCAACCCAGCTTCCTGTTGCAGCATGTTTTTTCAGCCCCTTCTTGCAGGCAGTAACACTGCTCTCAATGTGCAGCATTGTTATCAGATGTAGCCTATACAACATTGTTTTCATTGAGAATGGTAGCAGTATTGGACTGTCAGACCCACGGAAGACAAAATAATTTCCAGAATGTCTGGAACGCTGCTATTTTTCTCCAGTTGGACTGGCGTGGTTGGAGGGTCTCCACAAGCAATCTGCTGTTAGCGGTGCGGCGGGCAGCAGGAAAGCTGTGGCATCCTTCCTCACTCCCACTGTCACTGCAGCTCAGCGGCAGGGAAGAACCTCCACAACCTGCCCATCATCCGGACTTGGTCACAGGGTCGAAGAGCGAGTATTTTGTTTTCATGTTCACTTGTGAGTGTCGATAAAAGCAAAACTTGAGTCAAGCACACTGCAAAAAAAGAAAAGTTGGGTGAACTCAAAATTTCAAGGCAACAAACTTTGATAATTAATTAATTTAGTTTAATTTGACAATTAAACTAAATATTTTAAGTTTTGTTTTTGAGTTTGCTCAACTCTGAATTTCTCTGGCACGATTGTAACGCCGCTATGAATGTCAGCTAATGTTGTGACCACAATTTTGAGTTAGCATTGATACGCTAATGGCTACTCTTGTAGCTGTAACAAGCAGCGCCGCTAGCATCAGTTAGCCGCTAGCATCAGATAGCCGCTAGCTTTCGCTAATGACCAAATTTCACAACAAAGAAATGAGAGCTAGCAGAACTATTGTCCCTTGTTGTGAACCCCAACTTAAAGATATAAGTAACAACAACTCACCAACTTGTCTTTGAGCAGACAACTGGCTTCCTTTGTTGTGCTAACTTACATTATTGCCCTAAATGTCAGTAATTTATATTTCCAAGTTTTACCAAATTAAATCACTGTTATAGGCCAAAAAATACAAGTTGGCTTTTTTGCAGTGCAGTTAGTCTTTTACAAATAAAAATGTGAAGCAAGAAGTATTTTTCCATTTAAAGGGACATTTTGGAACCAAAGCACGAAGAACAAAGAGGTTTGACATTAATCATGCATAACAGTCTTTCAACAACAGACTGCATAGCAGATGTTTCAACATATTTTTATCTTAAGTATTGTCACATTTCAATGAGTTGAGAAGCAATGCTAATATCCATGTTAGTTTATTGTTTAATCAGTCTTTGACTCACTTGACAATAGAGTAGATTACTTACAGAATCTAAATATATCTCTCAGGAAATAATACTGTGTTTTTGAAAGAGCATGGTATTTTCCTGTAAATCTCTCACATACAATATATACACATTATTTTGTATTATACACATACACTTGCATACACAGTCACAAAAGCATCACATCTGGAAGTGGATTCATCTGGACTTTTGAGGTTTTGCTGTTCAAATAGCTAAGATGCATCTGCATACATTCGACACACGAGAGAACTGAGGGTTGTTTTTACACTTGGTCTGTTTCAGCAATTTAACTGAACTCAGTGATTATTTCTCAAATGTCTACGCACTGATGGGAGATTATGGCCCCTCTGAAATAATAAACCAAACTCAGACCTGAGCAGTTATCCGAGTTGGGTGTGATTTGAGCTCAATTGGATCTTTATTTGCCAGTTATGTGGATCGTGCAGTCAGTCAATTTGTGGCAACTGCTAATTATTTCCTCTGCCAAGGAGTATGTTAGCAAGATATTTAGAGAATAACAACATGGATTTCAGAAATTTGGTGAAACTTTTGAGGAAAACTTAATGGATTTTGGTATTAAAGATGAGGCCTTCTTTGTGTGATTGCAACCAAATTTAAATAGAAAATGTAAATTTCAACACCAGCAATCTTGCAAAATGTGATGGCATTTTTCCTACAGATGGCTCTGCAGTAACATGGTGATTTGATTTATCTATTACTTATGTTAAAGTAATTTAACTATTCTCAAAAAATCTAAACAATTATCACTTTTTTGTGGTATGATGCAAAGTCAGATTAAGACTGATATTTGAATCTTTTAAACATTATTTATGATTAAAATAAGTTGAGAGCCATCTAGGTAAATGCCTCTTCACAAAATGAAAATAAAATCGAAGCTGGAGTGTGGGACTTTCTGTTACATTTAAATCAATGTCTGTTACATTCAAGCCCTTGCCAAGCAAGCTCACACAATGCTGATTAAGCCTATCTCTACCAGAGAAAGCTCTCTGTATTTCTCAGTAAACTGGAGTTGTGGTGTCTGGTGTCTGTGGCACCATTCTCTCGCTTGTGCACTGGAGAAGATGCATTAAGTTTCGGCAATGAATGCTCCAGTTAAAAAAAGAAACTCTG
The DNA here is from genome assembly GCF_030273125.1 of Centropristis striata. Taxonomy (NCBI): domain Eukaryota; kingdom Metazoa; phylum Chordata; class Actinopteri; order Perciformes; family Serranidae; genus Centropristis; species Centropristis striata. The sequence goes on along the minus strand of NC_081529.1, from coordinate 26,595,775 downwards.
CGTTCAGAAGGATTACAGTAAAAATAAGTGCTCCTGAGGGCAGTGGAGATGCTCATCTGTAGATGTATGTACACGGTCGCTGATAGAGTTGGATTAAGATATTATTACCTCTTTCCATGAAATGAATGTGACAATGTGGATTATTCTTGACAGATAGAGTGTATATCTTGTATATCTTGAAAAAACTTTATTAATCAATCTCTTCCAAACAAATCACAATGAAAATGGAACCACAATTAACAGAGGATTGTGTCTGAAAGCAAAATGATTCCAACTTTATTGGCGACCGTGTAATAAGGACAAATCTACTGTTTGTGTAATTACTCTCACTGCCAGCAGGGGGAGACAAAAGTTCCGCACTCCAGCTTTGACATCAGTCGTATCCAGATCAACTCCATAAAAATACAAATGGGATGTTTAACTCATTGACAATCATTAGACTGGGAAACATTCAGTTTCACTTCAATCCAATTGTCTTTGTAGAACCTTTTGATTAAATAATAGTTTTTGTAACTGCTGTCTCTAACAGTACACAGTGCACCAATTTGGGGCTGAAAACAAACACTACCTCAACAAAAGCTGCTTACATTTCTTCAATCAGACCGTCACAAGCTTGGATTCAAACCACTTATCATCTGACCATGTACTACTGTTTGCCTTCCTGTTTGACTTTGAACTGAGTTAAAATAATGATTAACCATGTCACGATACTTATATGTTTTTTATGGGGGCGCACAGCACATACTGTAGCAGATAATGTAAACACACAGCCTCAGTTGAAAGTAAACAGTACGTCTCATTGATTGATTGTAGATACACATAACAAGGGTGGGGCTATGCAGTGATAATTAAAATGCTGGACATTGTTTCAGAAATTCAAAAATACCCCTAGTCACAAGATGTTTAAAAAATACAGTATATGTGATATACTATTATAATCTTAATATGAATTATATGTGTATGAAAAGGATAAAATCTGAGTTACTACAACTGCTCATCCTTTAACTTTTACGCTAAAAGCCAAGCACACTTGTGGAAATAGCCCGAAAATTGTATCATTTATTTTGAGGTAAATTAAAACTGTTTATAAGCGATTATGATCTGTGTGTGGGAGATTACAGTGTGCACACTTTACATCTCTCTTCAAGTGAATGCCCCACCCTGATGATGTATCTGTTCACATGATTATTGATAAACTGGCCCTCTTATTCAGAAAGTAAATAAAAAAATAAACTAATGCAGTGATGCAACAGACCTCATGCAATAACAAGATTTTAAAATATAATTTTCATTTTACAACTGAGTTCATCACTATAATAGTCTGTTCCTTTTTTTTTCAGTGGCAGGCAAGAAAGCAAAGCAACTTTACCAATAATGTGCAGATTACCTTACTGGATCTGAGCAGCAATACAGTTCAAAATCTACATCAAACACACTGTTTGCAGGTGCTTGGCAGGCGAGTCATTTATAATTTGTGAAGGTTCTGATGTGCCTCTAGTGACCTGGGCAGGCTTTATATTTCCTCAAACAAAACCTTCTAACTAATGCAATCAGGGAATGTACATGCCACCTACTCAGGGTCCTCTATATGACCCCGTGGGGACTCTACAGACCCTATGCGAGGTTCTCCATACAAAATTCAATAACTAATCACATACTGGGCTGAGGCTCTCTGCTCATATTTAGTTTTTTAATGAGTTGATTTGAACTGCTTCTGGTTAATTAACAGGTGATGTGATTTCAGCAGAGATCACAAGAGGTATACTGGTTATGTCTGAACCCTGAATACAAGCTTCATATGAGGATGTCATGTAGTTCTGTGTGACTTCAGAGTGGTGTGGATGTATATTAATATATTCTATGACATTTGTTGTGGAGCTTGACACATGCAAAAACAATCTCTTTATGCCTGTGAGCCTGTCAAAACCTCAGAACTGAATTTATAAATGAGAACATCTCTTCATACCAGCACTTAGATCTAGCTATAGGGTAGTACTGGTGTTGACAAAAAATAGCGGGACTTTCGGAGCCATTAATATTGTACTCTACCTTTAAAATGTGAAGATAATTACTCTGATTATGAAGAATTATGTTCAACACATTAAAATTAAAGGAAAATTCAGCTCTGGAAAGCTTCTTCTTCTCATTCAAGTGATCAAGGCCTCTAGTTTGAGGGCAGTACACATTGATGTTTACTGCAGGCAAAATGTTTGTTTTGCAATGTTGACACAATGCAAATTAGGGCTAGGTGATAATTCAATATGTTTATTGTTTCAATGGAATTGCATTGTGATGAAATCATATATCGTGCTATCATGATACACAGTCATTGTGTATATTGATTTCAATCAGTCAATTTTCTAATATATTTTTTATTTTTACTTAATTACTTTTGTACTTAAGTTCTCAGTGAAATGAGAAAATACTCAATACATTCATCAAGTATTTAATTAACACAGGAGTATGTAACCTAAACTTTAACCTTCACCATTTGGGTATGTCACAGACTATTTTTGAATCACCAGAAAACACTCACTATCATTAACGAGAGATGAAATTACCTTTATCAGAATAGACGCCCATATCACCCAGCCCTAATGCAAATTCATACGTTTTTCCTTAAGAATCCAAATACCTTGGTTTAATTTTATAATTTCAGTTTAAAGCTTACTGGTTCTGCTTGTGTGTTAGGAGATGGCATCATGCATTATTTATTTTTCTTGTGACTACGTAGCATATTGCAACTCTACAGTGAAATTTAGGCAGCCATGCATAGGTCAATCGTGAACACTGTCAGCAGAATACGCATAACAGACCCAATATCAGGGAAGCTGCGCCCACTGCAACAGTATAGTGCTTAAGATCCCTCAGCATATTTCATTAATGTTTCTGTGAAACTGAGAAAACACTGCACTGGGGAGTTATCAGCTGATTGTGCCAATTTACCACCCTCAAACTAGAAGGTCAAGTGTCTTAGTGGAGAGCTTCACTCAGTGAAAAAAAACAATAACAGCACTTAGTGGTTTTTGCTTGGTTTGTCCTTTCACTGCAGAACTGGATAGATCAGATCAAGTTCTGGAAGGTGACAGGAAATTCCACAGTTAGCTACGTCGCTCTTAACACAGTCCAGAGCAGCGAGAGAGCCCAGTCAGACACTGGCTCCATAGGGGGGAGATAAGTGCCGGTTACGCCAAGAGGTTGAAAAGGGGGGAGTGGGAGGGGCGTGGGTAATCTCCAAGGAGGGAGCTCTCACGTCACCACTTGCTGCACTGTTGAGCGTTCATGAGGGCAGGACTGGTCTCTGCAGTTCAGCCTCCTGAGCAGCCGCTGAAGCTTGTTGGAGAAGTTTTTGTTCATCTGCCTATACATGAGAGGCATCGCAAAGCTGCTAGAGAAAGCCAGCAGTTTAGACACACATCTCAAGAAATAATAAGTAGGTAAGTAATGTGCATTGCTAATGTACCCTGGTGCACCAGCTACAGTGTGTACCAACAGGGTCATGTAGTATGGGGTCCACAATATGAACTGTACACAGACTGAGGCTAGCAACAGTCTGTGGATAGAAGGGTCCAAGCGAGCAGAGTCCTGGTCTAGAGGTGTAGACTCCTTCCGAATGCGCAAAATGAGCACAAAGGCATAAAGAACAGCCAGAGCTGGAACCACGTAGCCGATGAACATCATGATGGCGTCTGCTGCCTCCTTGTTCTGCATTTTGGAGCACTCAACCATCTTGGTGGAGATGTGGTTGCACACATAGAAGAGCAGCGAAGAGAAGCTAGTGAGCACCGCGCCACCCCAGATGAACCCGCACACATGTTTGGTGTTATACACACTGGACATGTATGTACGAGGCAGCGCCCGCTCTATATAGTAGTCCAGACTGAGCAGCGTGGTGGAATACATGATAACCAGAGAGGAGATGTTGAAGAGGATGATCAGAGTGATGTAGACCTCGTTGTTGTACTCCCACGCATGCCAGCGTGTGAAGGTGGAGCTCAGCAGCTCCACGGGCGCCACCAGGTTGAGCACAAGGCCCGCGATGGCCATGTTGACGAAATAAACATCCGGCATGGTCATGGACACCTTGTTAGAGAGGTTGACCACGACCAGCAGCACATTGTAGCACAGCCCCAATGGGAAGCACACGAGGAGGTAGATGAGGGAGAAGACTGACAGAATGAGGCCGAAGTCCTGGCAGAGCCGGAAGTCCACGCTAGTGTCCGTCTCATTGTAAACCAGGCAGAGCCACATCGCTGGGCTCTGACAGGTCGAGTCTCTCAACAGGTCGACTGCAGGCAGAGAAACAGGAAGACAAAAGTTAGGAACAGAACAAATAATGAATGTCATAGTTGATATTAATTACCAGTAATATTTAGAGCTACGTATGTATTATCAACAATTGAGCATATATAACAACTAGTACTTTCATGTATTTAATTTAAAGTTGAAGAAATCTTTTATGTGTATGTGAGAATCACACAATGCTTTTTAATGCTCATTTCATAGAACAACAAAATAAGTTCAGAACATTGTCCAGTACCTTGAGTGTCTCGACATTGTATTTTTGTGAGCTTATCTGGACTTAGGTTTTATGTATCGTGTGTGTTTTACAAGCAAGTCTGTGTGGGTGTTCTGTGTTTTGCCTGGCTGCAATACAGATTTAACAAGTTTAAGCGGAGAGTTGAGAATCCTTATTATGTTGAATTATATTATTAAAGTAGGTGATCACACTAGAGCAAACAAGTTCTGTTTGTTGCTGGGAAAGGGGACTGAGGTAAAGTATTAACTTTGGAGGAAGTCACAAATGCAAAGCAGCCAAAAAAACACAGTCAGTTGTTTTTTCCTCCACGAGCAAAATTCAGCACTCTCTGTTATTGGTTTCTGTGCTGGCTAGAGGAGCAAACAAGGCCTTGACATAAAAACACGTCAGCCACGGCACAGCTATTGTGCCCCGGGGAACACTGTTAATTTCACTTCACTGCATCTGACTGGCTGAATACAAATGCCTCACAATATGTTTCGTTTGCTAGCTCAGCCTCAAAACCCACTATTTCCACTCTTTGAGAGCCACACTAGCCAGAGCAAGTGTTTGACGCCTCTGCAAGCTTTTTGTGTCCTGCCTTTTCTCTCTATCACAGTCACATGCAGGGGTATTGCTCGCTGTGCAATGCTGCCTTTGTGCTTTTCACATGGTCAAGCAGCAAGATAAAAGAAAAGCACTTTTCTTGCCTGACACTTTACAGACTGCTTTGGTGTGACTGCTCTGATGCACCTTCTGTTCAGGTCGACTGGGGGTTGGGCATGTGGTGATGGGTAGATTTATAAAGAGTGAAATGTGAAGCAGGCTCTGACGAAGGGTCAGCAAGGATCGAGTCGCGGGGGTTGGAGTTCAGGGCAAGGTCAAAGAAAATGACCATGCTCATGTCGGGAGTGTTCGGGATCAAGCTTGACAGGGCTGCCAGTTTTGAAAAGCTTGTGTAATGCTGCCTTGCATAATTAACTCAGGTTATTTGAAATAAATTATTCACAGTTTTTGGTCATGGAAATGGAAAATCATTAAACTATCGCAGGATTGCTGGGATAAGTTGGCTGTATTTTATTTTCTCAGTGATAATTTGGAAGTTATGTTTCCTCATGTCTGGCCTCATTCCCAAAACTGCTTGCTCTCTGAAGAGCAAATAAAGTAAAAAAAAAAAAAAAAGTGAATGCGATAATCTCTACAGAGTTTTCAGGGAACCTCTTCTTTAAAAGTACAGTGGAACAAAGTGCAGGAAGGCAGTTTTGTTTTGAGGAGGATGAGTAACGATGCCAGTAAAGGGGAAACATTCTTCCGTTTTACTTACGTAACACCACTACAGAGGGGCTGTTTTGGCCTTAAGCCTCAGACACAGACGCATATACGCACACAAGGGCTCAGTCCCTCCTCTGGATTACTCCAATTGGCTGTAATGAGACTACAGTGGAGGCTGGAGCTCAGAGCGGGACTGGACCAGGAATAGGTGGAAGAAAGTGTTGAGTTACTCTTGACAAAACAACCTGTCTTCACCTAGACGGGAGCAATGGTCAGACCTCTTGTAAACAAGGCTCTCTAACATAAGCAACTAGGTGACTCATTTACTAAAACAGACTGTGACACAAGTACATAATTAGCTATGGTCCTCTCCCACAGATTATGTACTTTTCTCTGAAAGTGTTGTAGACTGGAAGAAGTTTGTTTACCCTTCACTACTTCAATAACCTCTGATCGCTTAAGGAGAAAATGAAGAGAAGTTGGTGATTATTAAAGAGAGCACGGTGCATTGTGGCTGCCTGTTCCTATTCATTAGCACCTGCTGTGTACTGACATTTTAGGCACCCTTTCATTACCACGTTGGCTCACACTATAGCTTCCGAGAGCTGCAGGGTTTCTAAAATTCTGCATAAATGCCTTTGTGGTTTTGTGGTGCCAGGCCTGTCATGATAATAACTTTATCCACTTACCAAGCTCAGCAAAAAATGATCAAGGTCATGTCCATATGTGGTACAATATTGCCTCTTCTGGTTACATGCAGGTTTGTTTACATAACAGTGTTACCAACATTTTAGCCGACATAATGCCACAAAAACAGCAGGTCTTTCCAGACCATTATAAGACTTGGGCACAGCGCCTGGGACAAGAGAGCCTGTAAATGTGAACGAGCAGACATGTCAACTGAGCAACTTGTTGGGTTTAACCTGTCCACCAATCAGAAGCTGGGTTTCTGACTTGTCTACCAATAAGAGGCTGCAATCCTGGGCATGTGTGTGAAAGCTCTGAATACAAACACATTACGCACTGGAATAACAGGAGATTTACATCATAAAAATGTTGGTCATCACTGCAGAAGCATCATGTGAACATTTCTGTCTTGCGTCGTTTCACACAACATCGCAGATAGGGCAAAGGACAGTCCAGCAGATGCCGTTAATGCAAGACTTATGGAGTCCAACTGCAAAAAATCTCAACAGAAGAGGATGGGGCAACAACAGATGTACGTGTATGCAGAGGAAGAATTCTCCAACTATTTTGAGGAACATGGTGTTTTTGTCTGGTATATTTAATATTCAATAAGTTTTCAATTACCTGAAAAAGCATTGGCATGTCCATCTGAAAGACATTTCTGATCTTTCATCAGATGGACATAACCCTTTATATGCTTTTCCTTCACAACACAGCTGATTTTTTCCCCCTACATTTGTTTGGATTACAGTATTAGACGGAAATTGTTGGTGCAGATTTTCCTGAATATTGATCCCTGCTCCCATTCACACATGACCCCAGGCAGGAAATGGGTCTGAACATTTCAGGTAGAAAGTGGGATTGGGTTTCAAGATACAATTTGGACAATATTGGCCTATAGTATTTGACACAAGACCTTGAGAGTGACAAAACTCTGACGAAGTAGATATGAAAACTGACACCATGGCATTTATGTTACGTACTAGACTGAAGGTAAACAGTGGAAACTGAAACCTTGGAATTCCCTATGTTTACCTACTGGAAGTGACTGAAATTTGATAGTATTAACACGTATTTTGTTTCACACTGAACCATCAGGCCCCTCATTTTAAAATCAGTCAGGTCATAGTTTCCACACTATTTAGTTTTTGACTCATGAATAGAGAAGAAAAGTTACTCCAATATTAGGGAGCAGTTAGTGTCCTCTGCATTTCCTCCAAGTCACTTCAAAGATGGAAAACACATTCAGTTGCTATAGCTCATACTAAACAATATTTGAAATCATGGTTTTCATATTAAACTATGGAACAACCACTGCTAGCTTTGCACTGTCTGCATCAATTCACTCTGGACAACTTCTACTTTGGTGTTGTCATTGCACTTTAGCGCTGCACATTTTGCCAGCAGCTCATGATAATGAAAACTCTAGTTTTCCACTCCGCTGAGGGGACAAACAGGCGAGGTGAAAGAAAAATGTCTACTCCTACTCATACCATATGAGCTATGTCTGTCTCAATTCACAGTAATGAGGACCATTTCAATCTGAAGATTGTGCCAAAACTGCAGATGGAAGTTGTTGGGGTTGAATTAAGGTCAGAGACACGCTGTTTATAAAAGTAAAACAACAGGCACTAGATTCTGTTGTTATTACAGCATGTGTACTACCTGAGGTATATAAAGGTGTGGTAGTCGTCTCTCTTTTTCAGGCAATATCAAAGCATTTATCTAAGTATGCAAGTTTGTTATTGAAGTATGCGAGGATAAACAAGAAGCAAATTTCTGCTTCCTGTTACTATAAACATGCCATAGGTAAAATGAAGGTTAATTATGAATAGCCTTAGCTCTTGTCAGACTTCTTCTTGCACGACTTTGACTGCAGTCGTAGACTTGGTTAAGCCCTGTCTGAACTTTTTTGCCCTACTCTATGTCAAGAGCAGTTAAGTTAAATATTCCCAGAGGGGGAGGCCGTGCTTCAGCATGCTTCAGCCCCACCAAACATGATCTAGTAAGAGTGACGCCCACGTGCTTGACGTCTCAGCGTTTTGAAGCCAGATCTCGCAGGCTGATGGGAGTAGTGTGACATAGTGGGCCCACACCCCTCATATATCCTTACTGGAATTTATAGGCTCTTCTCAGAAAGTACTGAGTGATGTCACATGATTGACTTCTTGCGTCTGCAGCAGCGTGCGGTGGAGCAGCAACAGAAATACTACAGAACTAAAATAACGTGACTCACAGTTCTCAGCACACAAAAACTGATAACACTGCAAGAATTTCAGAGGTTAAGTGTAACACAATGACATTTGATGCACAACATTCTCTTGCATTTAGTTGTGTATAATTCTAGCTATCTGCCCACAGAACCAAATTAATTACAATATGAGGTCATTAAGATGTAAATGGTCACTAAAGAAACTTTTCTGACTCTAGTATATTTCTCAGCTGCCTTTTATTCTTGGAAAGCAGCCCATTAACTGGGAGTACAAATGAGGGATCTGACTTCAGGTGCATAATAATGCTGCATAACATTTTGCAAATTAAAACTACTAAGCTCTCAGGGGTGATTTAAATACTTCACATCAACTCCATTGCTGTGGAGGGTTTTATATAACTCATTTCCCAAAATCATCATCATCAGTCCCCATAGAGTTGAGTCACAGCGCTTGAATTTTGTTATGAGGAAGACAACTTGTTTTTGAAACAAAATATTTTTGGTATGCTGTACATACAAACAGGTCAATTATCTACCTGCCTACAGGCCTTCATGCTTCAATGTTAATCCACAAGTCTTGACAGGTTAATCACAGAAGAAAATACAAATGCTGATTTAAATGACTCCATTCTGCACAGATGGTGTTTAACAATGTCAACTTTGTTTTTGGAGAAACAGTATTGCCTCATATCAAGTTCTAGTGTAAGAGACTCTGGTCAAGCTCGGGTCACGGCCAGTCAAGACAGACAGCTCCCTCAGCCTCTTTTAGGTAACATATTGAACTGTGACAGGCATCAACAAAGTCAGAGTTCAATGGTTAGCACAAAGCAGGCTTACTGCCATTAAGCCATGGCACACATGCCCACGTCCCCTTCAGTCACATGGATGAAGTTGACGACAACAAGTGTGAAGCCTAAATCTCAAGAAGTATTTAATTTGGTAAGACTTGTCTGAGCAGAACTACTCTGTCACAAAATAGCATTTACTCAGCCTCCTAGTTGCTGGCCATAATTAGTGGTACATTATTAGTAACCAAGAGAAACATCGGTTAACATACTATTATTAAATTCTGACTTTAAAAGCTGATCAAAAGTCTTGATATTATTATCAAAACAAAGTCAAGATTGACACCAATGGAAAATTTAAAAACAAGTTTAAAAACTTGCTCGTGAATATATACATGTGCCTGTGTGGATTAGTATAATTCTTTAAGCAGTTTATGATCTCAAATCTTATTAATGATTAAACTTCCAGTTTGCAGGTGGGTAAATTAACATTATAATCTGATCTGATCTGATCTATAGGTCCCAATGCCAGATGTCATCATGGCAACATGAAAAATATAGGCTATAATTCATGAAAAGAGCAGTCTACTACAACTTTTAAACTACCTTTTATTGAAATACCTTTTAAACTTGACCTCTGATTAAACTGATAACTTTTTCCCAGCACTTGAGAAAGCTGATCCCGTGAGAAACATCTTCAGGTGTTCTTATCCAAATATAAACGCGTCGTTAATACAGTGGAGCTACTACAGCTGAACAAGAAAGAAGAAAAAAAAGAAGAAGGAAGAGCCTATCGTGGTGTCTATTTATTATTGCGGACATTGTGCGTCTCCATCACACTTGACTGCACAGATCAAAGCGTGGATAGCTGTCACGGCTATTATTCTGCCATTTCTGCGGCTATTGTTGGCACAGCTACTCAACTCGCATCTAGCCATCTTTAATGGGGGCAAAATCACTTTTCTGTCACTGTAAGGTGAACATACAAGCCAACATCATCTTAATAGTGGGTCGAAATAATAAAAAGAGAGGATAACTCACCAGTAACGTATATATCTGGCTCGGTGACAAACCTACGGAGGCATTGAATTTGGATGTAGCATTTCCACTGGCATTTCTCAGTCGTTTCATTTCACAAACACAGGTCCTAAAACACTCGCTTCGGCTCCCCACGCGTTCTAAAAAAGCCTATAAAAGAGCGAAAAAGAACCGTTTTGTTACTGCGGAGACTCACTCCATGTATCAACTTTTCGGACGAGGCTTGTTCTGAAAAGGGGCCGTCCGTTGCAGACTTTACTACTGCTGGAGTGCTGCTGAGCCCTACAGTGTGTACACACGTGACCCTCCCCCACTGTCTCTTCGCTCCGCTCTCTGCTGCTGCTGCTCTGACGGTCGCGAGGCCCGAATGGCCATTCTCTGCTGTGATTGGACAGTGGGCAGGGAGGCGGGGCGCGAGGGAGACCGAGTGGAACACACACAAACACACACACACACACACACGCACGCACGCACACACATATTCTTGTATTCTTTTACTTCTATCTTTGTGGGGGCCCTCATTGGAATAGTGAACTTTTCATTAGTTTTAGTTTTAATTTCGTTGTGAATTTTTGTTTTCAGTTTCAGTTAGTTTTAATTAGTTTTTAGACTGAGTTTGCTAGTTTTAGTTTTTATTAGTTTAAATTTTTTGTAATGGGGTTATTGTTGGGTGGGAGATTAAAAGAGGTCACAGTAAATGTTGCCTTTATTTCCTTTGTCTGATCCATCTTCATTATGTATGAAAAAAGTTGACAAAGACGAAAACAAAGGACATTTTTTACTATAATTTTAGTTAGTTTTAGTTAGTTTTGTAACCATAAAATACAGTTTCAGTTAGTTATCATTTGTTTAAAAAACTATTTCAGTTATCAATAATGTTTTTTCAATTCTAGTTTTCATTATTACCTTTCCTTTTCGTTAACTATAATACCTTGTTCCCTAGCCCCATACGTTAACCCTAACATGAACCTAACTGTAACCTTTAACCCTAAAATAAAGTGTGAAATCTCAAAAAAGCCTTTAAAGAAGTGAGGACCGGCCGAAATGTCCTCACTTTGCAAAAATGTCCTCACTCTGTTGGTTAAAAACGGTTCCGGTGTTCCGGTCCTCACTATGTAGGAAGTACAAGAACACACGCGCACACACACACACACACACACACACACACACACACACACACACACACACACACACAAACACTACCCTCCAAACACACTACAAGTTCATCATTTTGTAGTATTTTATAAGAACGATAGGAGGTAAATACAAGTGTCATTTTCAGCAAATTTGAATGGTGCATTGCAGACATCTAGTTTTTGTTTGGTTTATACCTAGAGAGATAATATGTCTACTTTATTTGTAAAATGCATTTCTTTTACATAAACATATGGATTTACTTTGGTGGCAAAAGCAAATATTTATTTATTTTACCATCATTTTAACACACACACAAACCTACAAGTTGAATGGTGCATGGCAGACATCTAGTTTGTTTGGTGTTGTTTTTTTTTTTCTCAGACAGGTAATATTTCCATTTCATGTTGTGGTTTTGCATCAATATATGAATTTTTGTTGGTGGCAAAAACAAAGATTGCTTTCTTTTTCTTTCACCATCTAATTCAACTACTAATTCTAAGTCTACGAGTTTGCACATTATGTTTAAATTAACATTATGATATATGATTATCTCTACATCAACAATATATAGACATGCAAAAAGCAGTCTATATAGCAAGCAACTTTAAAATAACACTTTTTATTAAAATACATCACAAGTTGTGCTGTTTTTCTTTCACCATCATTATGTTACAGTTATATTCTTGCATAGTCACAGATGCATACATTACCTCATTGCTATGCATGCTGCATCCTCCGTGTTATATCCTGCCACCACAGCTTAGTAAGGAAAGCCTGCTGGAGCCTCATATTAAGTTCAGAGAAATTGTAGAATGTATTCTTGCACAGGAGGATGAGGATTTTGTCACTAGCATTGGAAGTACATTAGGGGGAGATATGAACAGGAGGGATGCTTACAGCAGGCAAATACTGCTGCAATGTTCTTCAGACAGACTTAAAAAAATGGGAACCTATCCTTTAACCCCAACCTAACTGCTTATCTCTTTAATGGCTAACTATAAAGAGCTGTTCAGGCTGAAAGCAGTCCTGCATTAAACAACATCAGGAATCGTTTGTGTTGGGTAGTTTTAGTTTCTTGGAAGACATGAAATATGGTCCACAAGGGACCAGTTTAAGTAAAAAACAAAACAATTATTGCATCAGTCTTGCATTAAAACTGAATGTCATCTCTTAGAACAGATCCCCGTTTCAAACAAATCTCTCTTGATGTCCAAAAGGTTACCAGCTGTCCTGTCCCTCTAGATGAAAAAATATGCTCAGAGGAAGAAAATTGTAGCTTTTTCTTCTAATATACACATGAAGCAACATTTATAATAAGAAAGAGCTGATTATCACTTTGGGAAGTACTGTAATAATACAAATGGCTTTGTGGGGTAAATGCAGTCTCTAATTAAGTGACTGAAGTTGGCTAAGAAGATTAAGGATTACCGTGTACATTCTCCACAGTTTACAGCACATATCATAATCCTGACATGGAGAACAATGTTGCAGTGCGTATGATTTAATTAAGTATTAAATGTATCTTGGATAAACAGCTCTAAATGTCACTATAAAGAGCTCTGATCGTCCATACAGATAATAAGCTAAATTAATTAATGACTTATTTGTTTTAATACAATGCCAAAAGGCTGCTGTGTTTTACAACCAAATTTAATTTTCTGGTTTCTTGCTTTGCTGGTTACACATTTCTTCATGTTGCTTTGAAAAGCCGGGGACCATATTGTATTTTAATAACCCAAATAAATCACAATGATTTCAAGGTCCCATAGCAATGTATAATCATTACAGTACAGTATTGCTGAAACTTTAATGGGTGCTGATGAGTCATAGATGGCAAGTAAATGTCATGCTCAGTTTTATTGTCACTGGTCACCTATAAAACCTTATTTGATCATTGCATAAGCTCTGTCCATGGGTCTGAGATAACATGGCACATGCAGCATGCTAACATCAGGTCTTAATCAGTGCTCTGCTGTGTACAGATCCATCCCTCAATTTCCTGCCCAGCACCTGAGGGGAAGGAGGGATACAGCAACAAAGCCCTAAAGTTAAACCCTGTAGGACCTCAGTGTAAAGGAACCTGGAAGTAGATATTTAATTAAACTTTAAATGTTTCTGTGCCCCTTTCCGCACTTCTTGCAAGTAATGGATTAGTTCTAGGCCAGCAATAAAAATGAAAAACAGTAGTGAAAGATTTTTGGAATGTACAGTTTCAAAACAAAATGCCTTGCCACGGCTCAGTGAGTGCTCTCGAGCTTTATAGAGAGTGCGTAGGAGTGCTGAACATAAGTCTCTTGTGCCACTTTGAGAGAACTGAAGCAGAGATATTGGAATGGAATAATTCAAGAGCAGCATATTTTCACTGATCTTATATCCAAGAGTTGGTGTTACAGGGTCCTGTTCAGTTTAATAGATTCAGTGGTTAGTCTCTTCTCCAGTCAGAGATGTTTGTGAACAGTAAAGTTTGAGTATACGTATATCCAATTTAATAACTAACCCTGCAGAAAACTGTAACTCAGAGTTCCCCGGTTGTAGTTATCACTGATTCTAATCAGCCACATATGAGCAGAGAACTCAAATTTAAAATTGGAAAAGACTATTCACTTTGTCATAATCTTCAAAAAGTATAAGTTCACATTCCAGGAGAAAAAAAAAATAATTTGTCACTATATGGCAGTAATCGGAGATTAGTGCAGTGGAAACATACAGTCTTTCCTTTTGCATGTGCTATAGTGATCACTTCTGCAAGAAGTAGTCCTGCATCTCAGGAGTGAGTCTTAAATGTCAGGAGCTACACTTTCCACAGCTGCAGCGACGATGGAGCCAAATCAGAAGCAAGCATGGTTAAAGAAGAGTGTTTCCAGCAGAGAAGTAGGGAGATATTCACCAATTCACTCAAGTATGTTGATGATAGTAAATCTCTGCAAGATATAATGTGACATTGATGATTATAATAACACATACCAACAAATACTTTGGACAAAATGTTTAATGGTCAAGTACGACTTATGTAGGCTGCATCAGATCTATGAGCCTGCAAGTCTTTGACTGTGCAGAAGGACACATCCATTATGGCCGCTGCAAGAAAAAAGCCAAAATGCAGTACAGTATGGGCAAGTCAGACAAAACAGCAAACTATGAAACTGTTTGACACACAAATGACATATGATTTTAAGTCTACACAAAAGGGAGTTCCTTCTTGTTCTTGGTCAGTTAGCCTTGATTTCCGTCTAACTGAGACACAGCAGTATAGGACACAGGTTTCTCATTCCTGCCAAAGCATCACCCTGGAGACAGAGATTAGACTTGTTCCAGCAATTAAACTGTTGACTGGGTTCACTTATCAGCAGTGTTGGAATGGTTTCTTTTAAAACATAATCAGCAACATATTACTGAATATGTGTCCAAAAATGTCATGTTTAACAATTTTGATTACTTTTGGAATATTTCAAAAATCATCTGGTAATGCTCATTTGTTTGTGTCTTATATGTCCACACCAAAGCATATTGGTGTCCTAGCTCTGCGTCATCTTTGGCATTGTTGGGTGGCAGGTGCTCTGTGTGCCACAAAAAAAAAAAAAATCTGTTTATGGGAAATGTGTGTCTCGAAGGAATTTACAGGAAATAAAACAAAAGAAAAAATAATGGCACTTGGAGAAAGCAGATCAACACCAAGACCATGCCCTATTTCGCAATATTAATAAAATGTGTGTATCCGCCCCATGATTTGGATCTATCCCAAAATGTAATCTCTCTTTTTCTTGAGCATTGCTACATCCTTCCACCAAGTTTCATTAAAATCAGCCTAATGGTTTGTCCACAATCCTGCTGACAAACTGAAAACTTAACCTCCTCAGCAGAGTTAATGAAGTAATCCCTTCAAGTAACCTATTTTTAAAGGCACTAACATTTAGAGTATTACCAAAACTGTAACAGAATACAGCTACTCATATTTCTGCATTTACGTAAATATGTAGTTCTGTTCCTCCCCAACCCTGCTTATTAGATAAGACATTTTAATCAATTCCCATCAGATGCATCTCAAAGGTTCTGTCCTTTTATGAGTCATAGACTTACCTAAATGTATACCAATGATATGAAATAAGCACTGTGCCTGAATTTACTCCATCACAGTCTGAGTCACTTGTGTGCGAAGGTTGGGTGTTAATGCAATAATCCCTCACATACAATCTTCACAGTTCCACAACATTAGTCAGATTATCTCTACTGTATATGCTAATGCACAGTTTAGGGTTTTCTTGAGCTTGTATAGCATGTACAGCAATCTGGTGTTTTTTTTTTCTCACGGAGCTATAATAAAATAAACAATTTCATGCTTGTTTTTTAAAATTCTGACCATGCAGATATCTCATGCTCACACATAATATATACTACACTATTGCCATTAATCTTATTTATCTTAAATTATGAGGCTTCACTTAATGAAACCCTCATTTTAGTTGTTGTACTTTTCATTCATGCTTTAGTATATTTTCACAATTCCTGTTTAGTAGATATTTGTGTGACATAAGTTCTTTTTAATTCTAAAATAATCATAAGTTTAAATAAAAAAACACATGTTTGATTAATGCTGGTTTGCGTGGCTGTGCCTGCCATTTACAGCTGGTCATCTACTGCTGCAGATGAGAAAGTGAGTGTTTTAGAGTCAGGGGTAGAGTGGACTGCGGGTCTGAGGACTAAATCATGGTTTATCCCCAATCAAGCCTTGAAATCTGTTCCTATTCTTGGAAGCCTCAGCACCACTGCAAGGCTCTGGTCTGCATTTACTTTCCCCTAAAGACTTTAGGCTGCATGACGACATATGGCTTGTTTACAAATGAAAGTCTATGCTCGGCCTCAGTCATTCCCGGATCTATGTCAGCTGTTTGCACAGTCACTTTGGTACCAGATGGTCACAGACACGTAATGTGAGTCTAATGATAATGATTAAACCACAGTGTCTGTGGGCACACTGAAATTCTGCAATATTGCACAAGATTGTGGCTGTTAAAGTGATGTATTCTCTCACAGAGATCTGCTACAATAGCCGTTGCTGTACTAAAATATGATGTTTTCAGAAAGTTATGATCAATCACAGCATCACACCTCATGCATGTGTGTCTGATGTGGAGAATGCACACAAACAACACAGTGCATGCAGTGCACATGCCTTTAAGCTTAGAGGCCTGGGAGTGCACATTAAGCTCATTAGGTCTGTGGTGGATTATGTGCTGCAGACCAGGCACCAGCGTCCAGTGGCTGGGACGCCTCCTCATTTTCAGATGGCGGTGAGGAAGTGGATAAATGAGGGGGGGAAGTGCTCCTCCTAGTCACTATCAAGTCAACATTAACAGTTCACACAGATAGCTGGCACGAGATCCGGCATACACCAATTATATATAGACTCATACAACATTTAACATTTATTCGAAATAACAAATCTAAAACACACATTTTAATTATGAAAAACAACTAAATTACTATGCATAAAGTCACTGGACACATCCATGCAGTGTAAAAAGTTGATGTATACATAATGGGAGCAGAGCTGTGATACAGCTTGCTCCCATGGTAATCCAACACAAGTTCATATCATAAACATCAGAATGAAGCCTGCAGCTTGTTTTTGTTTTTCCATCACGACTCATTTGGCACCACACTGGGGTCTGTCATCCTGTCAGACAGCTTCCTGGAAAAAGGTTTCCCATGTAGCAAGATGTGTTAGTGTCAGGAGGACTGCTTGTGGAGGCAGTGCATGTGTGTGTATCATTCCATTTTACTTTTTTGGACATAGATAAAAGTATTAAATTGTTTGACTGGTAGATGAATATATAAATGATGATGCTGTGGAGCCTTCTCAGTCTTTGTCTGTGTTTGTTTCCCTGCTGGGAAAAAATATTATTTATTATTTATTATTATTATTTTTGATAATCTAGTTTGATATTCTCCTCCTATCTGTCTCCCTCCTAACACTTCTTCACAAAGGTTAATTCAAATTTAGGCCTTGTAAGCCAAATAATGTAGTATAATGAGTAATTTCTTTAATTTAGTCTTTTGAATTGTCCCATAGAAGCCTGCCTTTTTGTTTATGCCAAAGTTAACATTATGACGGCAAATAGCACATCTGTTAGCTACTTCTTCTCGTCTAAAATCACAATTATTGCAACAAAGGATTATCATGGGAAACTTGCAGAACTCGCTCCTAAATGCCTGTTCTGTGTGCATGTAAATCAATGTCAACTAAAAAGCAAACAGCAGAAGAAACTTAATACTACAGCCCTTCCCAGTGGTGTGCCTCAGGGGTTCCCTGTGGCCCCCCTTCAGTTTATCCATTAGCACATTTTAAACAGATTTCAGCCTGTTTCTATACACGGTTTATAAGTACTGCACTACAAAACATAGACAACCCATGTAAACGTGAGCCAGGAGGCACAGTTTATACAACTCATTTCCCATTTCACAACGTTAAATAGAATAATCAGCATTTCGTAAGACATATATTTCGTAAGGTTTTACGTAAGGTATTATACTAACTGTTCTCTATCAGCAAACTTGCATGACTTGTTAAATCAGGGGAGAAGCTAAGTTTATAAGGCAAAAATGTATGTAGGTGTCACTTTTGACCACAGGCCTTGATCAGAAGTGATAAGTGATAAGTGGACAACCCACTCTCCCTCCTGAGCCACATGTACTGTACTTTAGGTCATGAAGGTGTGTTGGTTGTCCTTGTTCCCTAACACCTGTAACCAAATGTCATTGTTTTTCCAACCTGTAATATGTCATTTCTAACTTTTACTATGTTACCTCCTAATTAATGTCCTATTATATGGTAGGCTATCCCTGAAACCCAAGTTTTGTCATTGCGTAAATCCTGAGCGACCCTGAGCCAGCACACATCAGCATGTAGATATGATCTCCTGCAGTGCGTAGCTGCAGAGAGGCCTGCATAGCTTCGTAACATTCCTGGAGTAAGTGAAGAGGACTTTTCATGTTTTGGTAATGGGTGTGTTTAAGAAGAGGATGCAGGGTAACTGAGGTGGTGCTCAAAAAACATGCAGACAGCTGTTTCCCCCACTGCTCTGCTGTTAGCTTGTCCCCAGCGAAGGAATGAGTACTGACCTCAGGTCAACCTCGTAATGTATCCTTTTCAATAACATCCACTTCAGCCGTATGCTTAAACAGTAGTTTTATGGCACGCTCCTTGGATTTTCTCTGTCTCTCAAGGGAAATTTATTTGTTGCCTTTTGTCACAGAATAGAAGTCCAAATCAGGTCAGCTCGAATGAAGCTTTTAGTTTAAATACAATCCAGAAGATTGGGGTGACCTCCATTAGGAATGTGAGTGATTAAATAGCCTACCGATCATGTGCTCTGTCTCTCACTGGCAAATTGATCATCACCGTGATTTTTTGATCATCTAGGTGCACTCATCCAGCTTTGTCATCATCATTATTGAAGTGTTGTTCACATCACAGCCATGTTTTTGGGTTTCTTTTAAGTTATTGGCCAGTGGATACAAAACATAGCGTTTAAGGAACTGTATTGCTAAAAGTTATTTGTGCCCAAAAACAATATTTGGTGAAATGCCACAATATGTGATCTGATTGGTCCAAAGTCTTGAAATCTGCTACAGACAACCTATCAAGACTATCTAACTGTATAACTTTGAAATGTCACATGAAAAAGTATACTTTAATCAAAAGTCAGTTTTTTGAAGAAAAAAAAAAGGGATTTATGTTTGTTAAATGTCTTCCTGTATTTGTCTGTCTTTCTGATCATAGTACATTTAGTCTTTGGGCACAAGAGACTACAATATAATGAAACAATTACAAAATACAGTAGACCATTCTGCCCACTCGCTTTTCAGCTGCATGTTTTGACTGATTCTGAAAATTTAAATGCTTTGGCAAGCCCAGAGAACATTATATTATTATCATAATAATGCACCTACCCAAAACATGTGATTTTATAAGTGAAAGCATTTTTAATATAGTGAGAAAATAAAATGATTGAATTTATGTGTGCAGGTAAACTTAATCACACTAACAACGCCAGAACATGTGGGTTAAGACACATAAAACTATTTAGCTATTTGTTTTTATTAGAGCTGCTGAGTCTGGGGAGGCCATGCAAATCCTCTTACACCTAATCTAGTGAAGAATTTATTGGTTTTAAACACTTTAAGAGTCTGGTTGCCTTTTGTTGCTCTTTATTATTATTGTTTTATTTTTTATAATGGGACAATAGATATATTTGGACACATTCTGTGTAACAGTTGACCTTGGCTGATATTTTCAACATTATCCTTACATATATTTGAAGAAAGAAAAGCTCATACAAAGAAAAGCTCATACATTTTTTTTACATACTTTTTCTCTCCCTTTTTTTCCTCCCAGTGTGACAGAGAGGAGTGGCAGGGCAGCAGGAGATCCGGTGAGGGCCCCCAGGACTCCCACTTCATGGGCCCCCTGCTCCATTCTGCTGTGGCCGTAAGCTAAGATTATTCCGCTGTTTGGTTCCACCAGATGCGGCAGTGCCACTGGATGGGCACTGTCTGGCCCTGATGAGCAGATCTAAGAGGGATTAGCGGGCTGTTGTGGTGGATCGGCAAGAACAGTGGGAGGCTGTCCACACACAGCTGTGTGTTTGTGTGTTTCATAATGCTCTGGCCTCTGGTCTCTGTCTCTGGCTTTGGCTCCAACCCTGAACCACCTTTCCCTCCCACTGACCTCACAGTTCAGGGAGCTCTCGGACTGCAGACAGCAGGAACTCCAAACTTTCTGGAACGGCATGAAAGCATTCAGAGAAACACGACTCTCCCTGAAGGATTGTGGGAGAGAAGTGCTCAGACAGACACAATGTATCATCTGAAAGTGTTGTTCTCAATGGCTCCAGTTTTTTTAATGGATTTAAACAGCTTCACAAACATTTCAACCATTCATCAGAGAATATTTTCAGAAGGGAAATATATAAGCCATTTTTGTATTGTGAAAGCTATTTTTGCTGAACAATGAGTCTGTGTACTTCTTGGGTGTGAATATATAATCCTCTCATAGGGAAAGTAATCCTTGTTTGGGCCTGAGAAGCTGCTCCTCGATGTGCGTGGTACCTCTGCTGGCACAGACAGTCGCTTCTGTGCAGGTGAAGCTGCCAAGATGTGTTTATGTCCTCTCAGTGACTGTGATCATATTTCAACTCCCCATAGCAGCCACTGTTAGCTGGTGACAGTTTCTATTTACAGAAAACAATCCCTGTGGACAAAGAGTTGGTGGAAAATGTCAGATGATAAATGTCTCATGGACAGAAATGTCTCAACATACCAACATTTTTTTTAAAAGCGAGTGGGAAAAATATATAAATACTCTGCTACGTTTATCACAGGCTTTGTAAGTGTTGGAAACAAGCATAATCCGAATAAGTCATGTCTTCACTACACTGGAACTTTTTTTTCTCCTTTTTATACAGTGTTCTCACATTAGTGGTATGTGAAATGAAAATATTTCTGTGGATTTTATGGAGCTTAACCTGATCTATCCAGTTCTATTAAAGACTTTTAAACAAGACCAAACAAGGTTACCTCATGAAATGTGAGTATTAATTAAAGGTAACATGTAACACCTTTTTAGTCAGTGTTTGTTGGTAAATTTAGTCCACTCAAGCAATAAAATCCTTTGTGCTTACTATATTGACAAAGGAAACGGAGTTCTTTTGCTAGCGTAGCCATGCAGGCACTGCCTACATGTACCAGGATGCATTGTGTATGAGGGTTGGATGCCCAGCCAAAACATATAGCCAAAAAACATATTAGTCGAGAGTTACCAAAGCTGTTCTTCCTTGCCTCTATATAGGCTGGAAGCAGAAAGAACAACAAATTTTGCAGCTGCAAGCTTTCCCGATCAATAACATAGCATGCATTAAGGAGTGTGTTTCTTCAATTAACTGCATTTACCATCAACACTGGTTGGACATCAGAGGTGGCAAATTTATCTTTTCAGGTCAGAACTTCTGCTTCTAATCAGAATACTACATTAAACTGATCCCCTCCTGCTTTTATTGTGCTTAATTTCACTAAAATACATCTTATCATGAGACTCCCACTAAGACAGGGGCACAGATACAGATCCAGCCGCAACATGGGTTCAAAGCTGTCTGATCTCATTTCTTTGTTGACCCAGAGTTTTGTTTTTGGCGCGGGCAGCATTGTTTGCTCTGCTCTTTTTCTCAAAACACTTTTCCTCAAAGACTTTCCCAACGAATCGGAAAGTGGAGCGGTCAGGAGAAATTGCTGTCCTTCCAAACTTTTTTTCTTGAAGGCCCCAGTCCGCACACAACATCGCTAACAACTGTTTGGATTCAGTGTCTCTTTTCCTCTCACTCTCCGTGTGTGTCTGTGTGTTTGATGTCGTGGTTTGGCTGTCCTCTAAAGCGTTCATTTCAGAGTGGTTACTTTGGGCCTCATTTTGACTCACTGGCTGTCTGCCTACACCCTGTGGTCTACCATCCACTACAGCAACAGCCTCTATGTGAGTGTGTGTCTGTGTGTGTCCGTGTGTGTGTGTGTGTGTGTGTGTGTATGTACAGTATTTCTTTTTGTGCACAAGTGCTCTACATTCCACAATAAACTGTGTCTGCGATACACTGTACTGTATGTTGTTCTGTCTATCTATCTATAGGCTTGTTTAGTCTAGAAATGGAGGTGAAACATAAAGAAGAGCCCCTGGCTGTCAGCCAGTGCACAACCAACCTCCAGTCAGCTGATGTTTTTCAGCTCCACTCATCATGCAGGAGCATACAGTATATTGCTGTCAGCTCATAAGCCTATTAATGGAAGGATGAGGAGCATTCATAGAACATGCTCATTACTTTTTAATGAAATCCATCATCTTTAATCACAGTCAGAGCGGCACTCTGTGCTGACTGCTCATATAAGTGCAGAGCTTATCTAGTTAAAGGTCTTCTCTGTTCACTTTGTCAGATAAAGTAACTTCTGCTGCACTTCCTCCAGTGCCTTCCAGGAACAGATAAGCCAGGTCATTGTGCAACAGGAAGACCTTGTTGTATGAGATATAATGACTAGAGAGGCCTTGTTGTTCTGAACAGCCTGTAGGTGTTGGTAGCTGTGGAGCTAATCATAGACAAGTTATAATATGACTTGTTTGATGCATCATCTATTGTACATAATATGATATCTACCATCTGAACCCTGTTTGGAGGTTGGAGCAGAGAGACAGACGATCCTAAATCTACATTATTATTAAATCCTCATCAAATCCAGTCTTTATCCTTCAAAAATTAGCTTTAAGAAGAGAAGCATTGAAGATTTGGGTAACTAAAAAGGTTCAAACCATGTATCATACAAAAAAATAAATATATGTAATAGTATTACATAGGCTATTTACTAGATAAATCAAACATTTGACCCAAACTATTGATTTTTAAAATATTTTATTGCTTTAGCTTAAAAAAGAAAATAGATAGTTTCTTGGAACTGTGTCCATAGAAAAGTAAACTCTGTAGACTTCTTATTTTGAATAGATGCAAAAAATATTACAACAGGACCTGATTCATGTTTTCTGCCCCTTAACGCTAATCTTCAATGTCTATAGACATAAAATTTAAATTAATTAAAAAAATATTCCATGGTGTTTTCTGATGGAGAAACAGAAAGCTAACATTGACCTTTAAGTTACCAGACTACCAGAGTCAAAACAGTCTATTGAATGTAGAATATACTGTCTGCCACAAGGTGTAAGCAAATGATTGAATTCTGTTTATTTACATTTTAGACAACGTCCCAGCTTTTTTAAAATTAGGGTTGTACATAACAGTTGTCTGTTACACGTCTGTTAGTAACCATCTGCTCTTTAGAAATAACAGACTGTAGAATTCCATAATAGACCAATAAGAATTCGAGTATTCAACAAAACCGTATAATAATCTAATCGTTCTAATCCAACATAAGGCAGATGGCGACCCATTACCGTTATCTCTGTCTAGCTGGCTACTACATTTCCTGGGAAATTCCATTTTTACAGTATCATGTGTTAAATCAAGTGAGTCCTACTGGTTAGCTATACTCCACATACTACTCAAATGCATTTTTCACCGTCTGTGTTCTTTTTTGCTCTCTTTCCACAGTAATGGACATAAATCACTCAAAATTAGTCAGATCTGCCCTATATTTCATGTCTCAAATAATATTCAGTACGACAGAAAGTGAGCGCAAAGTGGGCGTACGATCATTTCTACGCAAGGCTCGGCATTTATCAATTTGGATGTGAGCGGAGGGTACGATCAGATCTCACGTCAAGTCTCAGGTCGTGTACGCAAATCTGAGTCAGCTTGACGTCCACGCGTCTGAGTCTGGGAATTGATCTTTTTTTAATGGCGACATGTATAAATGTATAATACGATGTATAAATGAAATATTCCAACCTCACCAGGAGTTGAATGGTCCACTGCTACTCTGCTGACAGCAGCATTGATTTCCTTCCTTTTCACTTTTTATGCTGCCAAACAAAACCAGTTTTCTTGTGTTGCAGCTGTTGGACATCAGCGTTTCACTTTTTGCCTCTGAGAAACTTATTTTAAAACATTGTTTACCTCCTGGCTGCAATGAAAAAGCGGTGGAAAATTTAAGTCTGCTCCTAATTTAAAAAAATCACTGACCTTGTTTGAGTAGGATATATAAGTTTTATTTCATAAATCCCTGTCGCTGTGTATTTCTGTAAAATGTCTATTTTGCTCCTGTTGTTATTTGTCACGGTGCGCTTTGCTAATAAAGGTAAGTTTAAAAAAAGAAAAGGGGAAAAAATCCCCCTTTTAGCCACATTGTGTCTTAATCTTTAGGGCGTGACATTGTGATCCTATATCCTGTGATAAGCAGGTTATGGACGTTTGATGAATCACACGTGAACCCTGTCATAAGAGGAAGTATACACTTAGATCAGCGCTCGCTTCTTCGTTCGTTTGATAAATGAGGGCCATTGTGGTTATTGAAAATGCACACTTTTTCTGTTTTCTTTTCCTGTCTGGAATCCGCTTTGACAGAGGCACACATTTTGAAAAAATCAACCAAACAACAGTGCCTTTTTCTTGTGCATGTGTGATGCCTGGAGGAAGTTCAGGCCTATTGCCTCTGAAAACATTTTTAGAATAACTGAATCAGAGACTGACAGGAACTGTACGGAGAGCGACTGGAAGAGAAAAAAGGGAAGTGACAGGAACTCTTTGAATCGAGAACAAAGAGCCCATGGACCTCTGCGTTCATGACTCTGCTGCATGGCTGTTTGAGCGACTCTCTGTGAATCAGGCCAGGCTCTCTGAGTGTGGAGAATTGAATTGGTGTGGATGTTTGTACAAGGGAACGGAAGACAGCAGGGGAGGAAATGCTAATGATCTTTATGGGCAATAAACAGGACATATATCTTCAAACTGATAGATGCACATGACCTTTAGGGTGATTTAGTTACACTTAGGAATCTGAGTGAGTGTCTAGGGAAGGTTTGTAGTGAAGCAAAGATGAGAAAACACAGAAGTTGAGAAGGCCTCGCTAAGAATAAACTATCTAGTCTTTATCTCCTCTTTTCTTCCAGGAACAAGAATGTTTCTGCCTCACCTCAGTCCAAAAGCTCTTGGCACAAAAGAGTGTCCTAACTTCCACCTTTTGACTCTCAGTAACCTTAAAAATCCCCTTCATAATCCAGGTTTCTGTGTCATTTGTTACTTTATCGATCTTTCCGGTATCTCCCAGTCAATGGCCTGTGTGTATTTATGTGTGTTTAACCATTTAGAGCCGCTGCCGTTACACTTTGTGATCAAAGCTGAGGCGTTTTAAAGGTTAGGGACAGTTGACTGCAGCCTTCAAGGTGAATAATATACGTATACCTCCCTCTGCAGCTCTTAATGGAGCAGAACAGACTAACCATTCTCGTTTTTCTCCTTCCCCTCCCATGAGCCTCGTCTGCCACTACCAGACCTGATGAGATGGCTTTGGGGCCCCTTTATCAGATAACACTGGGACTGATAATGCTCATCTGCTGCCGAGACTACTCTGAGAGGGGCCTTACCAACAAGTATTCATCTAGAAATAATACAAAAAAGCTAAAAGTGTAGAAAATATATTTTAAAAGATTTTGCTTGAGTAAATAGTTGAGCATTTTGAGAAGTACATTTGTAGGCTTTCCTGCTGAGACTTACATAAGAAGACTGATTTCTTCCTTTGTATAGTCAATATGATTCTACCACCAGCAGCTAGAGCTGCAAATAGCACAGAGACTGGAAAAAGCTGAAACATATAACCTGGCTCCGTCCAAAGGTAATGAAATCCTGCCTTCCAGCACCGCTAAAGCATTATAACCTGTTTGTTTAAGCCAATGCACAAAGTGTAAAGGTGATGCATTGTGGTCTCATGAGGGGTTATGTGTCGTGATTCACTTCTGGTTAGACAACTGGTGGTTGATTAGAATTGCATTGTATATGGGGGGCACAGGGGTTTTATGCACAAGTTATTATGAAATAAACATGATAGCTGCAACTTTGCTGGATGACAAGAGAAACAATTTCCTTTTTTGTAAAGATTAAACAAAGTGATATAACATGTACAATTGTGAACTTTGCTGGTCAGGGCCAGGCGAGCTGTTTCCCCACTTTCCAGTCTAAACTGCTGCTGATGCTAGCTTCATCTGACTCTTCTTTTAAAATTTTTACTTTTACAGAACAGTTGGGATGCTGTGTAAAACATAGATTAAAAAAAAAGAATACATCAAATTCAGAAATAGGGTATATAACTTTAAAAAATAACTGTAACCTATTCAACTGAACGTAGGTGGCAAAATATTTGAAAATCATTGCAATATTGTTAATTATGTTTTTCCACAGTGTCCCAACTTTTTTGGAATCAGGGTTGTGTTTCACAAATTTGCCAGAAAAAAAATTGTCCTAACATGTGTTTTTGATTTTAGAGAATATATAATATGTCAACTCCAGCTAAGAGAGCCAAGCGTTGTTGTTCTTTTCAACGGCTGCAACCGAAATGTTTCTGACACCTGCTGATTCCAGTTTCTAATAGAATTCTGGTTTCCTTCCACTTAATCACACATTGTCGTTTTCTGCAACAATTTCACATTGTTATACCACACATGACCTCCATATGTATTCTAATCAAAAGGCTCTATACCTTCTTGTTGTGGTTATGTCTCATGTTGTAGCTTCACCACCAGATCAGGCAAAAAACCACAATTTCGAAGAGATTTATCTTTCTACACCCTTGTGGTGTACCAAATGGCAGCCAGCGGGGGATCTAACAGCCATTTGTAGAAAACAAAGCCGCAAAATGGGACCACATGTTTCTATCTACATAAGGTATATGTAGGCTTCAACGTGTTTATACAGTAACAGCTCAAGTTGTGATTTCTACATGGTCAAAATATACAGCATAATATAAAATACATCAAAAAGACCTCAACTGTGTTCGCAGATGTATGCCAGTGTGGCCTGAAATTACATATTTATGTCACCTCTTTCCCCTCATCAACCCCTGTCAGCACTGGGAGGCATAAAACATGTCAGATAAAAAAAACACTCATATGTATTATATTGTACTAAAGCCATGGAAAACATTTGTTTCTAATCTGCTGAAAGGTGTCCAATAAGTACTTTTGCAACAGTTTGAAATGGATAAAATTAGAAAAATTGATTACCTTTTTTCAGCAAAACTATAAGAGTTCTGTTCCTATATCAAAACACTTTGTTTGAAGAGAATACAGGCCATTAAATGCTTCATGATAACACAATACACCTGTTAGCGTGTAAGGACAGAGACGCTTTTAATTCTGAATGAATTTCCTTTAACTCCCTTCCAAATGATACCAAGCTTTCCCAAGCCAGAAAACATACAGTGGGCCTGTTTTTTTATTTTTTATAACCGGCTTCAAACGCTAATAATCCACATTCCCACACTAATGTTCCTCTAAAGTTCAAAGAGTACTATTCTCCCTCTGGGCTTATGCTATGTAGTACTGCAGAGCTCAGAGAATATGAAACTACACGCGCATGAAGTCCATTGATCTCGCTCTGATTCAAATTATATGCTTGACTGGCCACCTGAAATCTCTCAGTACAGTGGGAAACTGAAGAACTGTACACAAAAAAACACCCTCAAATTAAAACATCTGTTGTTTGCATGACGTCTCAATAGTCGTACCAGCTGAAGCAGCTTGTGTAAAGTCTGGGGTTCACTTTCAAGCCTAACTTATGTTTTGGCATTGCTCTTTAAAGAAAGCAATATAGCACTTTAAGTAGGAAGACCAATGTGAAAATATGAATAATAGCATTCACACTGTATTCCTTAGAGACTAGGTGGGTTTCTGCCTAAATGGTTCCAAAAAGATTAATCATTAGCTTCTTTAAAAAGTACACAATGCTCCTCTGAGTCACATGAGGACAAAAAAAGAAGAAAAAGCAATATCAGCCTCTCTGGCATATCTAGATGTGCTATTAAATCATCATATTGGCCACAGGAACACGCCTTAAGCCACAATTACGGAGGAAACACCATAAGAAAAGGGCGCTGACGCTGCCGGCTTTTGTCATTATTCGAATCTGTCTCATTGCTCTATTGTGTAGTAACAAACAGTTTGTTAGCGTCAAACAAAGCTTGTGTCGCCGTGTGAACAATACTAGGTGACAAATAGCTCAATCAGCAGCATCACTGTTGTTTTTGGTGCAAATGTCAGAATCCTTCCTTTTGTCTTGATGTTGTGTGTCCTTGTTAATTTGGAACAGAGTGAGACCAGTTTTTGTTTGTTCCTCCCTCTATGCAGCTTTCAGATCCTGCTGCGGACTTGTGATACAACTTAAGGGAATCATGCACTTCATCACCTTGTTACACAGATCAGCCATGGGGAATACTGGATTAATTGTGTGTTTGTTTTAATGGGTCACATGAAATTTTAAAGACGTAAGCTGTGTCCTAATTCAGGGACTGGATCCTTATAAGGTTGCAGGCAATGAAGGTGGGTACAGAACAGGACCTGAGGGACTGGCTGAACCAGAACACTCGACAGATGAGACAATCTAGCCCCACCAACTGACAGTACAGTACAAGTGAGATAAAGGTTAATTTCCTCAGACTTCTGACGTCTACCATTAGAAGATATTAGAAGCTTCACTTTTTAGACCCGGAGGCTACGCTCACTTCTTCTAACAGTAAATGGTCCCAATGCAGGAACCTAGTATTATTGTACTGTATTAAATGTATTTCCTTTATGTCTGAACAAGCGCACATATTTTTAAAGCTGATTTCATTCACTCTTCCAGAAGTATTGCCCCCCTCAAAAAAAGCACTTTCTATCCTATTTTCCTGTTTAAATTTTCTAGATTATGTTGTTAAAATATGTAACAAAATGGAGCAGTTGATCTGTGAACTGGTGAAAGATGATGGCAAAACACATTTGCTGTGCTGTTTTCAGAGTGGAACTGTCAGCACGGCGCTAGTTGCCTCCCTCTCTCTCTCTGTCCTGTCACACTGTGGGCCTTTCAGTCGCCCCTCTCTGGGCCCCCATCCCCTTCCAAAGCCCTCCTACTCTCCATTGTTCTTGTGTTTGGTGCTTTTGTTTGAAGCCTTCCCTTATCAGATGTACAGGCTCCAGCTTTCCTATTTATAAACATCTCAAATATCTCCCCCTCTGACTTTCTCTGCCCTGTTCCTTAAAAAAAAAAAAAAAAAAGCAATATCGAATAGAACATTAAACGGAGCTAATCGTCTGACAAATGCACGACCTGTGTCTGTCTGCTTCCATCACATATCCATCCTCTCTCTACTCCCTGGACATTCCCTACTCTTTGCCTGCCAGCAGCCTTGTTTATTGGCCTTTTTAATGCATTGTGGGAGGTTTGTGTGGAGGTAGAGCTGAGGTGGCCGCCCTTGTCTGGAAGCCTTGTTTTATGGGAGGTCTACGTTCACCACACAGGATTTTCTAGAGACATGCAGACTTAAGCAGACGACCTCCCTCTCCCACACAGAGCTGGAATCAAGACATTGTTAGAGCATAATCCATTGTCCTTATGTTCCTCATGTGCACATTATTTATGTATTTAAGGTGGTAGAGGGATGAGTTGTGTGAGTATAGTGAGGTCATGTAGAGGTGGGACTTTATGTTTATAGCCAACACATGGAGGACCTTGGGTAGGATCAGTGAACCACAAGGGTGTCATTACACAGTTTTTCTTACATCAGCCACATTTCCTTCGCACCCAAAAACACATGACTGCAGCGAAAACAAAGAATGTGCCTCTGCTCCGTCCAGGAACACAAAGACAGATTGACTGCAAGTAAACCGTCACCACAAAAGTTCCCCTGGGTTTGTCCGGGTGACATCTTGAACTTGAGCCACTCTGCTGCAGCTGTGCAAGAGAGCTAGACCTCGGGCTTAACCAGCTTGTATAAGAAAGCCTGAATAAATGCATGGGCCTCCCTGTGCTTTCAATCAGATAAGAGTAAGTCCAGGGAGCAGGCATGGAGCATTCCTCTGCTGCTGCACACAAGGCAGCTTTTGTCTGCCTTCCATATCTGCGGCTATTCCAGTAGCATTGCAGGATGTATGCTGCTTATTATACGTAGAAGCTTTAAGTCACTTGCACCTAACTGGATCACACAGAAAGATGATGTGATTAGAGCTGACATGGACTGTACATAATGGGCCAGCCAGCCGTAGTATGTGGCATTAAATGGCATGGAGCGAGTCAATCACTGCCTCTGCATATTATGTTATCACTATGTATGCTTTGTTTACACCGCTGCATTTATTAAGTTTTCAGTGTTTATCATGCTAGTGCTTGCAGTACCACTGGGAAAATCCATCAGTCAGTATGTTGAGTCGCAGTAAATCGTATCTGCTGATATATCACAACGTATCATTCAACTGAAGGTATATGAGGTTAATAGTCTCTACTGGGACAAACAGGAAGAAAAAGGTATCATTATATTTGGAATGCTCTGGGGCTTTTCTGACGTCCTACACCTTGATACATTAAATTCAAAGCAAGTATGCCGCATAAGTAAAAGCACTGACAGAAAAGATGATTTACATTGTGGTGGTCGATAGTCTCATCTCTACTGCCTTCAAACAACTATTTATGACTGTGGTACACATTAGAATCTTTCAGCTCATGCACAGTATATTTCTCTCAAGCAAATACAACAGGGAGAAATATGATCTGGGTTACATCACTGTATTTGATTCCCTGTTACAACCTGTCTCTTCAAGCCCCCCCTCCAAAAGAGCCCAGTTTGCTCTGTTTTGTGTGTCAGTGTATCTAGGTTATCCACATCTGCACTCTTTCAGGGCAGGTCAGTGACCATTCCTATGAAAGTTGTTTAGTGGTTTATAAAGCCAATGAAGTTTAACTTTGTTTAAAGTTATTAGTTATTAGTTATTATTAGTTATTAGTAGGTTTTCTCTGGATCTTCTGAACAGTGGTTCCAGAGACTTCCAGTGGCTGAGCTGGCTAACTTCCAGTTTAATGGTCTGCTAAACTGAATACATATAAATGTTGGACAGAACAGATCAACTTCTAATAGTAAAATGACTAATTTCATCCAGGTGGTGATGCTAAAAAAAAGATCAATATAAACTTATAGAAGATTTATTGTCGTGTCTTTCACAATGTCAGTATGTTTATGCCCTGTGCTCTCACATTACGACCTGGACCTTGTTATTCAACAGTTTGTCCACTCTGCCAATTTCCTCCTGGGAGCTTGTTGCAGTTGGAGAAAGTACCGGCACTTTCTACCTAAACATAGCATAGTTGTGACATCACAAGCTTACGGAAGTCCTCAATATGGGCTGTGTGCATTTCTCTGTGGAAGTGTTTTAAAACTTCCACATTTATAAAGACGACCTTCTCCATAATGTGTCGAATATGATTCAATCTTAAAGTTATTGTTCTTTGAACGTTTGGAGACTAATAAATTATCCTCCTTTCTCCCTTCTACACAGGGAAGTAAACATCTTCTTCCTGCCTTTCAGAATTCACCAACCAATTAACAATCTATATACATGACCTGAAAATAATTACAATAATCCATTGCTTTATTCTCAAGTGATGTCTGCATGAAACTGCCTGCAGAAACAAAATTTACTCAGCTTCTTAATTTGACTCTGCTGCTGATTTCCATATGTTTAAACCACATTTGCAAATCTCTGATGTGCTCTCAAAACTGAAAGTCACAAGTTCGTTGTCAACCTGCTGGTATCACAAATTGCTCAAAACTTTTTCTGTTCATGAAGTTGCACTTCTGAGGTTTGGCTGACGGATTAAATTGTCATAAAAAGTGTTTCCATCCCATTAATATCTGATGTCATTATTTTGGCATTTCTCCTTTCCAGAATTAGACCTACCATAAATAATACCTCATTATATCTAATGGCTTGTTTACTGGTGTTGGCTAGGTGCAGAGTTTGATGTATGGCTCTTTAAACTGTGTACACTACGCTGTAATTCAGCCACTGCACCACATGGGCAGAGATTTATGGCACCGATTATTTTATAAATAGTCTGTGAAGCAAAAAAGCTGGTGTCCTTTTCAAATGGATATCTTTCTATAGTGTAACTAAGAGTAAGTGATACATTAGTTATCTGCCTGCTGACGTCTGCAGATGCTTAGAACACACATAAATAATGGATGAGAGGGGTTTGGGATAGATAGATACAGATGGATGGATGAGCAGACAACCAGACAGCAGGGTTTACAGCAGGGGTTCTTCTCGGGATGAACCAATCATTCCTCACTTCAAAGAGAGCAGTGCATTCTGGGGCAAACTGCAGGATTTTGCTGTTGTGTAACAACCGAGGGGTGTTTCTAGGATTTGTGCAAAAGGGAGGCTGTATGTGTGTGTGTGTGTCTGAGCTGGTGTGTGTGTGTGTGTGTGTGTGTGGGCTGAGTGAACGCACTTGATCTGATAAAGTACAGTCTGTCTGCTCATGCACTGATTATCTGTGTGGTATTTTCCATAAAAGGTTTGATATGCATGTGAACTGTGATTGTTTATCCTAGCTACACATATTGTGGAGCAACAGAAGGGATTTGTCTTAACTTTGTCTTAAGTTTAAAAAGTGAAAGTTTACTGTTAAAGGGACACTACAACTTTTAAAAAAATGCATTGTAATTCCATTGGTCTAACACAGCCCCAAAACTAGAGCAAACATGAACAGTTCGCTCCAAAATCTAAGAACTGGAGTGCTAAAACTCAAATTTGTGATTCAAAAAGTTTGGAGCTACTCCATAGAAAATGAAATGGGAAATATGTTATACATGACACTAAGAGCACACAAATGAGCAGGTTGTTTTCATAAACAGTTATTAGTTATTCCTTTGATAAAATCATGCTAAACTATTTCTTTGAGCCTGATCTTTTTTCCTAACCTTTACTAAGTAGTTTTAGTGCCCAAACCCAACGATGTAGTTTGTTATCACAATGTTACCAACACATTTAAAATAGCAACCTTTATATTGTAGGATACAATATGCACACCACAGCATACGTTTTCATGAGAAGTCATGCAAACCTGGTTATGAGAATATATTGAAAAAAATAAATAAAATAGAATTTAATAATTATTAATGATTTATAATTTAATATAATAAAATATTATTGGAGTCCACACAATCAGTTTTCCATTCATTGTCTGCGGAGCAGTTCCAGACTTTATACTTGATGAGATTTTTTTCTCTGGTTTCTGGTTCTGTTAGAGAGGAGATCATGTTCGCAAATATTGATTGAATTTTCCTCAGCCATGGGAATAACATATTAAGAGTCTTTGAAATATACAATCTTCAACATGGAAAGGCCTACTCTCAGCACACAAGAGCATATTCAGGCTTTTTGTATCAGACTTTTATGTTTTAAGAAACAAGCATTTACACATAAGTGAGATTCTCTTTTGGACAATAAGTTTTCTCACTGCTCTCTTGCTTTCTGAATCCATCCTGCTGTTTTTGTTAGATTTCTCAAATTTTGGATCAACTGCCAGATCATTTCAATTAACTTCCACCGTGGTTAAGACATACAGTATACTGGATAGATTGCTTTGCTTTGATTGAGTCAAACATGTTGTTGGTAGAAGCCAGTGAAGAGTATAGGATGAGACAGGGCTGGTGTTGCCAATAGCATGCATCTGGATTGAGTTTCACCCTGTTGGGGGTGCAGATGGTGCTCGCCAAACAAGCAACACAACTCTGATTAGAACCAGAGGGGCAGTTCTTGCAATTATGTGCACTCATTTTCATGCATGCTTGTCAGAAAGCCAGTTTTAATAGCATGTACCTCAGAGAGAAGAGTGCTACCACTCTATTTTGTGGTAGGAGCAGGGAAAGCTTCATTTACTGTAAAAGTGAGCGCTGATTGATCAACATGTGTTTCTTTCTGTTTCTGTTAACTTCAAGGACAGCCTTCAAGTGCTTAGTTCGAATATGTAATTTAGGTTTTAATTCTTTTCATTGTGGGGAGCTTTTTAGCTCAGAACAGAGGTAACCAATTTGTTTGCATGCTAACAAAAGGAATTTGGGACAGATGGTGTTGTGTAAACACTTCAATTGAACCTTTGCAGTAAAACATCTTCATTAAGCTTGCCAGCGAGAACAAACAAGTACAAGGCGACATAAGAGTGAGATGTCACCTCGCTGCAAGCTGGCACACACACTCACAATATTCTCTCCTTTTCATCCAGACTGAGTGTACCCTCGAATTGCCAAGCATTAGCTCCTGGATCCTTTGCAAAGGGAGGGTGGGTGCGCGCTGAGCTACTGTTCTGCTGGAATACAGGATGGCAGGTTCTTTTGAAAAGCTCACCACATGATGTCCACATGATACAAAAACGCACTGCAGCGCTAACCCACAATGGCCACAGAGTTTACTAGCTTTGTGGGAGCTGATGAGAGCAGACTGTGGGTGTTGGCAGCTGCCATGGTGGTCCCAGCAACTCAACGGCAACATCCATCAGGCTTTGAGCAGCCTAGAGAGGCTGAATGTGGGATTTTGGCTAAATCCTGACTACGTGTAAAGGATTTTTGCATGTTGAGGGCCATATGGTTTGCCTTGCAGTAAACTGTCACCTTCAATTTGTTTGCCACTCCCTGCAGTGGCATCTTTGTTCTTCTGACACACAACAGTGTAAAAGGCAAGATCCACCACTACAGGGACATCCACAATACTGAGAAGGGAGTTTACTTTTTTATTTATAAGTTGCTACTATATTTCAAGTGGCTAAGTGGTCGTATATGTTTGGTCAAGAATGTGAATTTAGGAAGAAAGAATGTGCTGGTAACAACAGGACTATTTAAAGAACTGCTTTTGATGGCCCTCAATTTGCCTTTGGAATGTGGAATCATAGTATATTTCAAAACAAGTTAGAAAGTCTGTCACACTCTTTTCTTTGGCATTTAGATTATTGAGTCAATCTAGAAAAAAACTTTAATTTTATTCACTGGGAATCATCAGCAAACTACAAACGTCTCTTGTTTATTTCAATCTATTATATTATTTATGGTAATATTGTTTTGGAAGATACCTACCGCGTTCAATATGCATGAACCTTATTCGATACAAAAACAATTTGTAAGAACGGCAACTTCTCAAACTCGGATGAGTTTCCGTTCAGGAAACTCTTTCAATTCATTACATTAATATTCAACAGATATGTGTTGTTATATAGAAGATATCTTGCCTTTTTCTTTACCATCATTGTTCAAATTCAATTCCCAACTCTTTATATGAAACTAGACAGGATGTTTGGAAATTGGGGTTATAGATTGGTTACAGGTGATTGGTTTGTTTCCATTTTTTTGTCTTATTCTAAAAAATGCAATCCTAGTTTTTGTTGGTGTTTTAATTATTTTATTTATTTATTTATTATTGTTTTGTTTTTCTCCCTTAGTTGTGGGGAGGTCCGTTTGATGAGCCGTGCCTGTCACAATTCTTGCTCTTTATTATCTGTTTTTCATGCAGTCTTATGTGTGTGTGCAAAAAGAGGAAAATAAAGGAAAATGAAAGAAGAGTTGGTGGGTTTGGTCCATATAGAATAGTCTGTATCAGCCTCTCAGCAACATCTAAATAGGTTGCCAGTTTGCATGGAGAGACTCAGTCGTCACCTGCTCTAATAATGTGTCATGTTCATTTCTAAAAGTGTAAATAGGCTCTCAAAGTTAAAGTCAGGATCACAGGTGACAGTGAAACAAAACATGGGACAGCTGAGCCAGTTGTGAAACATTGTGTGCTTGGACAGAATGGTGAGATAACATTTTAACAGCTGCTCCTGTCCTGAAAAAACACAACTTGAAAGTGCCAACACCCCATCACTGACCCCCAGTGTGCACTGCGCACAGCACTGCTGATATACTGCTGGAGGGGGGGAGTTTTGGCCGGACAGAGGCTTTGTCAGGGAGAGCTGATGTGACTTATGTGAAGGTCTGGGGCATGAGAGCGAGGCAGACATTATACACTGTTCCTCAGAATCACATACTGTACCCACAGGCCCCGTGACCACAGAGGCTCTCTTTAGATTTGTGTTTCTCACCATTATTCCCTTTGGGGAGGATTTTTTCTGTTCTTTCCCACAGCCTCCATGTGAGGGTCTAGCTAGGAGAGAGGCAGAGAGTGCTACATACAGCTGTACCTCCCACCCGGTGAACTTTGACTGTGGAGGCATTTAATGAACCGCCGCAAAAAAAAGTACTCATATTCACATCCTTTGTACAACACCTCACATCAAATTAAAGCATGGAATAAAAGGTGGCAGTCAAGTGGAAATCTCTCAAGGAAGCTGAATAGTTGGCACCGACTCGATACAGCACTCACATACATTTTATGAAATATTCGCAGCCAATACAAAAGCATGGAAAGAACCAGAGAGGAAGCACATTGTGTCTAAGTCTGCTTCAGAGACCGAAGTTTCCTGTGTAAATCATAACACTGGTTTCCAAAGGTGCTGCAGTAGTGTGTTACAGAATGTGTTTCTTGTCCACCAAAGTGTGAAAAGTCTGCTGACCTTGAAATGAACTGGGAGATTTTATCTGTGGCAACTGGTCACATTCTCCCCCTTTCACCACTGGTGGCCATGGATACAGTCGTCTTTGTTGGTTAGTGGCCATCAAAGACTTCAAAGACAGAGCTGTGGACACTTTAGCTTTGCAACTGACCACTTGACCCCCGGACGCCCTGCTTGTGGAGAGCTGTAAGAGGAAATGAACTAAAGATTACTCTGACCACAGTCAGTCTGGGGATAAAAAAAGGGCTTTGCACTAGAGGATATTAGCCTTTGCAGCACAACGAGAGAAGAATACATGGGCCATTCAGAGATAAATGCTAAGGTGGTGGTCCTTCAGATTCAATTAATACTGACTTTGGGTGGCATGGCTGCTACTTTGAAGCACTCAGACGTTGGTTCTGTTATTTCTTGCCTTTGGAAAGGGCAACAGTGACAAGCAATAAATAACAATAGGACTAAACAGCTCTGGTCAAAATGTCATCTTTAATGTCACCTCTGACGCAATGCTGAGCATGCTTTGATTAGCAGGGGATACAAGTCTTCCACTTTGCTACAATCCTCACCTTTTGTGACCTTCATACCTGCTGTGTGTGATTAGACTGGATATGCTTTGTATATTTCTGATAGGGAGAGAGAACAAAGGTGTATTACATCCACCGCTGCAGTCAACATTTGCAAAGAAACAGAGGGGGTTTTCATTTGTTTGTGTAGTGGTAGTAAAAGTTAAACTGTGTCACACTGTATGACTAATAGACCCCGTGCCGAAGGAAAATTATTCAGTTTGAACTGTTTTATCAAGGCCAGATTACTGGCATGATCCCTAAATACTGTTTCCCTCAGAGTCTGCCATTTTGCTCTCGCAGAGCCAAAGCAAACAGCGTGCAGAAAAGCCCAGCAGATTTAGTAATACTCAAAATTTGACTGTGTTGAAATTGCTCTTTATTTATTTATTTTTTATGAAATATAGTGACTAGGTTCAAGAAAGTCCACATAAAGAGGTACAATCTTAAATGCATTTAGAACCTTAAATCATCCTTCCTGTGTCTTATTGTGATATTATAGTCACATACATTCCAGTGAAATTACCATTTAGGGCTTTTTCCCCCCTTGAAGTGTGAAATCAATCATTGAGATTTGTAATATACTGTATTGTTTGCATACAGCTATGCACATTTTTATGCTTTATTATTACTTAAATTTCTCAAAATTAATCACAGAAGGTTATCAACAGTTTGGACCAAATGTTGCTGGCTGCACATGGATGGATTATTGAGCACTTTACAGGCCCAGGAGGATGAAGTGTCAAGGCCTGGCCTTCAACTGCAAAATGTCACTCAAGTTTACATGTTCCAGTCAGGAAGAGGCTTACAAGAATGATGACAAAGAGACACAGAAGGATCACAAAGTAACTGCAAAGGGACACAAACTAACTACAGAAAGGGGCAAAACAACCACAAAGTCAAAAAATGACTACAAGGAGAACCAGAGTAATCAAAAAACAGAAAATTAGCTTAAAGAGACACAGAATCACCTCAAAAAGACACAGAACAACCAAAAAAGGATAAAAAATTACCTTGAAAAAAAATACAAAAACTGGTCTAGGAGACACAAACTGACCTCAAAGAGACATAAAACAACTAAAAAACACACATAACCACAGAAATCTGTATAACGACAATAATAAAAGGAAACAAAACCACCCCAATGTCTGTTATGTCTTGCCGTTAGGTGATGTGGTCTGTGGTCACCTTGGGCTGACTGTTTTGTAATGCTGCTGCACATAAAACGTAGTGTCAGCTTCCTGTTTGAGGAAATCTTGCATGTAGAGTAGGCTCTGACTATATTGCAACCAAAGTGTGTTGGCCTGATGTTTCAAGGGAAGATAAACTCTCATTTTAACACCACCAGTCGTGTTAGGAACACTTATTCTCCCCATACACTCATAAATCAAACTGCCAAGAGAAAATAAAGTCTGATGGTGCGCACACACTTTCCATAGACAAAAGAGAATACCAGGAGAGCTGATGAATGACGTCAATCGCTCTTCCAATCCTGTAATCTTTGTAAACACATCCATACACAGATCATTTCTAATGTAGGCACCCTGGTGTCATCAGAACCAAAAAAAAAGCAAACACAAACTTGAGCCAAAGTTCTACTCTTGTTTCTACCATTGTGATTTGTTTGTGAGCTTTGAGGGAGCACACACTGGTAAGGAAGTATATAGGTCGTTTCATGCTGTTGCAGAAATAGCCTGGGATGGATGTGCGTGATTGGGACCGACCGAAGGAACCACAGTTAGTGTGCCTGCTGAACTGAGTGGATAAACAGAGGATTCGTGAGGACATGCAATGACTTCTTCACAGAGCACTCTGCGAAGAAAGAAAACAGTTCTGTTTTCATTTAAATCCCAAAATGAACATCCTTCTTAGACATCAAACTCTGGGGCTGGCCAGTTTCCACTGTGAGCTCCTCTCTCTACTTTTCATGCTCGGTTTTTTCTCTGCAATGACTCAGCCATTCATCGTCTAGCATCAACAGATATCAGACAGATCAAGATATTCACAAACAGGATGTCCAGTTGTTCTGGTGAGCTGAACATGACAAGTTGATCAGTCATTCCTCTGGACTGTTAACAGATATATCTAAGAAAATATATATATGGAAATCAGATGATTTCATGTGATAACCCTTGTTCACAAAGCACATACTGTTCTTTATGTATTGAGGCAAAGCATATGTTTGCTGTGCATAATATACTTTTGAACAACTGTCATAACAAATGATATGGAGCTCTTCACAGCTTACAGTACAATCAACTGTGTAGATGCCCTGAAGATATTTGAACACAAGCATACAGAGAAATTTGGAGTTGAGGCTGGGAGCCAAACTTTGCAGGTGCACCAGCAGGGGAGGAGCTAAATCAGGGGATGTCTGCTTGATTAGTTTGTACATGAAACAAACTCTCACCCTCCAGGGACGAACTTCTTTACTACCTTCCGGGGGCTATTTTACATGATGTAACTGTGGACAAACATGTTTAAAAAAAAGAGGAGAATTGTGTCTGATGGTGGGTTGTTACTGTTACTATGCAGCAATAAAGTGATCTTAACACATTCTCAACTCCCAACTCTTTAGATATAGATTGACGCTTGTCTACTTCTGCACTTAACTACTGACACAGTTATACACGTAAATGGGGTGCACTTATATAGCGCTTTTATCCAAAGCGCTTTACACTACACAATACGCTCATTCACCCGTTCACACACACTGGTGGTCGAGGCTACCGGGGGCACACTGGTGCCACCTGCCACCATTGGGAATTCATTCACATACTGATGAACGCAGCATCGTGAGTAATTTGGGGTTCAGTATTTTGCTCAAGGATACTTCGACTTGTAGGCTGCAATGGTCGGGGATTGAACCAACAACCCTCCGCTTTCTGGACGAATGCTCTACCAACTGAACCACTCTTGATTGCACATGAACACCGGCCTCCTCTATTAATGTCTGGGGTGTGTTCGACCCATCTATCTCCCCTCCCTTCTGTCCTGAATGGACTTTATGCTATTTATATATTACGTCAAGGAAATTTCCCGGCTGTTGGACTAATATTAGAATATCTTATTTTATCTTATCTTAAGCCCAGTGCGTCACACACAAACACACACACAAAAGGTGGTTTTAGTATCACTGTGATAATGTTGGTATCACTGGGAGTGAGACCAGTTTCTGCTCGTTATATTGTGGCTTTTAAAAAAAATACACCTCTGTGCTCACAGGAAATGGTTACATTTGGGCAACAAAAGCATTGGCTAAGGTTAAAAAAAAGGAACAGGCGTAGTAACTTAGGTTGACTCCAAACATGAACACTGACTTTTAACGTCACACAGGACATGAACACTGCTCTCATGGCTCAAAGTCGGGGGCTTTCAGGAGAGCTGGACCGTGTTGCTGCACCATGTTGCTACCCTGAAACGACCTTTGCCCTGAGCACTCGTGCTCATAAACTTGAACTGATATCAGCACAAAATACGATACTGTACCTACAAGAAGCAGGGGACCAGAGTGAAGTCTTTTCAGTGGCCACTAAATTGAGGCTCATATTTCAGATGTAGTTAAATATGAATGTTTGTTATTCAGTCTAACAAAATGATGTTGTGTTTGGCTGAAATCATTTGAAAACATTTGGAAATTGTTATTATTGGAAGCACAGCCCCACACAGTGAATGCTACTGAGCTATGTACATGCAAGTCTAAGCTTGTTCTTGCCAACTTTTTTCAAGAGGGATCTGGATTTCCCCCTTTTTTTAATGTAACCGTGCTATGACTTGTGGGTTATTCTGTTAAGCGAGGTTGACTGGATTGTAGGAAGGAAGGAGCCCTCGAGCATTTTCTGGTTATAGAGTGGGGTAAACCTATCAAAGCTTGTGTGTCCATGGAGTGGGACTGGGCCACTCACTGTATTGACATCAGATGAGGCGGTGTGAAGCTGAAGGGATGATTCTGTGATGGGTTCTGTTAAAAGGCTCAGTGGAGTCTCTGGCTTTGGCCCAAGCACTGTCCCAATTGCATTCCTCAGGGGCAAGCTGTCCAATATTATCTCTGCTCACTACGACAGAGGCCCCTGAACCCACAAAGGACTTGCTGTGTCGGCCTCTCCTCACCCTGGCCTCATCACATTTGCTTTAGAGGAGAGGTGGACTTCAGAAGTGCCTAATTATGCTGACGCCACAGAGGATGCACCTGCAGGCAACAGGTGTTTATGTCCTTAGTCTGTGAAAAAAACATCCTTTATTCCAAAGGAAACCTCTCCAGCCTTGGAAATGTATTATTTATTATATCTGATGTAATCACGTCTCTCTTGAAATTTCAAAGGAGGGAATATCTGTTGAGAAGTATTCATTCCTTCCATTCTTTGAACTTCTCCTGAGACACTTAAAATAACTTCATGCGTGCAAGCCAGCACATGCAGGTAAGCTAGCATACTGTACACAAGAGCAGGTTAGCTTGAATTAACAACCTCCCTTGGCAGATAAATGTATCAGGGGAATGTCATGACTAAACCTGTGGAGTTCTTCAAAAGAAAGCCACGCAGTGCCACGTCAGGGAATCTGCAGGTGTGTAATCTAAAATCTCAGATAGAAAAAAAAATGGTGGAAGGAGTGTCTGTGTGGGGGCTCTAGGGTGAGCTGCTCCACTGGGAGGGGACGAGCTCTGCAGTGTAACATTTCTGTGGGGAGGATTAGGGTTGTTTGAGGGGAGATAAGACACCGCGGGATCACAGCGCTGTTAAATGTATCTGCCAGAGCCAGCAGAGGAGCAGCAGCAATGCAGAGACTCTGCCAACATTCCTGGGGATCAACACCAGCTGAAGGCTCCCACCTCTCTCCCCTGCTGCCAAAACCTCGAGAACACCTGATAATGGACACCCGCTGTAGCCTCTCGCACCACTAAACCATGTTGACACTAATGAGTAAATTTCTGAATGGCATTTATCAGAACCCCAAAATGAAATTTGTTATTTTTTTGTAGCAGTTTCCAAAAACACCTCAAAGTGCATTAATGCACTGTCTATATTTATCACAAGATTAGTCATTAGACTATAAGAGCTGTAGTATACTGTCACACTATGTTGGAAATGTATGTAATGTATGAGATTTGTTTTGATGTAGCTCAAAGAATCAAGCAAGCAGCAGCTACTTGCAATATCACTAATCCATAAGTAAAATTATTTTAAATGCATGCTATGCAGGAATTGTCGCTTACTGGTTGTAAACACAACTTTCAAATTTAGCCTTTCCTGTCC
This sequence comes from Centropristis striata, assembly GCF_030273125.1. NCBI lineage: Eukaryota > Metazoa > Chordata > Actinopteri > Perciformes > Serranidae > Centropristis > Centropristis striata. The sequence continues at coordinate 26,553,267 of NC_081529.1, read as the reverse complement.
GGCTCAACAAAGGTGAAAGCCTTACCTAGATTCACTCTCGTTTTAGAACAAGCTTTGTCCACTTTTATCTCACTTCAATTGCATTTTTTTATTGGCTGTGTGCCGTTATTTTCACCCTGAAATATTTTTTTTGTAAATCATGCATAGTATAACTTTAAGTAAAAATCCAAACATATTAGCATCAAGGTATGAGAAGTAAAAGTTGTCATTATGCAGAATGGTCCATTTCAGAATAATGAATCTTATATTATTGGATCATTATTATTGATGCATTAATGTGTTAATCTCCAACTACAGGCTAATTTTCCCCCTTTGGGGATTGAGTCTCATATTAAACTATTATAACACATAATTTAATTATTTATTTATTTCATAAAAGTACAAGTACCAATACTTAAGTGAATGCTGTTTCTTCCTACCACTGCAAATGACACATTCCCCTTGATGGCATGTGATGACCATGTTGGGATAGAGTCTTGAATTTGTGCTCTGTGCTGCGATGAATGAGTAGCAATGTTGTAAGAAATCAGGACGATATGCATCAGACTAGCAGCATGACTCAGGCTCAAGGAAGGATTTGTAAAATTACGAGGACATCTAGTGGTTAAAATAAAAAGTTTCTGATGAAAATGTACCTCTCTCTCACTCACATGCATTGTATCTGATATGCACTGAGTGCTGCTTGTATTTTACAATACAGAATGAATAAGTGGAAATCAGTAAGAGCATTATTAGACATTAAAGCTGCAGTCAGCTGTTGAATGAATGTATTGTCCAGGCGCTGACTAGAGGGCATGATGTGTGCATTAGATGACAGTGTCCTCTCCACACCTGAGCCAGAACACAATTCAATACCCTTTTAAATTAAAATGTATCGACTACAATTCAAGCTCTTACAGACACTCTTGTCCTCCAGCTATAAGAAATCCTTGTCTAATCTACTGTCACAGCAGCTCTTTGAAAAAAGTGGACGGTAAATTGTGTCACGGCGAGTCCTCTGGCTCTCTGATCTCTGGACATAATAACTTCTCACTATTTGTATGTGGTCTTTCTCTGGGGCTGATTGGCATTACAGGACGTGTTTGATCTTGTTGGTGCAGAGGAAAGGTAATATTAAAGGTCGAAGACAGGCAGAGCGACAGTGCTGAGGGAAGGAGCATGGGAGATTGATCGAGCAGATGATGACATTGTAGGAAAGATGAAGTGTAGAGACACAGGTCAGTTTCAGACAGAACATTTCTTAACAAGAACACCTACAAACAGCAGCAACAGCACTATTTTTCACATGTCAGTGCTACATATTGAAATGTTTCATACTCAAGCCAGTGAAGGCACCACGTTCAAATTTAAATACAATCTTTATTCAAGGTAATAGACATCTCCCAAAGGTATAATCCAGTAAACAGCAACACAGGCATTTACAATTCAAGGACAAATAATTCACTTTTACGATAACAAATTGAAGGTGTTTTGCTTCTTGAAGATACATTTCACCAGCTGTTGCCTTCAAATTTGGACGGCAGACGACAAACCAAATACTCTATTCAATAAATATTTCTATATTAGTACCTTAAATTAAATAAGTCCATGTCAGCACTGACGACTAAATCGTCATGATATTCTGTTATTTCACAGTCTGAGAACCTTTGCCTTCTTTTTTTTAATGAAATGCACTGGAAATAATACTTTGATAATACAACTGATTTCACTGAACATTTAAAGACTAAATACTTTGTTTGAATTGTTGACAATAAGCATGTTAAATCAATGTATTCAAATAATACTGAGCAGATTCCCTGTTTAAGGGCAACATAAGGCCGCCTACAATGCTGTGACTGAACATAGATTATTGTATTTAACGGTGAAAGACACTCTGCTGTCCTAATAAAGAGATTTTCCATTTAAAACGGTCCTTGTTAGAAAGATGTAAATTACCTCTGTAACTTTCGTAATCCTAGTTTACATTTTGTAATATACTATTAGCTTTATTTGACTATATAATGGTTGTTTAGACTCAAAAGTGTGGTTCAAGTTTTTTTTTGTGTAAACATCTGGCCAGAATATCTGGATTTAAATTATTAAATATTTAAATAAATGCATCACTGCCACAGAATATTTCAGTCAATAGATCCATTAACTGGTTATATCATTCTGAAGTCCTTCTGCCTTTGTTTAGGACAACCTAAAGTACATAAGTAACAAATAAGATGGCATGTGATGTTAATATACTAACAATGAAAGCCTGTGATATCTTAAAAACAAAAATAAAAAAATAAAGGCATGTGCTGTTCAGATGGTCTGGTCACCAGAACAGTCCCTGTTATGCAGCACAATCTCCAGGCATAGATATGGTTTTTGCGTGCTTCATCCTCACGACCCCACAGAGTAAACGACAAAGCACTACACAAGCAGCTACTGTTAAGTTACATCACTAACTAAATGCTGTCGCTGTGAAAAGTTCTTGCTACAGTGTTTCTTCACTACATGTCACTATTGTGTGATCCTGTTGTCTTGTCATTAAGGTACAATAAAAGTGACACATTTAAACTGGAAACATTCATTAATGACTCCTAAAGGCCTGATTTGTATGTAAGGCAAAATTTTTATAACATGCAAATAGAAACTCAACATTATGATACCCGTTTATTTTGCTGTTGGGTGTTAGAGTTGGGTAGAGGAGTGGACCTAGCCTGCATTTTTCCAAATGCTGAGAAATTTCTTGTCTACTCGACTACTAAATGTTGTAAATTTAAGCTACATTTGTGACAATAAAGGGCCAGTTTCCTGGACAGGAATAAAGTCCAATTTTTTATCCTACATAAACTAGAGATGAATATAAAAACAGTCCATGTAACTCAGTGTTGTGGACAGATTTCTTAGAGATTTAAGTTCCTCCAGGACTACAGAGGCTTAACTTAAATCTCTATTTTGGAAGGTTGCATTCATTTTCAGTCATAGGACTCGTGTGAAAAATTTGGACTCCTAAGTTCTTTTTATGCTTCTATTGTTTTGTCAGTTTTTTGCTTTTGATTCCAATGTCTCATGGGGTTTGTGGAACCAGCTTCAGAGCTTCAGTCCTGCTTTAAAGAGGACGACACAGGTGAATACATTTAAGCTTGTAAGTCCTGGACCAATTCAAGAAGTGCAACTGTCTTTACCCTTGTGCCTCAATAGAGAAGTACATTTTGACAAAGGTATAATTATTGATATATTTTTTTCCAGTTTTGTAAGTTCCAAAATACAGACTCACAGAATCTTCAGGACAAAATGTCCCCATTAAAACCCATAAAAACACAATCTTTTCTTCCTCTGGCCATTGCATTAAATCATGCATTCTAATATATTTGTTTTTGTTCTAGACCTGTGGTTTCAAAAGAGTCATTTTCTGATGGAAGGGAAAACAAGGAAGGGAAACATCCTTTTTTAAATTACTTCAGTTTAGATGATTGCTGCTGTATTTTGGAAAAATAAAAATGCATCAAAATCACTGTAGTTGCTAATCACTGACTTATTCCAGACTGTGAAATAATCTCCCTCACATTTACTTCACAGAAAATAGTTCAACCTTTTCTCCCATAAAAACAACCGTGGCATTATGTTAAAAAATGTGCTTTTAAAGGGTTAACATTCTAAAAAAGGAATGGATATTTGCTAGCTATGCTGAGGACGGATGTTGGTTAAAAAAAATAATGTAAATATACATTTTTTTTTTCTCCAAGTGGTTTTGTGTGTTTTTTCATAACAAAAGTAACATTATGCAAACATTGAAAGGGTCACAATTCTGAAAATGAATTTATATTTAGAAGCTATATCTGGACTGAAGGTGTTTTTTATGGCATTTTTTTCCTCTAAGGACATCAAAGCAACCTTTTAAAGCGAGGCACAAGAGCTCAAACATGAATAACAATCCAGATTTAACCTTCCTCCGGGTTTAATTCAAACCCTGCGCAGGAAACTGGCCCTTCAGACTTGCTACTGTTATTTTAGATTGCTAGGTCAACGCTACCAGAATAAAATCTAGGCTACTCCATTATTAAGCTATTAACAGAATTTGTGCTTTTTTGAGTTGTTTAGTACATTTTCAATTGCATAACAATTTCATATTTTCTACAGGATGATAGCTGGATTTCAGGTTGAAGTCTGATCCTTATTATTTTTCAGAAAGAATATTAAACCGTCACAGAGAAGACACATAGCTTTGGAGGACTGGAGATGGTGTCTGTTGAATTATACCTGTCAGGCCATTGAGAGGCCTGTCTAACCTCTTAGGTATAATTAGGCCACTGCACAGGTTCATTATGCTTTTCCTTCCTCTGGACCTCAAGAGATTAAGCCCCACACTGAGAGTAAAACTCAGACTCTTGTCCTTGTTGAAGGTCTGTGGTGAGCCTGCATTGATTTAAAGTTAGGATAACAAAAGGATTTTCCATGTAAAAAGGCAGTTTCCAGAACTTTCTGAACGCTACATGAGATCATTATCTGCAATTAGCTACCATCTGGCCACACACTGTGCACCATATTGTGTTATCTTTGGGGACGTCAGGGTGCGCTTTCTCCCTTTCAATTATCAGGCATCAGGATCTCCTGGTGTATCCCCATAATCATCACAGTATGTATGCTTCTGAATATAGCTTCTGCGGAGGAGAGGCAACCAGCGAAAGCGATCAATATTATTAAAATTCAAAATAAAGTAATTTAAATTAAATTAAAATAGCAGCTTACATACAACATTAAAAATATCAAACCTGGTTGGTAAAGACATGTCTTAAAAACATTTTGTGAATTACACATATTCCTTTACCGATAGTTTACGACAATTAAAAGCTATGGTTTTATATGGTTATATTGTGTCTTTCTTTTATGTGTGGGCTTCAAAATTTTTTATTTATACATACCACTCATGGTGGCAAAATCAAGTTAACATTATAAAAAAGGTATTGAATACTTGAGTATTATAATTTAATAATTCCAGGTCATCAACCTTAGGGTGGTCAGGTGACCAGCAAAGACTCCAGGAAGTGACTGCCGAGAAATACTTCCCGCCTAAAACCACGATGTGTCATTATTAGTTCTTATTCAGCCTGAATAAACAAGATACAACGTGTTAATTAGAGAGCTTTAGATGTACTGCTCTGCATCATATTGTTACCATTAGACAGAACCAGGCTAGCTGTTTCCCTGTTTCAGTCTTTGATTCTAAGCTAACCAGAAGCTGGTGGTAGCGCTCTAGGTACAGTACAGGCATTGCCCAATTATGTATTAAGTAATTCATGAATGTTAAAATAATTTTCCATTGAAATTGCTTTTGGACAGCGAACGGCACATTTCTCATAGAGGGCATCAGCCTTGCATCAAATAATGAATTCCACTGAGTGCAGAGTATTGCATGCATGTCTACACAGTGATATGTTTTCACAGCTCACTGTCAGTAAATATCGCAGTAAATATTGGACTACAAGAGAGCCTGGAAAGGTAGAGTTATTTAAAGGTGTTTGAGTCTGAGCTAGGATCACATACGGATGCTTGATCAGGACCCTTTGGTGTCACTGTTTCACGCACTGGGTACAGAAGCTCTAAGATTCATGCATGGCCAGATAAACAACCACAACAATGAACAGAGGAGCAATGTTCTGAATGTTGTTTACAGCGTCATTGGGGCACAATGTGATATCATTTAATGGGACCAAAATGCCTGGCAGCAGCCCTGATTAGTAGGTCTGTGAGTGTAACTGTGAAGTCAAATGAACCTGTTCATTGTTCAACACATTTTCCTCTTTTAAATGCGACAGCTGGATTTGTTTCTGTCGGCGTGCTGCCTTTGGACAACTTTAAATGAGTGCACTGTTGCCAGTCACATAAAGAGCTGTCACAGCAAGAATGAACTGATTTTTAAAAGAGTTAGTCTTCCCTCCACAAGGTTTTTGGCCTCTTCAATGACCCATCATGAGCTTTGTGAAGAGCAATCTCAAAAGTCCAATGAACCCGCTCGGCGTGTGCCTCAGGGGAGTGTTAGGCATTCCTGCTGCTGAGCTGACTGCCTGGCCTTAAAACACCCAGTCTCGGAAAGTGCAATCCCCCAAAGCTACATGTGTCTGCATGACTTCCTTCAAGACACAGGCATTTTTATTCATTGTGGTGTGTTAGTAGGCCACTGTATGATCAGGAAAATCAAGCATGTTGATTCAAGCTTTTATATCCTAAATAGGCTTTCATGCAATTGATCTCCACAATATTCATGGAGAATGAAAAGTCTCGAAATATGTTAAACTCCCCTGCAACTAATGAGCATATCTGAGGTATAGATTTAAACTTTGACTTATAACTATTGGATACATAAGCTACTTCCACAAAATAGTTCTGAAATGTTAAATCTATCATATCAAAGATCATACAACAAAGATAACAATTACTTCATTACAAAAAATATAGACTAGTAACATTTAGGATCAACTATCCATTCAGTTCTAAAATATAGTTTAACTGAGACAGCATAGGGTTGCACAGTGACAGGATGTTCATCTCCCAGTGAGAAAACAGCTATTAGCTTCACTGTTTTCCTTTTTTCTCTTTTCATTTTGGTATAATTACTGAACAAACAATAACATTGAAAGAAAAATTCAAATATTGTAAACATCGCACCAGTACAAAAGCACATGTCGCAAGACGTGGTCAGAAAACACCAACACAGGCAGCGCTGACAGCTTTTACTCCTCCTCCATCGACTTCTCAATCTCCTTCAGCCTGCGGACAAACTCCTGAGCCTCCCTGTCTCCGATGCGAGCGTCCAGCATCCTCATGATTGGCTTTTCTGGAGGGGAGAGCAAACAGATGAGAGTAGTTCCGACACCTGACACAAATATCTTCAGATTGAATGGCTTTTCATGTCCTATTGGAGAAGTAATTGGAAACCCAGACCTCTGCCCTCTGGTCTCCCAAGAAGCCAATATAATGTTTGTGTAAAACAAAGAACTTGATACGGCCTGGGGCTACATGTACCACTGGGTTTACTGCGAGACAGGTGGAGAATGACAGGCTGGACGCTTTTGCCGGCAGCTGAGGCGTTTGGTCTCCCTGGCCAGCAGAAGTCGCTGAGAGGAGCCACGGCTTCACCGGCGAAGTCGTTGGTGGAAAGCCAGTCATAGTCCATCACAGTGAAGGTCAAACAGGCAAACCTGTGTCTGTACTGCTCCGGACTGACGTGGCTAGAAAACACAGAAACCGAACAAATCAGGCTGCAATCAGGGTATGCGCGAATAGGCAGTAGGGTTGTCAAAAGTATCGATACTCAAAAAAGTATTGATACTAAAACGTTGTATCCGGATACGATACTCATTTTCAAAAGTATCAATGAAAAGTGTTATTTTCTCTCTTGAAGTCCCAGAATGAAGCAGAGAGAAGTCGACTTATCAAGCTTGCGTATTATTGTGCACAGCATACAACCTCAAAATATTGTTCTAATTGTTATTGTTTATTTTATTTATTTATTTTTTGCACTACCTCATACCTGAAGCTTGTTATAATAGTTGCAGTTTCTTTTTGCACAACTGTTTTTTATTATAAATATTTAACCTGTGGTTCTGTTAATTTTTACATGTTGCATTTTTTTTGTTGTTAAAAATATTTCTGTTAAATTTTGGGGTCTTTGTTTTTATACTTGTGGTATCGAGTTTCGAATATTTTCCTGAGTATCGGTATCGAGTTAAAAATCTTAGTATCGTGACAACGCTAATAGGAAGAGGGAGGGTACAAACAGAACTCACAAGTAAAAGAGTTCATCGAACACTGGGTGCAGGGTCTTAAGTTTAACTTGCGTGCGTTGACTCTTGGCCATAGGGAACAGGTGGTGAGGGCAGACTTCCACTATGACAAATGGGTCACTCAGACCTGATGAGGACAGAGAAAATTTGTGAAAACTCAACTTTGAAACAACAACAACCTATAGATTATTTTAGCTGTGACATTTTACCGTTAGCATCCAGTGCCATGATGTCTGCAGCGTGCAGAATCTCCACCGTCAGTCTCTGCTCCGGAGCATCGTAATAGCACTTCACACTGATCCGACCGTAACGGGTATGCTTGAGTGTTTTCTGAAACAAGTTTTTTATCACAGAGGATTATCATAATCAGTATTTAAAAGTGAAGTAACAGTGACTTTGTTTACATGCAAACTCATTTTTACACTTTTATTTTTAAATATGACAATGTTCTGAATTTGATATGAGTCATGAAAACAGAATATTTCCTTTGGGTATTTTGAAATAGGCCTCATTCCGAATATAGTATTTTCTGATAAGACCAGTGGGAAGTGTTGATATTATTTGGGTTTAGGAGCATTCTTTAGACATTTACACAGCACATTCAGAATATGCATCTCAACTGTGGTTTTTAACTTCATTTTACATCACATGGCCTCTTGTCTGTTAACAGTCAGCTATGTGTAGAAAGCAGTTTACAAGGCTGGGTTACAGATGCAATCCTGAAGGAAAAGCCCAGATTTCATGTCGGAAAGAGAAACACACCTACATGTTTTGGATACACCGATGTTCCAAGAAGGAGGATGAAGAAATGAAAAGGGAGGCCATATTTGCATGGTTAAACAAGTCAAAGACATGTGTATTTTAACACAGGGGTCTATGGGGATTGACTCTTTTGGAGCCAGCTTCAAGTGGCCATTCGTGGAAGTATAATTTGTGGCTATTTGTCTTTTTCAGCTACGGAGGTTGCTGCTTACTTCAACAATTCCATTTGCCCATTTTACCATTGATGGTAAACAACATGCTACCTTAATGGGAGTATGCATGGCTGCATGTTAACTGGAATATAAGTGGAATATTATTTTCATAAGCCATGTAAATGGCTTAGCAGGAGCATTGCCTTTTTTGGAATAATTGCAAAAAAATATATTTTGTGCATGCAAACATAGAAATCATAGTGATATTTAATTATTGCAAAACTCTTTCTGAGTTCCCCCCCAGCAGAAACAAAGTAAAGGGATTATTCAAAGCATATATCGGTCTACATGTTGCATCCCCTGACAGCATCTTGTTTTTCAAGAGTCCAGGAGATGGCAGATTTTCAATCAGAGCTAAAACAACAAAAGACAGACTTCTGTGCTGTCCAATCAATATGCCTCTGTCCACCCTGAGGGCTAAAATGAAACTGCCAGTCTGGTAAGTGGAAACACACCTGTTGGGAAATCTTCTCAAGATAGTACTGTTCAATCAGCTCAAAGGAGGAACATTTATTCAGCTTGAGCTCCTCTTCCAAGACCTATAGGAGCAGGTCAGAAAGCGGAAAAGTAAATAACACATTGGGCAGGGTGATATAAATCCCAAAGAAAAATGCAAGAAGTCCTACCTTGTAGTCTCCACTCTTCATGTCTTCCACGGAAAGACCCTCTCCCTTGGCGTGCAAGAACTGCAACAGGGTCTAAAGCATTCAAGTTTAAAAAAAACAACATACAAAAAACCCCAATATAACTTGCGAGTGAAGAGTCATCACATTCATCCCTTTAATTTTGATAGAATGAAGTCTCAGCACAGTAGAGAGACATGTTGTTCACAGAAACAGCATGAAACCTCTGGCAGGCGAGCACAAAATCCGTCTGCCAAACTCCAAACTCAGCCCTCTTGTGCAGCATGCCATGACTTTTCATGCAAATCTGTCACGTCTGCTGCCAGCTGGTAAAATTGGCATTAAAATATACAAAAGCTCCCACATTGTCATTCATGAGGGGACTCACATTGGCACCGAAATACTACCTCGCGACTATATAAATATCTAATATATGCAAATGATTGCAAGACAGCAAGCATAGCGAGCTAATTAAAGGATGATTGTAACAGTCGTGTTGATGATTTGTACAGAGATGACACATGTCTTTTTAAACAGACTACTCCTCTTATTTTAGCTGTGCCAGACTGGAAATAACAATGAAAGAATATTGTTTACACCAATCACTGACCTCCACTGTGTACTGGAAGCGGTTGTAGAACTCCACCTGAACACCTCTGTTTTCTGCAACCGCGTCCAGGATCATCCGCAGGAGCAGCTCCCACATGCTTTGGAGAACTCTACAAGGCAGCAGACACAATGAGACACCCACATGTTTGTGTTCACCAGCTCGTCCAGTATCACCCCTGTACCCTCCCATGGACGTTTTTCACAGATAATAGCTTTATAATTATAAGTTGTTACACAAAACATGTCCGATGGGTATAATTATTACAGCAAAGCATACATGATTGCAGCATCGTATTTACAGAGCAGCTACCTGCTAATGTTATGAGGGTCCACAGCAGTCCTGTTTGTCCTGGTTTACAAGTCAGCTGTATGCTGATGACAAAATCTTATATGAATGCAAATAATAGGCAACAAACTGTGCAGGAGCCCTAAGTTAAAGTGGTGCATATTTCCCCCTGGCTTGTCAAATTATTCATCAAAAATAAATCTGGGGCATTACATTTTTGGCAACAAAGATTCCATAATATCTTTTTAGCATTTTGTTATTCAAGTGGCCTCAGAGGAAACTAGACTGCTGCACCACCAATTGGCTCTGTTTTCAAGCTTTAAAAAAGCCAAATGTGACAGAAAACTGTCACAAGTCCCTTCAGATGGTGAAAGCCTTAATGAATGGCAAAAAATGGCATAAAAGGTATTTATATTTGTTTGGACAAATATAACAATAACAACAAAAATACCTGAGTTTAATTTAAGAGCTGATATCTACCATTATGGTTTTCTTGATAATGATTTTGTTTATTATCAAGAGACCATGGAAAGTGGCTAGATATCAGCTCTTAAATTAAACTCTTATGAGCTATTTTTGTTGTTATCATTATTGTGTATATATATATATATATATATATATATATATATATATATATATATATATATATATGTACAATATGTACAGTGCTTAACAAATGTATGCACAATCATTTTTATGTTTCTGTAATGGTTAATACAGCAGTGTGTAGAAGCTCTTTAACCCAAATTATATTTTTAATATTATAAAATATATATAATTATTATTGTTATCCATGAATGTTTAAATTTACTGTTTTACAAAAAAACTGCAAAAGCTAGTAAAGCACATTATTATTTCTTGATTAAGGTGTCAAATTATAGTTATTTACTTGCATTCCTGAACAGAAAAAATAGTTTTAGTGGTTAAATGTTGTGCTTGTTATAAATGTTATCAAGCCCAGTGAGGTGGCTCAAATTTGGATGTAAAAAGGTGAATTCAGTTTGTTATTTTACAAATAAATAACAAAAACTATCATTTTAAACATGCTTTTGAAAGATTTCTAAAATATTCATGTTTTCTCATTTTTATGACAGGTTGTCTAATAAATTTGTATGTATGTATATTTACCTTTTGCAGGAAAATGCCTACCCTAGCATTAATGGCAAAAATAAGTTATTACTACTGGGGGTGCTATACTGGCTTTAATGGTTTGATTGCAGGTATTGTTGTACATGTACCTGCTTTTCTGCCTCATTTGTATTTAATAATTTGCACCGAATGTTCTCTTTAAACTTTTATCACTAGCTGCACAGTTACACCTGATGGAAATGCACAATTATAACTCAGAATGGATATTAAAATCAATTTGCAGTGTCCTTTTCGAACAGAAAATAAATGAAGTCATATTTATAGCAGGAGGAGAGGAGGAGAGAGTAATTACCGAGTCAGATTCTCCTTCACAAGGTTTTCAGTGAGGATGACCATCGTGTCTTGTAAGTACTTCATTAGAGGGGCCACAGCCTGAAAGGATGTCACATGAACATCTGTTACATACATACTGGGGCTTCAAACACCACTGATACAAGAAATGAATGCTGTAGAGAACTAGTGAAAGGCCTTACGTCATCATTGTTAATGGAGTCTGGAGACAGACTGATGTGCTGTATGTATCTCCGCAGCTCAGGCAGCATCTGCACAGAAATATTCAACATATATGTGCACATGTATAATGCATATACAGACATAAAAAGTAACACAATTTTGCAAAAGGTTTATATATACAGTGTATTCTTTCATTATGAAAAAAATATGTTGCTGCACTCCATAACAGCAGCAACATACGAAGAGAGGACAATATTACTGGAAGCTTGACTCATATTATAACCACATTTGATGCAATTTTACAACTAAACACATCATCATTATGCCACTTCTTCCTGAACTAAAAAAATAAACAGCTGTGTACACTGTTGCACATTAAGTTCAAATAAAATATTTTTGACCTCTTTCCATGAAATGATAACGACATTGTGATTTATTCTTGACAGATAAATTGAATATCTTATCAAAAAAGTATGAATAAATCTCTTCCAAAGTGATTAATTTTGCATTCAAATAGTAATAAACAGAGGATTGTGTCTGAAAACAAAATTATTCCAACTTTATGGGCAACAGTGTATTTAGCAAGTACAAACGTTGGGGTTTTTCAAATAGATAATATTAAGTCACTGTTTGTAGAGACCTCGCACTGTCGAGAGCAGTTGAAAGGTTTTCAAAGACAAATTGCAGCTATTCATGCTTTGAGCACTGCACCTTGTCGGTGAGCAGCGTGATGAGTCGTTTGGCTTCTCTCTGCAGGTCCAGGTCCATGTTGAATAGCTGCCCATTGAGAGCCTTGTAGACCTGCTCCTTCCCCTCCACACCGCAGGACTCCTCCATGGCTCGCTCCACACCTTGCCAGTCCAGGTCACGAGGCAGGTGACCCAGGAAAACACGCACATGTTCTGTGTTGTTCAGGGCGATGCAGAGCTAGCAGAAAGCGAGGAGGAGCAGAAGAGGAGAAACAGAGGGTGGAGGTGGAGAAACAGAGAAGGAAAAGAAGCAGGGCTACAGAGAAGTGGAGGGATGGGGTGCGAGTGTAAATGATTGACGACGACAAGACACAACTGTTTTTTTTTTCCCGTGTAAAAATATCTGATCTCCTGCTGAGCCCTTTGTGTTGCCAGGGAGAACACTTGCTGACATTTACCTCCCACGTCACTGCGTGCCCTCCCCCAGTCTGTCTTGCTAAAGGCGTTACCTGCACTGTGAAGCTCTTGTGGTCTCGGCCCAGCTGGTTCCTCTCAATCTTGCGTGTTATCATCTCTGAGTAGCCCACAGCCTCGCTACAGAAATTCTGTGACAGATAAAATACCAGTCTTGCTATTACCATGACATTTTTGACTGGTAAAATCTTTTATTAATCTCTCGTGCATGTATGTGTGAGTGTTTTTATGTGACAACACTGGAAGCACGACTCACGTCTGTCAAACGAGTGACAAAGATGAAGGCCCCCGCAGAGTCTGGCCAGGCCAGCTGGAGCCAGATCTCGCGTACCTGGCTGAAGCATGTTGTCACCTCCACTGCTGAGGAGCTGTGTTTGGCCTGCTGCACAGGCTCGAGCTGCTCACAAAACACAAAAACATGTAACATTCATAGTTAGTTGTTTTAGTGTGTCGATAAAATTTGATTTGTTTCTCTTAGAAGTTCACCAACAGTATATTTCATCACCCTATTTAGCCTTTCTAAGGATTATGTGAACAGGTAACCCTTAGAAACCAGAGGACCACCAGTCAACTCAGTCAACATTAGTCAATATGAAACTAAACAAACTAAGGAATCCATTGGTACCAAGCATGTCATGTGAGAAGTTTTAGTGGGGAAAACACAGACATGTCCATTTGTGCAGGAGTCCCTTGACCTCTGACCTCAAGCTATCTGAATGCTCTAATATCTGCTAACAGCTACTCTACAGAGTATAGTATATTTCAACAGCAGAAGCCTCTCACCGTGTCCGTATCCACTGCTTTACGAATTCTGTCACAGGATCTGTCATGAACGATCTGCAGCCACTTATGAATCGAGGACTTGAACCAGTTATGAAAGCCTGTCAAGGCCAACATTTTAGCATCCCTGTTAGAGAAGAAAACACGTTTTTTTTTAAATATAGTCAACGCAGAAGAAAAGGTTGAATTCCTATCTCCTCGCTGACATTTCATACAAATAACCAGCAGTTGGAGCTTTTTACGCTGCTATCTGAATTGTCATGAGAGTCAAACTGATAACCAACTTGAGAGGAAGAAACTCCCGAAAGCCTTTGAGGATTTTCAAGGACATGAAGAGCTCGAAGATAGTCTCTCCCATTGTCTGAGTCAGTCTGGAGCTTTCCTGCTCCAGAGTCCCACAGACCCGCTCCATGGCTACATTTACATCATCGGCCACCTGAAGGATAAAAGAGTTTGATTTCAAACATCTGTGTCAAAGTGTGTGTGTCAGCAACAACAAGAAGACTTGTTTACAAGGACTTACACATTTTTTCAATGACATACCTGTTTCTCCAACTGCCTGTATGATATGCTGAAGAAATCTACTTTCACTGCACTGTGACAACAAAGAAAGGACAAACGGCACCAGTTCAACAATAACTAATCCCAGTCATGTTCTTTGCTCACCAACATAACATAGATTCACGAGATATTCACCTGTAGAAGAGCTTGTTGTAGATGTTCTGGGCTCTCTGTACGTCTGCACACACTGCATCAACCACCTGAACCAGCTTTTTCAGCTGATCCTCAAGAGTCTACCATAGCCAATACAAAATTAACAACATCCTGGATATCAATTCTCAAGCAAGATTAGGTAAAATTACAAGATGGAGGACATGTATGAATCAGTAAAAACATACCCCATCCTCTGGTCTATATCTTGCAATTAAGCTCTCGTACCACTCTGAAGTTCCTTTCTGTTGATATATTCAGATATATATGAAGAATAGAATAGAATAGAATAGAATATATGAGTTAATTAAGTAAATTACTGCACTCTGTAGTTTAGTAAAAAAGAACATAATGTCACCCATTTTCATAATATGCATACATGCTGCTTTCATACAATATAACACAACGTGAAACAGTAATTTTACCTGGTCTACCGCTGCCTCAGATTGTTAGATAGTTAGTGTTATTATGTGATTAAAAGGGTTATTTTGGGTTAACCAAAGCCTCACACTGAGACAGTAGTAGACCAGCAGTAGACCAGCAACTCCCTTGGTCTTTGAGGTAAAATTACTGTTTTTTTTTCTCAATGGAATTTGGTGGCTTTGATAAGAACACAGAAAGGCTTAAATCCAAAGGAAGGGTTACATGAACGAGTGTGTTCAATGCTTTACAGAATGTTGCCATCGCCATCAACAATAAGTATACAACCCCACTCCAAAAAAATCTGAATTGTCCTTTTAGATGAAGTTATTGAAAAACAAATGTTTTGTTTTTTATTGAACTTTTAATGTTACCTTGACAGCAGTGGTGATGTCCAAATGCAGTTCATTTCGAAGAGGACACACAGTCTTAAACGCTCGCATATTTTGCATGTAGCCAATCCCCCTGGCATTCACAGAAAGGAAAATGCCAATTACAATACAAGAGTGCTTTGAGGTCACGTAAATGCTGCTTTCGCATCATATTCTTGGAAAATAAAATTTCAGTTAAGCACAAAAGCCTAAATCGCACTAATTTTTTCCCACTCTCATTGTGCACTGTCTCCACAGAAGAGGAGAGATTCAGCTTTAACTGTTAAGTGAGTCACTGTGTGTGTGTGTGTGTGTGCGTGTGTGTGTGTGTGTGTGTGTGTGTGTGTGTGTGTGTTTCTGAGAGGTGTAGAAAAGATCTTCCTTGAGGTGTTGATCACTGGGTAGAGCTGGACTTCTAAGTTCCTATTAAAAAGATCACTTTCCTCCAAAGTTAGTCCAACACAACATGAACTTCATTAATTAACTGATTTTACCGGCTGGCATTTATGTGGAACAGAATCCCTAATTTGGTGCACTTCACTGCTCCAACTTCTGTCTTTAGTCTGCCTGTCGACAAAATCTTAACAGTACTGAGCAGAATGCAATCAAATTTAGCACAGAAATCCATGTTCTTCCATGGATTGTTTCTCATGATTTTATGGACATGTGACTTTTCTGGATAAAATTCCCTGTTGGCCAACACATTGGTTGATGACAATGTGTCTAATAATAAAAGCCTGGATTTCCATGAAACTCACTATGGATCTTCATGTTTTTCTAAAGGATGAATGCTTATGATTTGCTGAGCAATATCAAAATCTATATCTCAATACATAACCTTTAATTTGCTGAGCACATTCATGGTATGAAAGGGTCATCCTTTAAGTTTTCTCATGCCAGCATGGTGCTCATACCAGTGTGTATGGCAGGATTTGATTTTGGAATGGAAGCATACTATCAAATAGGGAATAATCAAACTTGAGATTGGATCCAAAAGCAAGTTAATCCCCATAGAGCCCCATGATAAAATGGCTGTAAACATGTTTACAGCCTGTAAAAATGTTTACAGCCTGTTACAAAAATTGTTTTTGGTTTTTATAGCTAATTCCCTTGATCATGAAAACTCTACAGAGGGTGAATCTATATACATCTCATTATATTAGATTATATTAAGACTTAAATGTATGCATTATTTAGGGTGTCCTATTATTATTAGGGTCCACCCCCTCCTCTTTTCTTATTTTTGCATTAGCCATTTTTTCATTAAGCTTCATTTTGTCTCTTCAGAAAACTATGGGTGACATCACAGAGATGACGTTCACATTTATATAGCATACATCTTATGTAAAGTAAACCTATGCAGGTTGTTGCTTATAACCCTGATATGTAGCCACAAACTGTTGTTTTTTAAGGTTTGTAGAACCTGATAATGTTATAAATTCCAGTTAATGTAATAACCCCGTTAATGTAATAAAAATCTGCACTTGAGTCCATTGAAAATGTAATAAAACCTGATAATGTAATAACTTCCCATAAATGTAATACTTTATTACATTATTGGTAAAAAAGTATATTACATTATTGGGAAATGCACTTTATTACATTATCAGGAAGTTATTACATTATCAGATTTTATTAAATTTTCAATGGACTCAAGTGCAGATTTTTATTACATTAACAGGGTTATTACATTAACGGGAATTTATGACATTATCAGGTTCTACAAGGTTCTATCCATCACAATCTGTGGTCAGAAAGAAATGTTTAGAATTTTGAAATGAGTAATGAGCAATGATTAAGATATTTCTGTCTGCCCAATACTGCCTCTTCCACAGAGTTTGACTGAGTGATTAAAGTCTCTCTGTGTCTGCTGGGGTGAGAGGTTGAGCATGTACCTGGTATGGCAGCTGAGGTGAGTGTTTGATGTGATGTGATGGCAGTGTGACTTTACCTCAGCATGAGCTCGTAGCGTGTAATGGCAGCGGCACTGGTGCAGGGGAAAACCTGACGCATGTTCTTCATCAGGCACAGGCAGTGCTCTGTGTACAGCCTGAAGCTGTCTGACAGCTGCCTCTCCTGGACACAGGAAGGGCCCTCAGTTATAGCTTCAAGTACACTGGCTAGGAGACATTTTTGGCTGAACCAAAAACCTCGATGCATGTCAGTGAAGAGTTGAGCTAATGAGGTGACCGTTTCCAGATGATGAAAGGTTTTTTTTCCTACTGAGAGACAGATGACTGAAAACATACCAGGTCTCCCCTTACAGCGGCGGGGTCCCACTCGGCATCAATGGTCCTCAGGAGGCGCAGCAGCAGGGAGTAGCACACCCTCTGGGTCCGATGGTGGCTGCTGTAGCACTGCCAGCGACTGTGTCAAAAAACAAAATGTGCACTTTTTCACCTGATGCTTACGTTTTCATATTTGATTCGATCGATTTTATTCTGCCATTATTACTCACATAATTGCCTGTTGGAGAGGTGAGAGATCAGTTTGCACAGCATGGTGAGTCAGTACAGTCCATGCCGGAGGACAAACCTGCCCGTTCCAGTTGTACGGCTCTCTCTACAATTATATGTGGTAGACTGTCATGTGTCAGTTCAAGAAGATTCTGTTTATACTGAGTACAACCTTTAGGCTAACACTTAATTCATGCAGGACTGTATGCATGAAAAACCTGAATTCATTCATTTATGTGGTAGTTTAAGGGCAATCATGGAAGTAAAAGCATTAATAGTAACTCATGCATGACCTAATGCAAAAACAGTGGCTCAAAAAATGCAACATGATTTCTGAGTTAATAATGATATTCATTGGGTGATAAAATGGGTTACAAAATCGTGGGATAAACAATAAAATAAAATAAAAAATAATGATATTCATGTCGACAGTTAAAGGGACAGAAAGTGTTGTAATAAAAAACTCCGAAATTTTAATAACTGACATACCTTATCCCATTGTTCTTGTATCATCTCATGCATAGAGTAGTATTCATTTTTGTACATTCTTGATATTTCATGTACATCAAGTACTCAATAAATTAATTCATCATTTTTCATGCATTAAGGTATGCATTAATTCATCATAATTCATGTACCCGTATCATAATGTGTTACTGATTTTGGTTTGTTTTACTAATATATATTCAATGAATAATGCAAAAATAAACATTACTATAAATTAGCTATAATTAAAACTGAAGGGTTTGTCTTTATAATAGAGGTTGCTTTTAATAAATATCAATATGAAACTCACCTTAACATGAGCATGCTCATATTCCACAATCTGACTCAGCAGATTCTTGTGAATGGAAACATTTGAGTCTTTCTTAGACAAAGCTGTGTCTCTCTGAAAGAAAAATAAAAATAAAGTTGCAATTATTCATATCCTACACATGCAAGAAGATGAGTATAGTGTGAGCAGTATACACACACCTGGCTGGTGAACACCTTCAATATCAGGTGACATTCTCCCTGAACTTTAGATGCACTCGACCGAGGCTCCAGCTTAAACCAGGTGTCATAGCCGGCAATAGGAATCTCCTGCAAGAAGGAAATGATCCGCACTGACATACTTCCAGGGAAATCCTTCACATTGTTTTCTTCAGGGAACATTTTTGTGGTCGTGTTTGATGTGTCACCAATAGCTCAACGCCTCTGAATAGTGAGAGTTTGTAGTTTGAACTTACATTCAAAGGGATGTTGATGCAGCCCAGGAAGTCGTCTGCATTCTCCTCGGAGCCTGATGATGCAGATCCGTTTGAACGCACTGACTTTGCTATCTGTTTAAAATACCTGACAGGAAAAAGCAGAGCGCAAGCAAAAAAGGGAATCATATTTGTCACAGGTTGAATTCACATTTAAATGTGCTGTCAGAGGTATGATCTAACAATTCTCATTTTTTAGCCATTTAGCTAATGCTTCTATCCACTGTGACGTACGATTAGAGCACCAACAGGGCGAGTTTCATTTCCTAATGAAAGTTGGCTATTACTCCGATTTTGTTCTAATGGGAATTTCAAATTTTTCACCACAGGATTATGATCCTTTTGTCCTCTGGTTATAATTGACATTCTCTAGTTTTCATTAGACATGTCTGCTATTTATTAGACTCACTCTGTGGCCCCGGCTGTACTCTCTGTATTTTCTGTGTGCACAACTTTATTGGCACTGAACTTTCCTGGATGTCAGACTTTCTTTAAGGTTAAAGGAAAAATGTTCCCCTAAAATTAGCAAGGTTGCTGTCAGTATTTTTCATCAATGCAGATAACACTCTTCATGCATAAACCACAACTTATGGCTTCATTCAACTGGAAATTACCCTTTGATTGACGGGTTGAATGAGTCATCTATTCATTACCACAATGGGATGTGGAGGAATACATTAAATAACTCATTTAATTGTGCACATGGTCACTATTTGTGCTTCAAATGCACTTCAGCCTTACAAAAAATAACACTGGAATATCAGGCGTCATCATAAGACACATTAATGGTATTTCAGATGTATGGTTTCTTGTACCTGCCCATTCCTCGAAGTCCACTGACTTCATTGAGCTTTTTGCAGGCCTCAGCGACAGACACGTCGTCGTCATGATCCCTGAAGAAAAGAAGACATTTCAGAGGTTATAACAGTGGTGGGCCGTCAGGGCCAGCAAGGCCTTCTCTTCTGGCCTAACATAACCAGAACAGAAATCATGATCATAATTATGATAAAGGTTAATTTAATTATTAATTTTCTTTCCCTAAATATCTAAAAGTATTCATATTCTCTTAATGTCATATTATGCTCCTTCCAGTGCTGTTGTTTTCAGGTTAGAGTTTTTATCCAATCAGAATTCAGCTATCTTTTGTTGCCAGGCTGTATGAAATCTGCCCGGGCCTTCAGAATCAACAATGCGGGCGTCTGTGCACTGTAAGTGAACGGGCAAATACAGTTGATAGATAGTTGCGATAGCCAATCAGATCACGAGTTGTGTCAGTTAGGCCCTCTAGCTCATATGTCTATGTCTATGCTTTGGCTGGCCTCACGTTGAACGTGACATTTACGCGTCCTGTGATTGGATATGGATACTTACTAGTTTGAGCCATGGCAGTGCTATGCAGATCAACACAGTCACACTCGGCCGGGACTGTTAACGGTATGTAAATAATCTGGCGCATTGGCGCAGCTGTGTGGTTGTACACAAAGCAACAGGTCACAGAAAGTCCTGATATGTCACGTTTTGACATGAAAAAGTTTTTTCACAAAGAGACTTGTTTATTGTGTCGCTGTCGCCAAAGTATGGCCGTCTTGTTAGTGTCTTTCTGATATTAAACTGCGATTTTGCAATTTATTGTACAATCTTATTAAAGCTTGCATATTCTTTGTGGACTCATTTGATAAAACTTTTTGGAAAGATCATTTTAAAGACCCTTTTATTTTTAAGTTTTGACAGTAGCATACCAGATATGTTTTAATTGCTGATGCGCCGGATAATAGCCCATTTTGTAAACAACTGAGGTGATGCAATGCCTAGTAGTGCTTAAGTGTGTTTCTAACTACTCTCCAGTCCTGGTGTTATAAATGCTGGCATAATGAAAGGTATTTATTGACTAAGTTGGATATCACTGAAGGCCTAAGTGTGAAATGCACCGCCCGCCACTGGGTTATGATAATGCGTCATTATGTTTGCACTACATTGAACAGAGCTGAGAAGTCAAGGAGAGCGACAAGCCCCACTCAAGAAAAGCATTAGCCTACTCCACTTTTATTGTAGTCAAGAGTCAGCTCATAGCACAGCTTTGACCAGAGGTCAGGAAAGTTTCTCTCACTGCTAAATAATGACTCTCCAGCTAATATGTTGTGCAACATGGCTCACAATTTTCCAGTTTGTTACAAATACAAAGGGTAAAATTTTACAGGGCTCAGGTCAGAAGGCAACTTCATCTGTATGCTGATAATATTCTCACAGGAGGACAAAACAGGCATTTTCTCATCTGAGTTTTTTTTCAATAATTTATTTAAGATGTGTAAAAGATTCAGTAGTTTCAACAGGGTACAACACAAAACATTTTAAATTGAAAAACATCATAAAAGGAACGTTTTTAACCGGTTTCTTGTCTGAAGTAGCAATATTTTTTTTCCAGTTGAAAAAGGGCCAGGAAATGACGTTTTGAGTTATTTTTTTGTAGCGCCAAATGGCAAAGCTTTTTCTTTGGAAAAGTCTGCAAAAAAGGGTTTCAATATGGCCTCCTGGAGGTCATGAGACAAATTAAAGCATTGCTATTGGTTCCCTATACTCTTCCCTCTTTTTGAAAGTATTGCATCACTCAAAAACATGCCCAAACAAATGGGTATGTTGCCTGAGGGCAACACAGTACCATAGAAGGTTAAAAAGCTTGACTGCAAAGTGAGTGTGAGAAAAAAAAGGCAAAAAATGAAAAATGGGCATTTTGGTAAATAAATTGATTGATTTCAAGAGTGGGAGTAAAATGAAACTGTATACATAGTGTAAAGAACAAATGTTTTCGGAAAATTAACCTAATTTAACGAAAATCATGAGACGAATGGCATGGCTGGCATTCAAGGAATTCAAGATGTTGCTGCATCCTAATCTTACCATATATCAAGATGTAAGAGATCATTGTGAACATCATCGATTTCACTGTGAAAGAAAAAAGAAAAATCAAATTATCACCTCAATGAGTAAATACGGATAATAAACGCAGTACACACAGTGCTGCACTGGTCACAAAACTCACAACTTTTCAGCGTTAGTGTGAAACAAATGAAACTGTGAATTCTGTTACTCAATGTTTGTCACTCGTCGAAAGGTTAAACTGCTGTACTCACAAGACAAAGTGCTCGTCCCACACTGGGTTGAGAGTCTCTGGTTTGACCTCGGTCACCTGGATACAGCGGGCAGGTAGCACCTCCTTAGTGCTGGAGCGTTTCTCCAGCTTCTCCTTTCTCTTCCTGAAGCTGAACTTTCTCTCCTTCTTCTCCTCCATCTCCCGTGGGCTCTGGCCCACGAGGATTCCCAGCATGCAGTAGGGGTCGCTGTAGCCTGGCAGGCCACGGGGTGACACGTAGAAAAGGTTATCGCACACATAAAACTGTTTTCATCACCCTGATGATGCTGTTACAGCAGTAAGAAGAGGGACAGCTTTGGGCTCATCTATCTATAAAAGCAAGAAGTGTGTATGTGTGTGTGGATGTGTTTCAGACTGACCGAAGATTACGTATGTGGCTTGCACATGGCACGAAGGTATGCATCCTTGATTTTGAATATTTTTAAATTCATTTTTAAAAATATCATCATTATTTACGCAGGCCGTGTTGCCGCACTGCACTGTTTCCGATCGGACGCCTTTTAGGGGACATTGTGTGATAGGCCTACACCTGGTCAGTAACACAATTCATTCTGGATTTCCACCCTGACTCATCTCATGTGTAAGTCTATTTAGCCTACCTATCTTTAGGAGTTTTAAAGTGCACTATAAGGTTAGATTTTCCAATAATATTCGAATAGTTCCCACCAAATATCAATGTTCATGCGATGGATGGTGTGCGTACCTTATGAAAAGTAAGTGTTTTATCTACTTAATCTCCCACTATACGAATACATACTTCCTACAGGCACTGCACTAGTTTGATGATGATAATCAGTGTTTTGATGGTCGTCAGAGTATGGAGTGCAACTAGTTGGCTAATATGAGATTAATATCACCTGGCATGGAAAGCTATGGTTGAGGTTAGTGGACAAATAGAAGCAATACAGAAAGTCAACAACTAACTAATTTTCACATATTTAATCAGGGGGCTGGATGAAGGGTTGTGGCTTGCGGCTTCATAACACAGTCCAAAAACATGCAGCTTAGGTTTAATTGGTGTCAATAAATTGCCTGTAGGAGTGAATGAGAGAGTGAATGGTTGTCTGTCTCTATGTGTCTGCCCTGTGATAGTCTGGTGACCTGTCCAGGGTGTACCCCACCTCTCACCCAATATCAGCTGGGATCGACTCCAGCCCCCTGTGACCCGAGTTAGGATAAGCGGTTAAGGATAATTGCTAGATGGATGGCTAAGGATGAAGGTGTGGATATCAAGTGGAAATTAAACATTTAATCAAATATCAGGTATTATCATCTCACTTAAGTGGTTGTTGTTACGTTGTATATGTTAAAAGACACAAACTGTATATTGTTTATTACAATCATACTGTATAGGAGATAACTTTCTTTCTTTAAAAATGTAGCTCAATTGCTTTACTTTTGCTGTTGTGGTTGCAAATGAGAAGCCCATAAATGTGGTTGCAGATGAGAAGCCCATAATTAAATTAAATTGCTCAATCATCAAAACGTTTGTTACTGTTTGATAGGCATGCCTCTGTGGGACACACAAATGGTGAGACCCAGAAAAATGTAAACAAAGCAATAGGATGCCCTATGCCTCCAGTCATGTGACACTGTCTTTTTAAGCTGTGACAATAATTAACACCCAACGGTACAACCAATGAGGCTGATTGTCTCCTGAACAATGCCCAGCTTGTCACGTTTGGAATACTGCCCTTTTCCAGTTTCCTCCAGATTTATTCCAATTAATGAAATACTTTCCACATACTAAAACCTTGACATTACGTATCTGTCAAATAACTACATGCATACTGTATACATGCATGAAGAGAGGAGATGAAGAAGGTATGCAAACAAGATATTCACATCAATTATACTGTATGTCAGACTCATTTAGATTATAGGGCAAATGCAGATTTTATAATATCTGCATCAGAAATGTTATACTATACTGTAATACATGCAGTCATATTTCACAAAACTAGTTTGTTTTTCCAATAGAAAAAGCTTAGTGCTAACTAATGCTTGATTTGTCTCACCATTTGCGTCCTTGGCCATCAGACTCTTTGCTTTCATGACGGAGACTCTCAAGGAAAAACTGGCTCGCTGTGAAAAAAGAAATGTACTGTCTGTTCAGTATGAAACTGTGGCTGCGACAACTCAAGGTCATGCAATGTATTTATTTTGACTTGACTCTCCCATGTATTATTTTAATAAACATCAGCATGCATTGTGGAGAAAAATGTGAAAAATAAAGTGCTGTTTGCTTAATCAGTTATCTCATATAGTACATGCTATGTGAGCCGCAAGGTAGAAATACTCAGATCATTTTTAATACGGTGAAATATTTTTTACTGCTGTCATAACATTTTCATCAGTCTGTCATGAGGGCTCACAGAGATATCTGAGAGGTCCCTGGCAGTCAAGTGGAGAGACACAAAATCATACAGAATGAGGCTTTCAGGTGTTACAGGTCTTACATCTCTCAACTCTCAGAGGGCATCAGTGCGCTCCAAATGTTTCTCCACAGGCCGTGTTTTAATCTTATTACTGCTGCGCTATGAGCATGAGAAAATACCAAGAAATGCACTCAACCACCTGTGGCTGCAAGGGCACAGAGGTTTTGCATGTTTTAGCACATTTACCACCTATTGCATCCTGTTGGAAACCATGTTGTTACATGTTTTTATTTGTTTGGTATTGTTTAATTGGTGTCTGTTTATTTATAATATATGTTACAACCCTTTTTTTAAATTTCCATTCCAAAATTACTGTAATGGAACCAAAAATTACCTGGAGCATTAGGACAAATGACTAAAAACCTAAAATTGTACAGCATTCAAAAATAGAAAGTGTAAATAAACTTAAGTCAAGCCACAATCTGCACTAATACTGGTATAAGCCTTCAATATTTGCTGTTGCATCTATATCTTAAATATTTTTGAGCCATGATGCCTCCAGAAATAGGATCTATTTTAAATTACAAGTAAATATGATGCATACAACCAACCAATAATGTAATAATGTTATGGACAGCTGCAGACTTGTGTTTTTCACATGAAAAATATGGACAGCATGGGCAAGATGCGCACTCCAAAAACAATACATTTTTCATATTTGTTGCATTAATGATATCTAACTAATGCTGATATCTTAACAACCAGGCATCAGCTCCACTACTGGTATTTTGTATACACTTACACAACACAACTGCAATATTTAGTGGAGTAACTGTAATAAAGCTTTTATCCTTGTATGTAGCAATTTCATTATTAAGCTTGCCAAGTATTGCCGACAGTAAGCTGGTGCCTGATTGGCAGGACGGGAACCACTTTTAAAAGTTAGTATTGAGTATATGTAAACGAAATTGTAATGGTAACATTTGAATGGACAGTAGCTCATGTACAAAATGTCTCACCTTGGATTCTTGAACTTTTTGGAGAATGATGTCATGTTCTTCTTCACTCATATCAAATACCTAAGATGGTCAGACGGTAAAAAAAAGAAGCTTTTTATGCAACAGAGACCATTCTAGAAACACTCTGTCTCTTATTGCAATTCAAAATATAATTCTATCCACTACAACATCACTGAATAGTCTTTATAAAATCGGATCCCAGCATCTGTCCAACAGATTATACAACACAACTTGAAAAAAGACGCCCACTCCGAAACATAAAAGAGGCTACAATCCTTGGTATGATTTCATCTGAATAGATGTAATATCACAGCTGACTATCAGTACACTGTGTGACTGGACTTTGATGTTTAATCAGGTTCGAGCCAAGAGCATCTGCTCAGATTCTTACAGCCTGCTCACAACAAATAACACCCTCTATGAGGCTCGTAGCAGTCTCACAACACAAGACATTTAATAGATAGATAGATAGATAGATAGATAGATAGATAGATGGATAGGTAGATAGATAGATAGATAGATAGATAGATAGATAGATGGATAGATGGATAGATGGATAGATAGATAGATAGATAGATAGATAGATAGATAGATAGATAGATAGATAGATAGATAGATAGATAGATAGATGGATGGATGGATGGATAGATGGATAGATGGATGGATGGATGGATGGATGGATGGATGGGTAGATAGATAGATAGATAGATAGATAGATAGATAGATAGATAGATAGATAGATAGATAGATAGATAGATAGATAGATAGATAGATAGATAGATACCTTTAGCAGGTAGGCAAACAGCTCTTCATCACTTCTCACATGTTCAGGTGAAGGCACTCCCACCCGGTTGACCACTGTGTACACAGCTTCCTCATAAAGCACGTCCAGCTACATGAAAACACACTCCACTTAATAACAACCCTTAAAAAAATAAAAAATAAAAGCTCATGTTCCTTTGCCTTCATGCTTTCTGCTCTGCTGCACATCAAAAGGAGGGAGGGAGGGATCTGTCAGCGTGTCTTTTAAAATGTAATCCCTGCTGCAAATACGATTAAAAAACAGAGCCGACGCACCTCTGTCCTTCTGATTCTGTCAGGGATGTAGGCCTGGTCCACATGCTCCTGGGGCGGCGGCACTGTGCAGGGCCCTCGTTGGCACTGTGAGGAGTCAGAAACAGTTCAACCAAAACACAACTTGCCTTTTTAAGTCTGTGTTGAGTAAGAACTGCAGAGGGGAGAAGCTGAGGTCACAGTAAGGAATAGTTGACAGTAGACTCTATTGGTGTTAAGTATGGTGGTTCAGTCCAGTGGATCCTTATTTAGGGTCAGAACGCCTCCAAAGGGTCACAAGTCTGAGTCATCTATAACCACATCTGAGTGGAGTGGTTATAGATGATTTTTTTTTTTTATATACAAATCTTGCCTTTTTGTGAAATATTGGATTTTTTTTACTATATTGGCCTTCAAATACTTTAAATTATAGACTGTAAAAGAAAAAAAAGAGTTTGTCATTTTGGCTGTTGACATCTTGTTTTTTTATTGTGTGGAACCACAAAACGAGGCCCTAAAGCATAACCTGCTTAATCTTCTACTTCACTCTAAATTGGTCTATCATTTACTAAATGTATGCTGTATTAAAAAAGACCTAAAATCGGGGATCGAGAACATTAACTCATTGGGATAAATATGAATAATTTCTCTTAGACTTCTATACAATTAGACTCCTTTTGGCAGCCTCTGAATGTTAAGAGGGGAAATCATTCTTTGATATGACTGACAACAATTGACAAAAGTAGCAAAGGGTGGCAACTCTGAAGAATTTGAAATATAAAACATAGTCTGGTCCGTTTAGCACTTTTTCTGTTTAATACAAAATTATATGAATTATATCAAAGCTTTGATGTATGTAATATTAATCTACAATGTAGAAAATATAGTAGAAATAAAGAAAAAACATTGAATGAAAAGGTGTGACTGGTACTGTATAAATCTGGAAGGTAACTTGTCAGCTAGCTGTCAAATAAATGTAACTGATGAAAAAGTTCAGTATTTTCCTGAAATGTTGAGTAAAGAAAACACTTTTTCAGTAGTTTGCAACCTGAAGACTAACTCCACATTTAGACATTCACAATAAAGGAAACAGACGATAAAAGATGTTCCCAGTGGATTTATTATGTCTTTCCAATTATGACACATACTGTGCACAGTCTTTCTATTTTGATGATGATTTGATGCTGCTTCTTTTCTATGACTCACAACAATTTGAGAATGAAGATATCAGTTGCTCTCAGCAAAGATGTCAATACAGCATCATTGCCTTATTAGCCCTGGCAGCAGGAGGAGCTGAACATAGCCGCCACCAGCAGCTTGTCACAGCTGAGCTTCCAGGCTTCTAAGCACCAAACTCGACACAGCCCTTCTGTCAATACATGTCATACTGGTCTGACTGACAGCGCTGACTGAAGCCTACTCACTATAAACAAACATGTTT
Organism: Centropristis striata; assembly: GCF_030273125.1. Classification (NCBI taxonomy): domain Eukaryota; kingdom Metazoa; phylum Chordata; class Actinopteri; order Perciformes; family Serranidae; genus Centropristis; species Centropristis striata. The sequence continues at coordinate 26,525,229 of NC_081529.1, read as the reverse complement.
CAAGGGTGTAACAGACGGGAAAGTGGAGGTTGGGTGGGGGTTACCTCAGCCTGGGCGGCCCGCAGCATGTTCTCCTGCTTCTGAAGGATAGCATTCACACGCTCAAAGAACTCCAAGCTCTCCTCGGAAATCCTGCCAAGAAGAAGGAGAAGAAGAAGAAGAAGGAGCAGACTGACAACTCATCTCTAAAAATAGACATGAAATACTTGGAAAATTTGTTCATTTATGAGAGAAAAAAATGAGATGGCTTGCATGTTGTGTTATGGTAAACAGATACATCATCTCATCAGTCTAATAGAATATTTCTGGATCGTGATTAAAAACAAAGTGGGATTCGGTGACATTGGTGGGATCGCGCTGCATCCTGTTTGCAGACACTTTGCAGTAGCATCTGTTAGTAAAGATGATCTGTTTCTACACTGCCTGCAGTTCGGCTCCTTATTAGCAATCAAAAAAGAAGCAAAGCAGGTCTGGACTAAAGCTCTCAGCAATCCAACATGTCTGCACTCTGCGTGAACCATGTTAATCTTCTGTGATGAGCAGGGCCGTGTGCAAAATGCAAATGTTGTTTTCTGTTTCCTCCAGGTGTGAGTGAATCCCCGGACTCCCACCGGGCCCAGTTGTCATGGTGATATAGGCACATTCAGGGAGAGAAAGAGGGAGAGAGAGAGAGAAAGTAGCTGGCTAAACACCTTGGGAATCCCCCCCCCAGACACACACACCTCTCACCCCTCACAAATCTCACACCGGGCATCTTCCTCCCGGCCTGTATGGAGATCACCAGCTCTGATGTGAGCTGTAGCAGAACCGTCGGGATGAGCAACGCCGTCTGCGTTTACCTCCTCACCCCCACAGCTCCCAGCTTCTGTCTCCTTCCTCTTCTCCCAGCCAACCCTGTCACATTATACAGAGGATCGTCCACAGAGGCCTCGTCTCACTCCTTTATTAGCACCATCACATCACAGCAGGCATGTGGCAGCCCATCCTTGCACCTACTGACTCTCGCCATGGCGGGGGAGCGGATGGCTAACCCCTGAGGTATTGATGAGAGCTAATGGCAGTCACGCTGAGATTGCTGGTCAGGTTTCCACCGCTGTCAAACCTAGTAGAACTTGAAAGGTGGATGTATGCACGTCTGAAATCTTAATAAAATATATTCTTAAAAAAAGGTCCTCTGAATAAAATTTATACCACACCTGTTTTTTAATCAAGTTATGATTTTTGAAAGCGTTGCAACTGCCTATTATATTCACTGTAAAAAAAGAAATGTTGTTTTTACGGTAAAAAACACGGCAGCTGTGGTTGCCAGAACTTTACCGTAATAAATACGGTGCAACTTTTTGTAATATTACGGTAAAATGATATTAGCACTGTTGATTTCCCATTTAAGATTGCCATTTTATTCCATATTTTACCGTAAAAAATAAAACGTTTGTCCATCAAAAGAAACGCTGTTCTGCTATGTAATTGATTAGAAAATATTTTATAAATGATGCATGAATTTAGGGTTTTACCATTAAATATTTAATTATATTTCTGTTAGAGATATGGTGTTTAGTACATTTAACAAAAAAGAGAGAAAAAGTATTTTAAAATATAAATGCAAAAATGATGGCTTGTATATATATTACAGTATATTTTTGCTACAAACACGGTGCCAGTGTATTTTACAGTGGGGTAATGTATTTAAAAAAAATTAAAAATACTGTTTTGGCTGATATATATATTTACGGTTGTTGGTAGTTACAATTAACCCATTTATAATTTTACAGTCTTTTACTGTCATGGTTTAACAGTTTTTCACCGTAAAATCTACAGACATTTTTTACAGTGTTCATTAACCTTTAATCTGACAATTATTTTCTTGATTAATCAGAAGAGATACACAATGTTATTATCAGGTACAGGACACCTGTACCTGATAATAACCTGAGTCTTATGGCCGATATAGATAAACAATTTCACATTTTTTGGGAGAAAGTAGTTCATAACCTTTATGCACATTTACTTGTAAAAATGATTTCAAACTCAATCAATCAAACTTTATTTATATAGCACTTTTCATACATATAAATGCAACACAAAGTGCTTTACAAAAAATAAGAATAGAAACAGACAATAAAAATGACAAAACCCACCCCTCCCATCCCCACATACACACCTGTATGTACACATACATGCACACACACGCACATGGACACGCATGCACACAAACACACACTCAGACTCACACACAGCACATATTGATTGACAGTGTAGAGACATGGCAAGGCACCGAGGATCCAGATGAGGAAAAAGCAACCTGTGGGAGCCTCCACACTGAGAGGTGGCAGAGCCCACAGCCATAGAGGACGCCGTCACAGAGACCACCAGGACCCGGGGAGACCGGGGCGGACTCCACACATGGTGCAGAGCCGCCTAGTCCCCCGGGCCCAAGGAGTCTCCAAGACCACATCCCCAGGGCAGACCCAACACACCCCCCAGTGAGGAGGCCCCCATGAGGGAACACTGGAGCTAAAAACTAAAAGACTAAATGACATCAGGACAGGATAAAAAATTTAAAGACTAAAAGAAAACAGGCCAGGATAAAAACTAAAAGACTAAAAGTCAACAGGACAGTATAAAAACGAAAAGACTAAAAGAAAACAGGACAGGATAAAAACTAAAAGACTAAAAGTAAACAGGTTCTGATAAAAACTAAAATACAACGGGAAAGAAAATACAGACAATGTGATGAGCATCTAAATAAGTAAATAGATAAATAGGTGAATAAATAAATAAATAGTAAAATAATCAGTTAAAAGCTAGACCAAACAGGTGGGTCTTGGTTTAATATTTCATAGCTCTGACCAGACTAAATTGAACTGCTATCGCTGTTGAGGAAGACAAGAACAGCTCTGACTTTTGAAGCGGTCATTTATTTTTAATGTACATCTAAAAACTTAAAAATCACTTTCCCCTCTAATTAATTTTTGCCTAGGAAATTCATAAAATGCTTTGATATAACCTGTCCAATCAGACACGTTATTGTACACTTAATACAGTTAGGTCCATAAATATTTGGACACTGACACAATTTTCAGCATTTTGGCTCTGTACACCACCACAATGGATTTGAAATGAAACAACCAAGATGTTCTTTAAGTGCAGATCTTCAGCTTTAATTTGAGGGTATTTACATCCAAATCATGTGAACGGTGTAGGAATTACACCCTCCACCTTTTTAAGGGAGCAAATATTTATGGACCTGACTGTAAGTGTTTAATGGTGAAACACAAACCATTAAAGATGCTTTTCCCAAGCCACTGTAGGTGTACAGTCATGGAAAAAATGATTAGACCACCTTTGTTTTCTTCATTTTCTTGTTATTTTTAATGCCTGGTACAACTAAAGGTAATAACAACAAAAATAGCTCATAAGAGTTTAATTTAAGAGCTGATATCTAGCCATTTTCATGGTTTTCTTGATAATGATTT